>NC_140961.1:157254460-157266960 GCF_056783735.1 Eptatretus burgeri
AAAAATTACAGCCGATGTTTACATTTTGGCATATATTGACCTCAAAAACAATTGGTGATTGAATTAATGACTTAGTATGAAAATCCAGTTCAAATTTCATGTCTATCAGATGAAAATTAAGGATTTAAAAAATTTAATCTAAGTTGTTCACCTTTGGCCTATGATGTCCTTTTGGTCGATGTTGACCTCAAAAATCAATCAGTGGCTGATTGAATTCATTGACCAGAAATATAAATCCTCTTCAAATTTCAAGTCAATCAGATGAAAAATGAGGATTTTAGAAATCTCACCTAAGTCATTGACCTTTGTCCTATGTTGACATTTTTTGCCGAAGTTGAAGTCAAAAATAATTGCTGGTTGAATTCAATGACTAAATATGCAACTCATCATCAAATTTCAAGTAAATCAGATGAAAATTGACAAATTTAGAAATCTGATCTATTTTGACCTTTTGGCCAATGTTGACATCAAAAGTAATGCGTAGTTGAATTCAGTGACCTGATATGCAAATCCTGTTCAAATTTCTAGTCAATTGTATAAAAATTGAGGATTTAATAAATTTGACAAAGTTGTTTACCATTGGCTTATGTTGACCTTTTAACCTCAAAAAAAAATAAAAAGGCTTCTTGCTTATGACAAACTCTGCCATGTGGTGAAGATTCTTGAAGATTGGTTTAAAATTGTAAGCTGTATGAGATTGATATATATATATATATATATATATATATATATATATATATATATATATATATATATATATATATATATATATATATATATATATATATATATATATATATATATATATATATATATACACACACAAACAGACAGACAGAATAACAAATAAGACTAACCAATATACTTGAAAAATTTTCGATTTTAGTAAGTAACAGACAAACAAACGGACACTAATGCAATACCCTCTTCTCTGGCAAGGGTAACAATAAAAATAGCGGACAAATTGCTGCAATATTTTTCACTCCGCATCACTCTAAGGGTTCCTAAAAGCCACTGATGTGCTTTTGTAGACTGAACAGCACGTTTTCTATCATTAAACAAGGAGAAAAAGACATAATATGGTATACCCCCCATGGTTTTTGTAATTTTGATGTGAGGAGTTTAAGGGCGAGGCTATATTTACAAGACTTATTTGTATGTGCCACTGATTTGAGTGGTCATGTGACATGCAATAACATTTGTGGCATTTGTGACATGTGACATTTGCCAAGTTTGAACAAAATCTGACCATGCATGTCTGATAAATGGTTGGGGACACATTTATGTAACAAAATGGTCGCCAGTCAGCCATCTTGGATCTTTTCTCAAAAATAAACGACTTGCTTATGTAAGCCGTGATTCTTAATCTGTGTGCCAAGTTTGAACAGCATCGGTGAATGTGTGTCCGAGAAATGGTTGAGGACGTATTCACCACTGTTTAAAACTAAAATGTTTTTTTTTACAACTTAAATGGCTACCAGTACAGTCGGCCATCTATAATCGCATCGCAAAACAAAATAAGGCATATATGTATATAATGTGTTGGCTTTGTGAAAAGTATTACCAAAATCGGTTCATACATGTCGAGGTATGGCTGCGGACACAAGAACGCAGGCATGCAGATACACATGGACACAAAAATCAAAACCAAATCCATAAGCCCCATTTCAAACTAAGTCCATCGGGGTTTAATAATGGTATTGTTTTGAGGAAACAAAGGCACATTTTGATTGCAACTCAAACTGGAAGGGCACTCGGTGGTGCACATACTGTACGTACCTCCACCACGTAATGCATGTGAATTTTTTGAAATGATTTTTCATGAATTTTTTTTTTTGAAATATTGTGCTCCAGATAATTTTTGGCCGCATCTCTCAATTGTAAAGAATCACATTAAAAATTCAAAAAATCTATTATCCAGATCTGGATTTGGATCTTCAACAAATTTGAATCAATTAATCATTGACACACACCGAAGCTGTTCACAAAGTTTCTGCAGAATAAATCCATAACATTTTGAGATATTGTGTGTGCTTCATCTACTTTTTGGCCCAATCTTTCAACTAGTGGTGCAACTTAGCATAACAATTGTGCATTTTGTGAGGAAAGCACCAAATTTGGCACAGGAGAAGCCTAACATATTGTGAACAGATTTGGATATTGGGCCATCTCAAATTCATCCGCTGATGGCTGTGGCAGCCATTTTTTACAAAATGGCCACGAGCGGTTCCTATAATTTCACTCTAACATTGGTTTGAACATTTATTAAAAGCTGAATTAAGAAAAACATAACCTGAAGCCACCTCAAGTTTAAATATAGCAGCCATTTTGCAAGATGGCTGCTAATTATTTGTTGTAACGGACGACTATCTCCCTCATAGAAATTGGTTGTTGAGAATGGTGGCAAACGAATCAAGGGCTGCGTCTGATTGATATGAATACCAACATCGCTTACGTAAAGTCAGTGGTTGTTGAGGATGGTGGCAAACGAATCGCGGGCTGCGTCTGATTGATATGAATACCAACATCGCTGATGTAAAGTCAGTGGTTGTTGAGCATGGTTGCAAACGAATCATGGGCTGCGTCTCATTGATAAGAATACCAACATCTCACTCATAGAAATTGATCGAGAGATGTCAGATTTAAATGTTCTGAATCAGTGACACAGTCTGCTCTGTTAATATTCTCTCAATTTTGTGAGCACTCTTCCTCACACACACACACAAAAAGCTGTGCATTCGAGTGTGGCCTTTTTGCAATTGCAACGCTTCAGACAGCTCTTCTTGCACTTGCACGATACTAGCTCATAGCAGGTGTGGGCTGCTTTGGGTAGCTTCGTCCAGTGTGGCTCGTACACCCCCTTGTCATTCTTGACCCAGCCCCAGATGGATGGAGGAGGCAGCTCTGGCGTTGGGAGCAGTGTTTGACCCCACACATGGCCTCCTTGGTAGGCTACCCTCTTCACTTGCTCCTCCAGAGCTGCCTTGGTTGGTGGGATCAGCTGCACGTTGTTCTTCTTCGCGAAGAGTTTCTTCCGGGCCTTGTCAATGTCGTGATACGTGCTGGTTCTGTCATAGAGCAATATGACGAACCTCTCGATGGTGTGCATGACATCTCAAATTTTTGATGGCAGTGGAAAATGCCTGCCACAGACATCAGCGGCTGAATTTGAGATGGCCCAATAGCCAAATCTGTTCTTCATATGTTTGGCTACTAGTGTGCCAACTTTGGTGCTTTTCTCACAAAATGCACAATTGTTATGCTAAGTCGCCCCACTATTTGAGTTGATGTACATTTAAAAAACTAAAACAACGCATTGAAAACTGAACACGGTAATTTTTCACGACAACAAAAATAGGCATGATTAATATATGAAGTCTTTAATTTAAAACTGTCCTTTTGTCGGCATTTGTTATGTACTGGATGCTGTAGAGATGTCCACGGGTGTGTTCAGTTACCAAGTAGCAAGATAGTACTTGTCAAGCCGGCAAATACTTCTCAGCAGTTTAAAATGGAGTGCTTGCTAAAGTGTCTGAGTCGCTTGGTAACGCTCTTCAAGAAACTTGGTGACTAAAGACACCCCGGATTCATTACAAGGTGACGAGGATAAACATGTATACCATGACTTATTTTGGCCATATCGATGAATTTGTCCCTAAGGAGGCAAATTTTGGCACAACACGTGGCAAGTTAGAGATGATTTGGCAAGTTAGGAGTTGGTATGAATCGAAAGTGGGTATTTTTTTTTTCCAAAACATGATTACAAACCCTGCAAATATTCCTTTGTGGGAGTAGGGAGAGGAAGGGTTGAGGTGGGATTCTGGAGGGAATGGGTGGGTCTGGAATGAGGGGTGTGGGAGGATGAAGAGGGAGCGGTGGGAGGAAGGTCAGAGGAGGCATAGGGAGGGGGTTAAAGGAGGCTGAGGGAGGAGGAGGGAGGGGGCCGAAGGAGTGAGATTAGGGAGAGGAAGTGGTGGTAGGGGGAGCTGGCGTTGCCTGGCAACGTGTGTTTCTGATAACAGCCAGAGAGATGTCCACTTTGACAAGCACGTGGTCAGAAGAACCAATTGAATCGGAGGAAGAACAGCAGATATTTTTCAGGGAAATTTCTCAAAATCAGATCCAGAACACATGGAGTACCATTGGTTGACACTGGTCGTGAAATTGATCGATTGAGTCAGTCCCAATGAGTCGCAGAAAGCTCTTGCTGAAGTGCCATGACAGGTGAGAGAGGTACCCACACCTAGCCAACTGGCATGATGACAACTGAAGTCACCACATATGAGGAAGAGAGAGAGTTTGGATTAGAGGATAGAAGTTGGTCCATGTTTTTGGATAGTGAGGTGGAAATGGAGCCATCACTGTTTGGTGGATGGTACAGTACACATATAAACATGAGGTGGGAGTGGAGGGGAAGCAGTAGCCAGAGGTATTCCTGGGGGTGTAGGGGAGTGAGGGCAGTGCATGAAGAGTGAGGAATAGAGTCTTTGATGAAGACAGCAACTCCTCTACCAGGATGAGGATGAGGTCTGTCATACTGGAGGAGGGAGTAAACAGGGAGAGGTACTTGGGAGTCGGAGAGGTCATGGGAGGAAAGTTTCTATTAAGCAGATTATGTCTGGTTTGTCAGTGCCAACCTGTATGGAAAGATCTGTAAGGTTTGTAATGTTTGAGCGAAGGCCCCAGATATTTGAGGTCCACACTTAATGAAGATGGAGGGGAGGAGGATTTGAGTGCACGGGAGGGGAGGGGAGGGGGAGGGTAGTACAAGGGAGGAGGAGGAGGGAGGTAAGGAGTGTTGTTAAAAAGAGTGAGGGGATTGCAGAATAGCTCAGGGAGGGCCCATATCAGGAGGATAAAAAGCTCTGTGGTACTGGGGGAGAGGGGGCAGAAGGTAGTTGAGGATTTGAGGAGGTGGAGTGATGAGATAGAGGAGAGAGGGCAGGGGAAGGAGGCAGCATTGTGGATGTGAGCGGGGGGGCAACTTTCAGAAGGGTGAGTGAGGGGGTGAATGTTGGGAGAAGGGTGAGTGGGGAGAGTTGAGGTAGAAAGGTGAGTGGGTAGTTTTCGAGAAAGGTGAGAGGGAGGCTTGGAGGGAGAAGAGTGTGATGGTTGCTTTGAAAGTGAGGGGTGAGACGGGTGAGTTGGCATTGAAGTTGGAATAAAAGAATGGTTGTTGGAATGCGAACAAGCAGAGCAAACTGGGTTATTTAAATATTTTAGGTCAGAGATGTGATTAAAGACATTTCTTGATGCATGCAATAAAGGCGAATTAAGAGAATGGAGAGAAGAATCACTGTAACAGATGGAGTTTTTTTGGCAAGGTATGGATGAAAGGTCGAATTTAGAGCAGTCTATTGAAACAGAAGAAGAGTAGTGAATTATGATGGAGTAATGAGAACCACACATGTGAAAGAGGAAGATGAAGCATTATAAGAGATCGTTATTATTATCATTATCATTATCATTATCATTATCATTATCATTATCATTATCATTACTAGTGTGGGCCCGTAGGTTCGTAAACGACGACTGGATTGGGTCATTATTTCACCCCCCCTCTCACCCCCACCGGCTCTCTCGCCCCCACCTCTCTCCCCTCTCTCGTGCCAGTACCCTCTCTCATGGGTGAGGCATGCCAGTATGTGCAGCTTCGTTCCTTCGCTCTCGTAAACGACAACTGGATTGGGGCATTTTTTAAATTAGATCGGACCAACCGTATCATAAATGGCCATAACTTGGGAAACACCTAGGAAACATACTCAGGTCCCCAGCATCAATCATGACGTCATATCAAGTGAATAAGAATTGTGACGCCCCCCTCTCTTCCCCCTAGTCTCGCCCCTCCTCTTTCCCCCCTCCTCTCTCGCCCCTCTCTCGCCCCCACTCTCACCCCCTCTCTCCCCCTCCTCTCTCCCCCTCTCTTGAATTGTGACGCCCCTCTCTCTCACCCCCTCCCTCCCTCCCCTCTCTCACCCCCTCTCTTGCCCCCTCTCTCATCCTCCTCTTTCCCCCCTCCTCTCTACCCCTCATCTCTCGCCCCTCTCTCTGTAAATGTATTCACAAAAAAGCAATAAATAAATAAATAAATAAACATTAATTGTGACGTCATTCGTGATGTCATAGCAACGTGTCCTCTCATTGGTTTGGTAAATAAATGGCCATATCTTGGGCACTGCTTGTCCGATTAATATCAACCTTGAAAAGGCACATACTCAGGTCCCCAGCGTCGATTGTGACGTCATACCAAACGTAGAAGAAGAAGAATTGTGATGTCCATCGTGGAAAAATAAATAAACATTAGTTGTGACGTCATTCGTGACGTCATAGCACCGTGTCTTGTCATTGGTCGAGAGATAAATGGCCATAACTTTGGAACCGCTCGTCCGGTTGACATCAAACCTTGAAAAGGCACATCCGTGGGTCCCCGGCAATATTCCTGGCAAGTTTCAATCAGAACGGACCAGCAGTTGTCGAGAAACGGTGGTCGCAGACAGACACACACACACACACACACACACAAAAACACACACACACACACTGCTGGAATTATAGATAGATTATTATTGTTATTGTTATTATTTTTTTATTTTTTTGAGAGAGAGAGTTTTCATCAGGTTAGGTAATGGGAGGTTGGAGAAAAAAATCGTGAGGTAAATGGTGAATTTGGATCGGTAATTGCAGAGGGTGGAAAAAGATCATGTGGTTGTGGGGGAAATTCGTGATTATGGGAGGTGGATGGTCAAAAGTGAATTTATTTATTTATTTAAAATATGGATTGCATAACATTCAGAAAAGGGAAGGTCGAAGTAAAATCGTGGAGGTGTATGGTGAATTTGGAACGGCAAATGCAGAGTGAACTGCTGGGTCGATGAAATGTATCATGAAGAAGGTGGAGATAGGCACGTGGTTGCAGGAGGTGTTTCAATAGAAAGGATACAAGGAATATTATTAATTTTTCATGGATTTTTGAAGAAAAGGTAAGATTCGGGAATGGAAGGTTGTCTGAAGAAATTGTGTAGGTCATGGCGAGAGTGGGTCAGCTCAAGTACAATAAAGATGGTGTGCTGGCAGGAGGAGGAAGAAGAAGAGGAATTAGAAGAAGGATCAGGACTCGTGGGAATGCAAGGAGAAAGGTAGTTATTATTTTTTATTTTTTTGATTTAAACATGATACAGAGTGTTGGGCTGGGAGGGATGGGGAATGTTGAGAAAGTGGGGAAAATAGGAATTGAAGGTAATTGGGAGAGAATACAAGTATAAAGAATCGTTCACCGAGAGGGGAATGATGGGTGGGCCTCAAGGAACCCGGTAAGACAAGGTCAAAAAAACTCACAAAATAGCACGATATTTGAAACAAAACCGACCTAGGAACACACAGTCACACGTAGGTGAGAAAATAAACAGTTAAAACGGGACAGATAACGACCGGAAACTTAACTTTGAGAAAGTCAGCAGAGAGCCGTGAGAGACCCTGCTGTCGCTCTAAACCCAGAACCGGAAGGAATTTGAAGAGGATTTATACTTCAGGTCATTGAATTCAACCAGCCAATTATTGTTGAGGTCCAGATGGACCAAAAGGTCAAAATAGTCCCAACATCACAGCTGAGGTGGTATTTCGAAAATCTGCAATTTTCATACATTGACTTGAAATTTGAAGAGGATTTGCATGTCATGTCACTGAATTCAACCACCCATTATTTTTGAGGTAAACAGGCCAAACGGGCAACATAGTTCGAATTTCTAAAATTGTTTATTTTCATCCGATTGACTTAAAATTTGAAGAGGCATTACATATTTGGTCATTGAAGTTAAGCACCAATTCTTTTTGAGGTCATATTTGTTTTAGGGAATTTGCAAGTATCATGCTCTGCACGCATCTTCTTCTTCTTTGTCTGTTTGTTTGTCAATCGCCTACAGGTCACAAGTTTAAAACAATCTTCACAAAACTTCACCAAATTGTAGAGGTAGTCTCAAATGAGAACCTTGTTAATTTTGAGGTCAAAGGTCAAAGGTCATCTTGATGTCAAATTTCTAAAGTCATCATTTTTCATCCAATTGACTTAGAAATTATACAGTAATTGTATCGTGCATTACTGAATTATGAAACCAACTATTTTTAGATCAAAGGTCAACGCAAGGTGAAACTTCTAAAATCATCAATTTTTAACTGAATAATTATCAATTTGCGTGTTATTAACTTAAAAGTTGAAAAAGATTTGCATAGTCCATCACAGTATTGGGAAAACAACTATTTTTGAGGTCCAAGGACAACTGAAGGTGAAACTTCTGAAATCATCAATTTCAATCTGAAAATTAATCATTTTTCATCCAATTGACCTGAGCTTTGATGAAGATTGTGAATTTTAATGTTAATGAAATGGATAATTTGATGTATCCATGGCAAGCTTTGGATAGGGGGGGGGGTGTTGAATTTAGCAAGTGTCGTGCTTTGCACAACATCTGTTTCTTGAAATTACTTACCAATATATTTTTTTTGACAAGTATGTTGATCACCTCTGTTTGTTTGTTTGTGTGTTTCTTTGTTTTCTTCTAGTTTTCATGGTGCATTCTTATTTTCCTTGTTATAATTCTCTGAAAAAAGCTGCTCCTGCAAATTGAAAATTTTATAATGTTTGTCAACTAATTAAAATGTTGCCAGAGTGCTATTCAAGAACTGTGCCTTGACCTTACACCACCATGAAAATAGTAACTGTCATCGTTGTATCATCACTCAAAAAAATCATTTGTGTGAGGCCACCAAAAGATATTGTGATGGCTGCCGAAGACCCCGGTGAAGCAAATGCCAACACACAGAAGGAATCCCTCGGAGACTCATCTCTGTCATAGATTGTGCAGCTCATTCCCACTACCTAACCCCCTTGGTCACAAGGGAAGGGAACCACCTCTCAACACGTGGGGGAAGCAGGTCAGGTCAGGTATGGGAGCATGTGCCATAACAGCGCGTCGCTGCGTCCACTTTCCACCGGTACTCCAGGGGCCTCCGTCTGGCCATCCCCCAGCCAGATGCCAGGCCCATCCCCATCTCCTTGAGAGGATGGTCAACCTGCTGCAACCACGAGGCATGGGGTCGGCCCACTGGCCTCCTCCACTCATGAGATTCCCTCGCTGAGAGAATTTGGTGAGCAGGATCAGCGTCAGGAAAACGAGCCACATGTCCATACAGCCGCAACTGACGCTCACGGACTATGCAGGTAACAAATCTCATCCGAGACTCTCTCAGCAACCGCTCGTTGGACACAAAATCCGACCAGAGATAGCCAAGGATTCTCCGAAGAGACCTGGTACCAAAGGAATTAAGTCTCCGTCTCAGATCCTTGGTCAGAGTCCAAGTCTCGCATCCATAGAGATGGTACTGGAAGTACCAAGGAACTGAAGACTCGGACTTTCGTCCTCCCGCACAGGTACCGGCAGCGCTGCACCCCATGATCCAGTGAATCCATGACTCCCCAGGCCCGACCCAGATGTCTATTGACCTCTGACTCGCAGCCAGCAGAGACATGAATATCACTGCCAAGGTAAGTGAATCTCTCCACGACCTCAACATCCTCACCACAAACAGACACAGACAGGACAGCAGCATCCAAGATGTCACCGAAAGCCTGGATCTTAGTTTTGACCCAAGAAACCCGTAATCCCAGCGGCTCCGACTCCTCATTCAGCACCTCAAGGGCCCCCAAAAGGATGTCTAAAGTCTCCGCAAAGATGACTGCATCATCTGCAAAATCAAGGTCCGAGATCTTGACATTCCCAAACGATGCACCACAGCTTGATCTCTCTGACATCCTCCCTAAAATCCAGTCCATACAAGTGCTGAAAAGTGTGGAGGCCAGTACACACCCCTGAGGAACTCCAGTAACAACTGGAAATAAGTCAGAGATGGTAGCACCACACTTCACAGCACTCTCAGTTCCAGAGTAGAGTTCAGACATCAGTTCGATCAGTTTTGGTGGCACCCCATGAAGACCAAGAATCCTCCAGAGGACATCCCGATTCACTGAATTGAATGCTTTACAGAAGCGTTCTTATGCTGTTCTATGCCGGGGGAAGCAAGGGGCTGAACATGTGCCCCTTCTTCTTCTCTTCTCTCTCTCAATCCCTTTTTCTCTTATTGTTTCCTGGTTCGTCCCTGCCATTGCGTCATGTGTAGTCATGAGCCAGCATGCCCAACTATGGTTATGCTTGGCCGATTCTTGATCACGGTGACACATCGGGAAGCACAGTCTTTATTTGGGGTGATTAATTTGCTGGGAAGGCAATGTGTGATTTGTACACTGGATCCTTCCTAAATTAAGTCTCAGACAGCAGCTGTGGTTGCTTCGCAACCCGTCACACCACATAATTATCCGCAGTTTGTCGGTCCACTTCAGAGCCATCAGCCAGGAAGTGGATCCAAGAAATCCCCTCATGATCCCTACTGGAGGCAAATCCATTACAATATTATCTGCATATTTTAAGTCAGGTTGGAACAATATAATTTCTCGGATATTCTGCAAACCTGCTTTGATTCTGCTGTCATTGACATCATGGGATATTACTGGTCACCAACACATTAACCATTGAATAAAATGAATAACTGCCACTTTTAAGAGTTTACCTTTAAAAGAGGTTTGGGTATATTATCTGATTAATTAAGGGAAATGGGATTAGCTGTGTTTCATTCTCTAAATTTTCCTCTCAGTGCATTGTATCGTTAAGGATTTGGAAAAGACCCCTGGGGAGTTACGTCCAACACAAAAAATAACCCTGGAGTTTGGTATTTCCTGAGTGGTTGTTTAGTTCGGTAACACATCCTCATATCGAGGAAAGGGAGATACATTTTGATTATTGGCAGAACCTCCCCCATTGTTTTCTTGCTCATTCCCAAACCTTCATTTTCATTCAAGCCTTGTTTCCAAACTTTTGTTTTTTTTCCAATTCCTTGTTCAAACCTTACTTCCAAACGCTTACTTACTGACCAAGATGATACAAGACGCCCTCATGGATCGCTCTGACCATAGTAGCAGAATCAACGCCAAGCACCTCTGCAGATGCAGGGGGCTCATTTGAGTAGAGAGAGGAGAAAATAATTTGGGATCCACGGGGCCAAGGCTGCTCACATACAGGTAAGAAATGGGCCGCCAATATGCCCCAACTACTTTCTTTCTCTCCCCTTTCTATTCCCTGGATGAATGTCGTGCCTGTTTTATATTTCATTCAAGTCCGGTTGTACAAGGGATTCTTTGTCTGCAGTAAGACTGTTCTTGTGTGATACTGCATAGCCTACAGATATTTATTTCATAATTGATTTGCTGCAAATTTACACGAACTATTGTTTGGTAAGCTTCTTTCAAACCAAATTGATTGTTTATTTCCTTCATTGGGTTGACATAGCATGGAATAAATAGAAGGGAGGTTGTACCACACTGATTTTCTGCTCCAGTTTAACCGGCAGCCCACCTATGATATCGCTCAGCCACACGTAAATAAAAGACAAAGGTATGAGGCTGAGAGGTGGGGTGGCTCCCAATCTGGGTGGGGCTAAATCAACGGTAAAGTCATGGGGCAGTAACCCTGCCAGACTTAGCCTTCTCAGATAATGCCCATGGATGCTCAGCAACCCGTCAGATTGTGGAACTATCAGTAGCTTGCGGCTTCATGGTGGAAGTTCAGGATGCAGGTTAGAGAGAGGACACTCATGACCCTGCGAAAGGCTTGTAACAGTGTCATGTTTTGTTTACTACTTGCTGCTTGATATGATGGGTTGTTGTTGTTGCCTTGCATTTTGAGTGATATCTTTGTCGACATATGCCAGACCATATAAAATTGCAGTTTCTAATGTGAATGAACTACTCCTTCATCAATAAATCTCTTGTCGTATAAGTTTTTCATTTTCTGCCAATCTTTCTGTTATGAAGTTCCCTAATCATAAAAATGTATTACTTACAAATTCATTTCAGGATCTCCCCTCAAAAATGTCCCAAGTGCAGTCAAGCTGTTGAAACAAAAATATGTTGTGGCATTTTGTTTTACTCCACAAGTGATATTTTCTTTACTCTGGGCTCTTGTAAGTGATCCAAGGGTAAACTACAATACAACGGCTCGTTTGGGAACAATCATTATTGAATGTACTTTGACTTCACCCCTTTGGGCTTTTTGTTCCTTGGCCTACTTGATTATTTTGGCAATATTGTGCCTTTGTCTTGCTTCAAAGTCTCACAACAAGGATTCATCTTTAAATGAGGCAAAGTTTATAACGTACAGCATGCTGTTTCTGTTAATGGTTGTGGTTGCTTTCATTCCCGCTTATATGAGCACACAAGGAAAACATACAATTATAACAGAAATGTTTGCAATCATTGCTACAGCATTTGCATTTGTTGGTTGTAGTTTTCTTCCACAATGTTACAAAATTTACAAAAAATCAAGTGAGATTTAAATTCCTGAGATGTGCTTTACCTTTTCATTGACTAACTGGACTTACTTTTCTTAAAATTGAGA
>NC_140961.1:157271960-157311960 GCF_056783735.1 Eptatretus burgeri
CTTTGCTTTAATGCATGCTCAAACAGATAACGGAACCAACACTAAAGAAGAAGAAGAAACTCTAACAACCATGTTCCGTTTGTTTCTTGGCTTTGCCTATCTTCTATATATTACAAAAACTCTTATGTTGTATGTGTGTGTATGTATGTATGTATGTTCCCGAAATACAGCCAAATCTGTACACGATAGCGCAAAAATTTTCGGCAAACCTTACTCACTATTTTCCTGCAGTATGCAGTATCAGGTTTCGTTCAAATCGGGCAATGAAAAAAATTAATTAAAAAATCAATTCCCGATTCAGTCAAGTACTCTTCGGGAGAATTTGATCAATGCAAACAACCTCAGTGGTATAGTTCACTGGAGCAATTTCTTTTTTTTCTTTCAATGATTTATTTAAAAATCTCAAACATTTAGTATAGACAAACAACAATTTATTTTTAAGCATAAAATAAACATTGCCATTTTGATCTAATACATCCCTGTTCATTAATAAATAAAATTGTGTTTAGATTACGCACAATCATTTCTTCCACTTTCTTTTCTCAGTTTTTTCTTCAGATTGACGCGCAATATCAACTTTAGTTCAAATTGGGCAACGAAATTTTTTTTTTTTAAATCGATTCCCAATTCAGTCAAGTATTCTTCGGGATTATTTGATCAATGCAAAAAACCTCAGCGGTATAGTTGGCTGGAGCTATCTTTTTTTTAATGATTTTTTTTATCAACCGCTGTCACAACGGGAACCCAACGGGCTCATTGGTCGTCTCATATTTTACTAAAACTTTCATCTTGTATGGATGTATATAAATATATATGTGTGTATGTATGTTCCCGAAATACAGCCAAAATGGTACAAGATGGCGAAAAATTTTTAGTGCCACATTACTCACCATTCTTCTGCGGTGTGCAGTATCAAGTTTCGTTCAAATCGGGGAACGAAAACATTATTAAATAATCAATTCCCGATTCAGTCAAGTACTCTTCAGGAGAATTTGAACAATGCAAACAGCCTCAGTGGTATGGTTCGCTGGAGCTATCTTTTTTTTTTTTTTTCTTGAAATGATTTATTTTAAAATCTCAAACATTTAGTGTAGACAAAGAACAATTTATTTTTAAGCATAAAATAAATATTTCCATTTCAATCTAATACTTCCATGTTCATTAATAAATTAAATTGTGTTAAGAATATTACGCACAATAATTTCTTCGACTTTCTTTTCTCCGTTTTTTTTTTTTCACATTGACGTGCAATATCAAGTTTCGTTCAAATCTGGCAACCAAAAAAATTATTAAAAAATCAATTCACGATTCAGTTAAGTTTTGGTATGACGATCCTTAAAGCGCAAGGACAAACCATGGAGAATGTGTTGATATACCTCGAGAAACCGGTATTTCAGCATGGACAACTGTATGTGGCTCTTAGCCGAGGAAAGATGAAGGAAAATGTCAAAGTATTCCTGAAGGATGGGAGATCAACCAAGAATGTTGTCATTAAATGCGTGCTTTGTTGAACGATGACTCCTGAGGTAAATGCTCAAATTTTCTTCAAGTTCAAGTTTGACGACGAAATAATATTAAAATTTTATGTCTGTTTTTTTTTTCATCAACCGTTGTCACAACGTGAACCCAACGGGTTCACGGGTTGTCTAGTTTCATCATAAAAATAACCCGATGTGCATAAATGAAGCAAAAACATGCATATGGCTAATGTGCATATCCAGTAAAATACATTGAGGTTTTATACCTGGAATCATTGCAATTGAAGTGGGCCATGGACTAACACCCAGGCCTGAGGCCTGCCGATCTGTGCTGCTTCAAGCAATTGTGGTGCATGATCTTGTCGGGCTAGATTCAGGACACCTGTGCAGCCAACACGTGTAGAGTAGAGCGGTGGAGTAAGGGTAGCTGAATACTGACCAATGTATAATATGTGATATTTTCTTAGTCTAAAAAGGGCATAACTCTGAAAAATTGACAGTGCCCTGAAACTTGAACTTGTTCTCTAACTTATTATCATGAAGCCATGTCCCAAGTTTGAGATGAATATGTTGAAGGGAATGGGTAAAGAAATCAGAAAACCACAGGTGGGAAGGACAGACCAATGGATGGATAGACGAAGAGCAAAGCCATAGTCCCCTTAATTGAAAGTTGTAGGGAACATAGAGGAAACATAATTTTTATCAAATTAGATAAATGTGATGAAAACAATCAATATGCAATAATGTATTCAATGATTGAAGTATTTTCTGCCATCAGTTTCAAAATCAGAGAATTTCGCTACATTATGGCGATGATATTTGCGATTGAAGAAATTAACAACAACAATTTATTACTTCCTAATGTAACTCTTGGATACATGATTTACCATACCTGTTTTAATACTCACAAAGAAGTCAAAACGACAGTAAATTTCATTGCTTCAGAGGTGATACAAATGCAAGAAAATATTTGTCATCCAAGAGCTATTATAGGGAGTGCAAGTTCCTCCTTCTCTGTTGTTGTTGGTCATTTAATTGGTCCATTCTATGTTTCACAGGTACGTTTACAAACAAATCACGTTTTCATGGAATATTTCTAAATCACATTTTTGTAACAACCTTGACCTTGTGTTATTTCTCATAGTACTTGAGATTAATCTTCCATAAAACAAAATAGAAAATTTACTTGTTTGCAACTGCACCACCACCCTCTCCACTTAATTGTTTCTTACATGCAACCTTCATCATCCACAAGTATTTCAAACTCCACGAGTGTCTGTCTGCATCTTTCTCCATCTCCTTATCTTTGTGTGTTTGTGTGTGTTATCTTTATCGTCGCTGATTTGTCATTATCTTATAGTTGAAAATCCACTCTACTCTTCCTTAAATATTTATATGTTTCTCATGTATTTATTTTATTATTGTGTATATTTGTGAAAATGATTGGGTGAATGACTGCATGGACAACTGAGGTTGTGGATCGACTGATCTGCTGATGTTGATCTGAGACTAAGGTTGCGGATCTGCTGTTCGGAGAGGTTTTGCGCTGAAAGGATTGAAACCTCGAGGAAGAAGGATGCCCAGATGACTATCTGTGTGTGTGTGTGTGTGTGTGTGTGTGTGTGTTTGTGTGTGTGTGTGTGTGTGTGTGTGTGTGTGTGTGTGTGTGTGTGTGTGTGTGTGTGTGTGTGTGTGTGTGTGTGTGTGTGTGTGTGTGTGTGTGTGTGTGTGTGTGTGTTACATCAGTGTCGTGCCGAGCTGTTCTTGTTATCACCATTTTCTCCCATCCCCTTTTCCACACTGCCAAAGCAATGTTATTGTGTTCCTTTTCACTTATTTTCTCCCCTTTTCCTGTGCGACAAAACACAGAGATATTCTTAGCCCTCGTTGGACTTACTCCAAATCCGGGGCTTATGGATTTGGTCTCGATTTTTGTGTCCGTGCATGCATGCGTCCGCAACCATATCTCGGATATGTGTTGACCAATTTTATTTAGACTTGGCAGAAAGACAACTCATGGTGGTGTGCATTTGCCCTTCATTTGGTTTTGTGATGGGATTAAACATCGCTGACTGTCGGGAATTTTAGTTTTAAAAAAATAACGTGTCGAACACGTCTTCAACCATTTTTCGAACAAGCATTTACCCATTTTGTTAAAACTGGGCACACAGGTAAAAAAAAAAATGATAGCTTACATAGGCATGTAATTTTTTTTCGAGATCAGATCCAAGATGGCCGACTGGTGGATATTTTAGTTGTAAAAAACCCAATATCGAACACGTTCCCAACCATTTCTCGGACACGCATTTACCGATGTTGCTCAAATTTGGCTCAGGAATAAGGAATGTTGGCGAACATAAGCTTTTGATTTGTTTTTGAGATCAGTTCCAAGATGGTTGACTGGTGGCCATTTTGCTACTTAAGTGTGTCCCAAACCTTTTCTCCGAGATGCGTGGTCCAATTTAGTTCAATCGTGGCAGAAGCACAGTACACGATGGCATACACTTGCACATAACTTTGTTTTGCGATCTGATCAAAGATGGCCAAATGGAAGACTCGTGGCCATTTTAATTGCACATAAATATGGGCTGGCCCTTTAACAAAAACCGTACATCAAAATTACTAAAACAATGAGGGTTATGACTTTTCATATCTTTGTATGCCTCCGCACCAAGGGTGCCGGAGGCATTATGTTTCGGGTTGTCCGTCCATCCGTCCGTCCATCCGTTTCTCCGTCCGTTCGTCCGTCCGGATTTTCGTTTACGCTATAACTCTAGAAGCAAATTGTTGAATTTCATCAAACTTGGGAAAAAGGTAAAGTAAGACAGGGCAATTAAGTGATTAGATTTTTGACCAGATGTGACAAAAGGTCAAGAGTCAAAGGTCAAGGTCAAACTCTGAAATTTTACTGTTTACGCCGTAACTCAAGAAATATTGGACAGAATTTCATCAAACTTGGTACAACGGTAAAGTTAGACAGGGCAATTAACTGATTAGATTTTGGGTCAGATATGATAAAGGTCAAGCGTCAAATATGTCAATACTCAAGTGTTTGTGCGGGAGAGCGGATGCATATCAGTCGACTGAGCGCAGTCGAATTACTCTAGTTATTTTATTTTTTACATGTTTTCATTTATAGTACTTTATATATTTCTTGCTTCTTGCCATACTAACAACAATATTACCTTATCCCTGCTCCCGTGGAGTAATTCCCAATCAAGTGTTCTGATTCATTTGAAAAAATCGACCAGAATCATGGGTTAGTTTGTATTCTTCCATCGGTGGTCGACATAGAAGATTTTATTGTTGCAATCTGTGAGATTGCAGGCATCTATAATATTCACGCAACTTTGCTTACAAACTAAAAACTTGTTATACCTCCGCACCAAAGGTGCTGGAGGCATTATTTTCTTTGTTTCTGAAATTCTGTTGGTTGCTTGATTTGATTTGATTTTTTGATTTTGTGTTTTTTTACAGCATGGGCTTTTCCTTTATCCTCTCATTTAAGGTCTGCTTCCTCCTCTACATACCGCTGCTAATAAAATTTTGATTTCAAAAATTTCCCTACTTCTCAAATATGAAAAAAATGCAGAGAAATCTAAAAAATATAGTTTGTTTGTACCATTTTGTGGAAAAATTTACAAATAAAGACGTATCACATCGTTTTGCAGGATATTATCGTAAGTTGAAACAGGTGTCACATCATTTAACTAAGTACTTCCCTTCAAAACAATAGGGCATTCTTATGCCTGGTATGCCACCACAGAGCCTCTCATATGTTATAGTTGTGGTGAATTTGATCATTTGAAAAGGAGGTGCACGAAGATGCCCCAAACCCAACTTTTAATCAAGATTCTTGAAATCAGTAATGCCCAACAGCTGCGAATACTATAAATGCTCAACCATAGGTTTTTAATGGAAAATGTACTGCAACACCTGGATTCACAAAAATCTCTTTTCCTTCACGTTATTTTGGTTGAGCCAGGAGCTTAGGTTCCTGCTAGTTCACTGGTACCTCCTTCCTTTGCATAAGTGGTTGCAGGAAGGTGCTCCATGATACAGAACTGACATGCCTTTTTCTAATCCCATAAAAAAATAAGAACTTAGCTTTCTGCGTTCGGCGCGAAATGCCATAGTGGACGGAAATGACGTCTTTCGTTCATTCAATCGTACATGAGGGGAGCGTTTCTTCGGTTTTTTTTTTCCGTAAAGCAATAAATTAAATGGTTTTCACATATATAACGCATTATTTTCACAAATTTCCATTGAAATACTCGGGTATTTCCGTCAATTGTCACCATTTCCGTTGAGGTTACACACTGCATCTACCGGACGGCCGTCAATGGCTGTCTTGACGCACGTGGGGGAGGGGGGGTGTGGGGGACGGGGGGACACCGGACTCACCGGAGACGTGGTAGACGACGCTGGGGACATTTCAAACTCGGTGCAATTGTATACAGCGCACGCGCTGTAACTTGATGATATTCATAGAATACTTGTATGTGTATGTGTTATTAAATGATTCAACTCTCACTGTTACTGGTGTAACTTGATCGAGGTTTCAATTTTCTCCAACACATGCTAACACAGCAAGTCTGTTATGTCAATCTCCGCAATGACATGTGGAGAGTTGAGCGTTGCGAGCCAATTCACGCTAGTCTATATATCCAGTAAGTCTACTAGCATGGATCGGCTCACTACACTTACCTCTCCACACGTTGTCACAGATATTTATTTCACAGATTTCATGTGCTATAATTAACACCAAGCATAATACAGATAATTATTTATGCAAATTTATTTGTAATTTATTTGTATTATAAAAGATCCAAATGGTCTTAAGCTCTGAATGGTCAAGGGTCTAATCTGTCTAATTTTTCTGAAGGGTGAAAGGGGGATAAAAAATTTTAAGGTCTGAGGGGTCAAAAGATACTTAAGCAGTTTTGAGGTCGAAGGGTAGTCGGGGTCAAAAGGGTATAAAAGGTATAAAGGGTGAAAGGATCTAAAGGTGTCTAAAGTGTTGAAATGTTCTGAAATGTAAAATGGATCTGAAGGGTCTTGAAGATAAAAAGGGTCTTTGGGGGTCAGTGTATTTTGGGTCCTCAGAGTCTTTTGAATCATTGGGGTATTTCAGGGGTATTCAGGGTCTCTTGGGTTTCTTTGGTCATCTGAGTCATTTGGATCTTCCATGTCTTTGGGGTCCTTGAGGTCTTTTGGGTATTTTTTTGGTCATCCTTGTCTTTTGTGTCTGTTTGGTATTTTGTGTCCTTGAGGACTTTTTAGTCTTCAGGATCTTTGGGGTATTTTGTGTCTTCTGGGTCTTTTGGGTCTTCAGCGTCATCTGAGTCTTTGGGGTCGTTTGGTTCCTCAGTGTCTTTTGGGTCCTCAGGGTTATTCGCATCTTTGGGGTCCTTTGCGTCTTTGGAGTCTTTGCGTCTCTGTGGTCCCTTGCGTCTTCGGGGTATTTTGTGTCTTTTGGTTCTTCGGTGTCTTTTGGGTGTTTTGGGTCTTTGGGGTCTTTTGGCACTAAAGGATCTTGGGGGTCTCAAAGGGTCTTCACTGGTCAAAAGGGACTCAGCAATCCAAAGGGTCGATAGGTACATTCCAAAAGTACCTAATGAATAGATGCACCTGTATGAGATCAGGGTACAACTAACATTCAGACAGTGTGTGATTCAGAGGCATATATTCACACAGCTTCATGGCTTCACTGGCTGCCTGACTGACTGACGGATGGACGGACAGACCTTGCCTTTCCTTTTCATATACGTACAGTGCCTATGAAAAGTCTGCACCCCATTTCCAAAATTTTCCTCTTATGTTGCCTTTTAGCCTGGAATTAAATTGCATGAAATCAAACTTTTTCACCTTCACTTACACATCATAACCCACAACTTCCAAGTGAAAAACAAATTCCACAATTTCAGAAAAGTAATTAAAAATACAAAACGTGAATATGTTGGTCGGATAAGTGTCCACCCCCGTGAGTTAATATTTCGTGGAAGCATCATTGACAACAATTTCAACTGCGAGTCTGTTGGCTTGGTCTCAACCAACTTTCTAAAACAGAGATTGAACAATATTTGCCCATTCTTCTGTACAAAACGGTCATTCAAGGACATTTATTACTTTACAAAAAAAAATTGAATTTTTTTTTCCTCAAGTATATTGGTATGTAGCGTTTGTCTGTCTGTCTGTTTGTTTGTCTGTCTGTCTGTCTGTCTATCTATCTGTCTGTCTGTTACTTTGCAAAATGGAAGATTTTTCAAGTATATTTGTCAGTCAATTTTATTATTCTGTCTGGCTGTTTGTCACATACAGGTCACAGTTTTAAACCGATCTTCACGACTCTTCACCACTTGAGAGAGCTTGACATAAGGAGGAAGCCTATTGTTTTTGTGGTCAAAAGGTCAACATCGGCCAAAGGTCAACAACTTAGGTGAGATTTCTAAAATCCTCAACTTTCATCCAATTGATTTGAAATTTGAAGGTGATTTATATTTCAGGTCACTGAATTCAACCTACTAATTATGTTTGAGGATAAAATCAACCAAACGGTCAAAATAGGCCCAAGGTAAACAACTAAGGTGGTATTTCTAAAATTCTCAGTTTTCCTCTCATTGACTTGAAATTTGAAGAGGACTTGTATATCAGGACACTGAATTCAGCCACCAATTATTTTCGAGGTCAACATAGGCCAAACGACAACATAGGCCAAGATTCTAAAATTGTCATTTTTCATCCGTTTGACTTGTAATTTGAAGAGTTTTCTTTTTTGTAAACATTGTCGAGGCTCCGTATGAGAGCGAACACACATCACACAACAAGAGGGGCAGTAGACAAGAGAGGCAGGAGAGGGAAGGATAAAACAGTGGTGAACAGAGACATTAGGAGATCTGTGGAAGGGAGAGGGATGGGGCGGGGAACACGGGGTATACAATATGGACACCACAGGGACTTTTAGGAAGGAAAGCAGGGAAGTTGAAGTATGTGTGGTTGGGGTGGATTACCGTGGGTAGAAAATATCAAGGTTTTGGATGGGGTAGATAAAGGGTGGTGTGTCAAAACAGCTGTTCAAAAACAGCTGTTTTGAATGCCTGGAGAGAAGAATGAGATTGAAGAGAGTGTGGGAGTTTATTCCAAAGGTGGGGAAAAAGAGGAATGAAAGAGTGAAGGTGAGCAGTGATTCGTGATTTTGACAAGTTGTTTTTTTTGTAAGAATTGCATATTTGCTAATTGAAGTCAACCAGCAATTATTTTGAGGTCAAATTTGGTTCATTTATTTTTCATGTGTCAGGCTCATCTTGTTTATCTGTTTGTCATATGATTTTTGCCACAGTTTTAAAGCAATCGTTTTGAATTTTTTTTGTTTTTTTGTGTGTAGGCCCTTTTGAAACTGTCCAATGACTAAATTTTGGTGAAGATCCGAATCCAGAATATTTTAAGTGATTCTTCACTATTAAGAGATCGGGCCAAAAATGATATATAGCACAATATCTCAAAAGGTTATCGATGGATTCGCACGGAACTTGGTGGATAGGCTGGGTCTGCCACTAGGAAGAAATGGTTCAATTTTGGTGAAGATTCAAAATGATATCTGGACACAGGAATTTTTGTTTATTTTATTTTTACTGATTCTTCACCATTGAGAGATGGGGCTAAAAACACTATCACATGATATCTCAAAAAGTTGAAGATGGATTTGGATGAAATTTTATAGTCAGGTTTAGTGTGCAACAAGGACTAAATTTTTGGTCTTGGTGAAGAGCTGAATCCAGATCTGGATTGGAGAATTTTTCGGATGATTCTTCACCATTGAGAGAGGGGGCCAAAACGATATATAGCACAATATCTCAAAATGTTATGGAAGGATTCACACGAAACTTGGTGGACAGGTTGGGAGTCCTACTCAGAAGAATTGATTCAATATTGGTGAAGATACAAATTCAGATCTGGATATGAGAATTATTTAATTTATAACTGATTCTTCACCAAAGAGAAATGGAGCTAAAAACTATATTGCATAATATCTCAAAAAGTTGTGGACAGATTTGAATGAAAATTGGTGGATAGGTTGGGAGTTTGATAAGGACTAATTGCTTTGATTTTGGTGAAGATCTGACTCCGGATTCGAGAATTTTTCAGGTTATTCTTCACCATTGAGAGAATGGGCCAAAAACTATGTATGGCATGTTTTGTCTAAAAATTGTGGATGATTTGTGACAAAAAGAGTTGAAAGAGGTGAGCTGACAAGAACAAGCCAATTCGATTTTGGTTAAGGTCCGGAATCAAATCCGACACATCAGTGGGATACAAAATGTAAACTATTCAGCCTGGCGGAGGTATGTTATCTACGGAGTGACATTCTGTTTCACCAAGTTGTCACTCTATGAGTGATTTTTCATATTTTTAGCAGCTTCTCGCGAAGCGAACGCTGCTCATCGTGAGCTCGGCGTTCTTCTTCTTCTTCTTCTTCTTCTTCTTCTTCTTCTTCTTCTTCTTTTTCTTCTTCTTCTTCTGAAGTCAAAACCTTAATCTCTCGGACTCAGCTCTTGTGTATACAAGATCTGGATCTCCTTAAATACTGAGCACATGTACACATCCTCACATAGACGGTGACTTTTGAGAGCGTCTATCATGAACTTTTAAATATATTCGGACATTTGCTTTAAAGTTTCGAAAAGTTCACGTTACTATTTAAAGATTATTCCATTTATCGTATTGTAATTTCGTAAATACATTATTTATTTCGTAAATACACGATATATCGTAAATACGTAAATATATTATGGCGGGTTTCGCTATTGGCTTAATTAAAGCACGTGCCGAAAAATCGGAAGTTGTTGTTGTTGTTGTTGTTTTTATTTATTTATTTATTTATTTTTTTAGCCGACAAAACCTTTAGGACGCTGCTCTTGGACACATTTGTCCTTATCATTCCTAAGCCACTCCAGTGTAGTTTTTGCTGTGTGCTTCATGTCATTGTCATGCTGAAAGGTGAACTTCTGTCCCAATTCCAACTTTCTTGTAGAGAGCAGCAGGTTTTCCTGTCGGATTTTTCTCCATTTTACTCCATCCATTTTCCCTTCTATCCTGACAAGTGCCTCAGTCCCTGTGGACGAGAAACATCCCCAAATTGTGATACTGCCACCACCATGCTTCACAGTGCAGATGGTGTTCTTTGAGTGATGTGCTGTGTTGGGTTTGCACCAAATGTAACATTTTGCATTTTGGCCAAAAGGTTCCTTCTTGGATTCATCAGACCACAAAACGTTTTTCCACTTGGCTTCAGAATCTCTAGAGTGCTTTTTGGCATAACTCAAATGGGACTCAAGGTGGTTTTTTTTGAGTAATGCCTCCCTTTTTGCCACTCTACCGTACAGGCCAGACTTGTGGAGTATGGGGATATGGTTGTCACATGCACACAGTGACCATCTTTGCCATAAAGCATGCGGCTCTTTAGAAGTTGTTATTGGCCTCTCGGTGGTCTGTCTGATCAGTCTCCTCCTTACTTATTCATCCAGTTTTGAGGGATTGCCTGATCGAGACAGGGTCTTGGTGGTACCATATGTCTTCCCCTTCTTAATGATTGCCTTAACTGTTCTCCAAGGGATATTCAAGACCTTTGAAACATTTTTATACCCATCCACTGATCGGGTCCTTTCTACAACTTTATTCCAGAGATCTTTTGGAAGGTTATTGGTGCTGATAGTTGAGTTTTTGCTGTGAAATGCACTACCCAGCGGAGGAAAACAAGAGGAACAACTGATTTTTTTTTCTGAAATTATTACAATCACTCTAATTTAGCACAGGTGGAGGCCAATTAACTTGGTGTGTGTGATTTTGAATGTGAATGATTACACCTGAGCTAATTTGCATTTGCTATTATATGGGGAGGGTGTGGGGAAGAGGGGGGTTGGGGGAAGATGGGGGTTGGACACTTATCCAACCAAGATATTCTCGTTTTGTATTTTTAATTTTTTTTTTGAAATTTGCAGAGTTTGTTTTTAACTTAGTTTTTGGTTATGATGTGTAAATGCAGGTGGAACAAGTCCGATTTAATACAATTTAATTCCAGGCTTTAAGGCAACAAAAGGTGAAAATTTTGAAAGGAGGTGTTGACTTTCCATAAGCACTGTATATACATACATGCACACATCCACACAGTGCCTTCATAAACAATTCGTACTCCACCTTTGTCAAATTTTGTTGTTACAGCCTGAATTTATAATGGATTAAAAAAGAATTTTTGTCACCCTTCCACACAACATGTGCCATAATGAAAGTGAAAACAAGTTTTCAGAATGTTTTACAAATTAACCAAGAATGAAATGCTAAAATGTCTTGCTTCAAAAAGTAATCAATGCCATGAGTCAATACTTTGTAGAAGTGCCTTTGGCAGCAATTACAGCTTTGAGTATTCTTGGGTATGTCTGGATCAGCTTTGCACATTTGGATTTGGGGATTTTCCCCATTCTTCCTTGCAGATTTTATCAAGCTCTGTCAAGTTGGATGGATGGTGTCAGTGAACAGAAATCCTCAAAAGTTTCCATAGATTCTCAATGGAATTCAAGTCTGCATTTTGGCTGTGCCTCTCAAGGAAGTCCACATTCTTGTTCTGAAGCCATTCCACAGTTGCTTTGGCTGAATGCTTGGGGTCATTGTCCTGTTGGAACATAAATCTTCGCCACTGTCAAAGGTCTTTTGTCCTCTGAAGCAGGTTCTGCTCAAGTATTTGCCTCTATTTGGCTTCATTAATTGTTCCCCAAGCCTTACAAGTCTCCCAGTCCCTGCCGCTAAAAAGCATCCCCATAGCATGATGCTGCCACCACCATGCTTCATGGTCAGGATGGTGTTAGATCGGTGATGAGTTGTGCTTGGTTTTTGCCAGATGTAGCGCTTTGAGTTCAGGCCCAAGAGTTCAATTTTTGCCTCATCACATGACAGTATATTTTGCCGCATGCTCTTAGTCTTTCACGTGCCTTTTTGGAAACCCCAGGCATGCTGGTATGTGCCTTTTTCTCATGATTGTCTTCCATCTGGCCACTCTCCCTCCCAGAAAGCCTACATTTGTGAAGTGCTGCAGAAACTGTTGGCCTCCCGGCAGGTTCTCCCTTCTCAGCCAAGAAACTCTGTAGTTCTTTCAGCATGGTCATTATGTTCTTAGTCACCTTTCTGACAAAAGACATTCTTACCCAGTTGCTCAGTTTGGTAGGACAGCCATCTCTAGGAAGAGTTTGGG
Organism: Eptatretus burgeri; assembly: GCF_056783735.1. Lineage (NCBI taxonomy): Eukaryota > Metazoa > Chordata > Myxini > Myxiniformes > Myxinidae > Eptatretus > Eptatretus burgeri. The sequence continues at coordinate 157,284,681 of NC_140961.1, forward strand.
TAGTTCCATATTCTTTACTTTTCCTAATGTTTCCATAGATTCTCAATGGAATTCAAGTCTGCATTTTGGCTGTGCCTCTCAAGGAAGTCCACATTCTTGTTCTGAAGCCATTCCACAGTTGCTTTGGCTGAATGCTTGGGGTCATTGTCCTGTTGGAACATAAATCTTCACCACTGTCAAAGGTCTTTTGTCCTCTGAAGCTCACTGTGGTCTTGGGAACTTTCAACACTCAAAAATTGTTTTATACGCTTACCCAGATCTTTGCCTCCTCACAATTATATCTTGGAGTTCTACGGACAGTTCCTTGGACTTCAGGGTAGAATTTTGCTCTGGCATGCACTGTCAACTGTGGGACGCAAGGAATTCAAGGAAAGTAGATGCCGGTGGAGGCCATTCAGCCCATCACGCCTGCACCACATCAACATGAGATGAAAAGAAAAAAATTCAATTTTCTTTTAACTTTTTTTTTGTGTTTTTTTTTTTTTGTATTTTTTTTTTCCAAGGGAGTGTGCAAGGGTGTAAATGGTCTTAGGTAAAAACACACAATACACACATCAACCACACAACACCCCTTGATAAGATCACCCACAAACAACTTCTTGCCAATCTCCCTATACCCCTCTATCTCCAATCCTTCCAGGTACTTATCCAATTCCGATTTAAACTTATCAACTGTTTTTGCTGCCACTACCTTTCCAGGGAGACCATTCCATGCATTAACTACTCTCTGAGTAAAAGACCTCTGCCTTACTACCATCTTAACTCTCCTCTTGTTTAATTTCAGGCTGTGGCCCCTGGTCCTATCACTGTCTGCACTGCTAAATAATTTTCTGCACTTATTTTGTCTATACCCTTCATTATCTTAAATATCTGTATCATATCACCTCGTAACCACCTCCTTTCTGGTGTATAAAGCCTTGTCTCCTTCAGCCGCTCTTCTGCGCTGAGTCTAGCAAGGCCTGGGATCAATGTACTAGCCCTGTGATGAACTCTTTCTATGGCTATTGCTATTGGCAATGTTATTGGCAATTCTCCTGACTGTTCTTATGTAAAAGTTGAAGCAAAATAACTGTTTAACAAGGAAAAAATACATAAAATGTCAAATCTGCCATTGTTTCAGTCATTTTGCTGTTTGGAGTTAAAGGGCAAACCCACATTTATTTACAACTAAAATGGCCACCAGCCTAGGATTTGGCTATCTTTGATCAGGTCACAAAATAAACTGAGATCAACGTGTATGCCGTCATGTACTGTGCTTCTGCTAAGATTGAATAAAATCAGACCATGTATATCTGAGAAATGGTTGGGGACACATTTACTTTACAAAATGGCCACCAGACAGGCATCTTGAAACTTATCTCGAAAATAAATGACGTGCTTATGGAAGCGATTATTCAATGTTTGTGTGCCAAGTTTGAACATGACCGGTAAATGCATGTCCAGGTGATGGTTGAAGATGTGTTCAATACCGGTTTTCTTATTTTTACAACTAAAATGGCTGCCATTTGGCCATGTTTCATTACAACGAGAAACAAAATGAGGAGATTTGATATACCATCATGTGTTGTCTTTGTGCCAAGTATAGATAAAATTTGGACCATACATGTCCGAGATATGGTTGCGGACACACGCACGCACACAAAAATTGAGACCAAATACATAAGTCCCCCTTTTGGACTAAGTCCAATGGGGGCTAATAAACCTGCCATATCACATTCCTCAGTAGTAGGGTGAATATACTGATTCTGGCTCACTTTTCCCCATGTAAATGAATGGGGGATTTTCAGCGATTCATATTTTTTTCCCCAACAAATAAACACCCTTTTTATCCCAAGGTATATTTATTCGTCTCCCCTTTTAACCTGGGGACACTTTTTTTTTCAAGTAACCCATGCAATAAGATAAAGATTTGTTCAAGTAGTAAAGTGGTAATGTGATTTGTAAAAGGTGATTCTAAAGAAATATCTGAAACGTCTAAGCCTCGGGACACTCTTTTTCAAATAACCGATGCATATTGTTTAGCTCACTCATTGAACCTACAAAGATTTGTTCATTCTCAAATTCCTTCAATAGTTTAATTTTCTTTGCACAATAATCCCCATCTAAAATATTTAAAAACAAAACATTAGATTCTTTATATTTTTTAAGATACCCCTTTTGTGCCATTACGAAATGATAAACTTCTCTTAATGCTCTTGTTTGACCACCTCCTGAGCCACAGGTTATTTTTTGTTCACCCCCGCCCACTTTCAAATGGAATTTTTTAAAGCCCTGCCCACTTTTCTTTAAGCCCCGCCCACTTTCACGAGGTATTACATAAGCCACGCCCACTTACCTCTAAGCCCCGCCCACTTTTCTGTGGGTTTTTTTTATAAGCCCCGCCCACTTTTCTTTGAGCCTCGCCAACTTTTGTTAAGCCCCGCCCACTTTTCATGAGGTATTTTCATAAGCCACGCCCACTTTTCCTAAGCCCCGCCTACTTTTGCTAAGCCCCACCTACTCTTACATCATTTCCAGTTCATCTCTGACTCACAAAGAAATCACAAGAGAATTGCAGCATGTTATGGTTTTGAAAAATTGCCCAAAGAAGGCCTGCGTGGGCTTGCACAGGGAATTTCCAAAGGAAACCACACCCACCAGTCTTTCCCTATAAAAGCCTCAAGCCCAGGCTCCATTTTAAACATTTTTTTGCTGGTGATGGTGTGCTGTGTGCTTGCCTGGAGATTGACGACTTGTATGGAACTAAACCTTCAAGTTGATGAACTGGATTCAAACCTCTTATCCATTGAGGTAAGATTTTATTTTCCTATTTTTAGTTCCTTTTCAACATCGACTCATTTAATAATTAAATAACTTAATTAATACATTATTATTTTCCCTCACAGGAAATTGTATCTGAAATACGAAATGAAAATACTGCTTTTGCCACAACTTGGGGTGAAATTGTTGGCTTGGTTGAAGACCTTATGAGCGACCAAGACCCAAAGAACGAGCAAGACCTTGAGTGGGTTGACTTTGGGGTTCCTTGGAACTCTCCGACTTGTATGGAACTAAACCTTCAAGTTGATGAACTGGATTCAAACCTCTTATCTGTTGAGGTAAGATTTTTATTTTCCTATTTTCAAACTTTAATTGAAGCATACTCATTTAATAATTAAATCACTTGATTAATGCATTATTATTTTCTCTCACAGGAAATTGTATCTGAAATATGAAATGAAAATACTGCTTTTGCTACAACTTGGGGTGAAATTGTTGGCTTGGTTGAAGACCTTATGAGCGACCAAGACCCACAGAACGAGTTCGTCCTTGATGATCCAACCAAAGAGTTATACCTTGGAGACCAGCAAAGTCCTGAAAAAGAGTTTTACAACAATAGTACTCATTGTGAGTTATCAAGACAATACCCCCTGAACAAGTTATACCTTGATGAGCCAGAATACAAGTTTTATCTTGGAGACTCACAATTTTCAGACATTTTGAAAAATGGAGTTTTCCTTGATGATCCACAGTTATACTATGTGAGATCTATCACTGAAACCCATCAAAATTGGAAAAATGGAGATTTCCTTGATGATCCACAATTATACTATGTAAGATCTATCGCTGAAACCCACTATATTTCTGGAAATTGTGATTCTACCTTGGAGTGTTGGATAGATGGTTATATTTTTGGAGACTTGAAATGTGGGTTCTGGCTTGATAACTCACAATGTGATACATATCTTGGAAACTCAACAGGAATGTGGTTATACCTTGGAGACTTGGAAAGTTGGGTTTATTTTGGAGACTTGAAATGCTACCACTCTTTGGGATCTAAACCTATCAAGAAAGTTCTTACTTCCTCTTTCTACGTCATCAAACCTGAAAGCCTTAAAAGACAGAATTGGAAGAAGAGAAAAAAAAACATAAAAAATATACATTGTTCGTTCTGGGAAGAAAGTGCAGGCTTACTCCCCCTTTCTACGTCATCAAACCTAAAAGCCTTAAAAGACAGAATTGGAAGAAGAGAAAAAAAAAAACGTAAAAAATATATATATATGGGTGGAAATCTCATTTTGAAAAAGACATTGTGTTGGGCGACGATTGAGTTGGGGTTGAGATTTTGAATGTGAGTTGGGGTTGAGATTTTGAATGTGAGGGTTGGGACACACACACACACACACACACACACACACACACACACACACACACACACACACACACACACACACACACAAACAGACACACACACACACACAAACAGACACACACACACACATACATACATACATACATACATACATACATACATACATACATACACACATACACACATACATACACACATACATACACACACACATCAACAAACAAAGTTAAGCCTTGACTATTCAGTTGAGGATTCTGTGTTTGGGCTTCACAGATCTAAGAATGTCCACCCCTTGACACACATTATATACTGTTATACACCTCGGACTTGGCCCTCGAGTGTCCACAATGGTGTATAGTAGGAGGGAGTGAAGCGCCAACCCATTGCTACCATTGCACACACATTATATACTGTTATACACCTCGGACTTGGCCCTCGAGTGTCCACAACGGTGTATAGTAGGAGGGAGTGAAGCGCCAACCCATTGCTCCCATTGCACACACATTATATACTGTTATACACCTCGGACTTTGCCTTCGAGTGTCCACAATGGTGTATAGTAGGAGGGAGTGAAGTGCCAACCCATTGCTCCCATTGCACACACACACACACACACACACACACACACACACACACACACACACACACACACACACACACACCAACAAACAAAAGTTAAGCCTCAACTATTCAGTTGAGGATTCTGTGTTTGGGGTTCACAGATCTAAGAACGTCCCCCCTTGACACACATTATATACTGTTATACACCTCGGACTTGGCCCTCGAGTGTCCACAACGGTGTATAGTAGGAGGGAGTGAAGGGACAACCCATTGCTCCCATGGGTATTATCTGCTTAGTTTTGTCTTTTGTAATTCCTGTGAATAAAATGAACCTAAAATCTCTTCGCCTTCCAAATCATATATCTTATAAGTCCAAGGAACCGTATCTATTACATCAACAATTTAAAAAAATTTGTTCGTCCATCGTTTAGTATAACCCTTTTCAAAATGAGATTTCCACCTATATATTCTTACGATATCACCAACGTTGAACTTGGGTTTTCTGACATTAATCTCTTTTTCATGTTTTAATTTTGGAAATGTTTCTGATGGTTTCATATTTGTTGACGTGTGAATCGTGTCATTATACTTATCCACAATATCCTGAATAAAAGATGACCATTGTTGTGAACCGAGTTGTGTGAATTTTTTTATATAGTCTCTCTTTTAAGGGACGATTAAAACGTTCAACAACAACTGCCTTCCCTTCATTTTAGGTACTGTATAATGTAATACTGTTATTTTTTAGAAAATTCATAAATGTCTTGTTATAAAACTCTCTACCCTCATCAGTCCACAATTTTTTAGGTTTTCTCTTACTTTTATTAAATATGTGTTGAAAGGCGAACATAAGAGTATTTCCTGTTTTGTTTTTAAAAGGGACAACCCATGTGTATCTACTCCTCAAATCAATAACGGTTAAAGCATACTTGTACCCCTTATCATTATTGAGTTCAATCAAATCAGCGGACCAGATATAATCAACTTCCTTGGAATAAACTTTCCTTCTACGAAACTTTGTGAATATTGGTTGATGTAATTCATCAGCAAATTGCTCTTCAGTCTTAATGGCATCATTAGAGCCTATAAATTTTTTGAATTTCCAAGTCCAAGTTTCAATTTAGCACTGATCATCTTCTTCACAATTAAACGATCAACTTTTTCTCTCAAGGTTGGATTTTGTATCAGAGTCAAATTATACAACATTTCTCTATCGGCTTAATGCTTTTCTTCCAACGTTGTGGTATTCCCATAATCAATATCGTGTCTCAGGCACACTTCATCAACTCTATTGATGGGTTTACTCCATGATTTAGGATTGTCTGCCTCATCTAATCTTTTATCCAAGTTTGTGCCTGGACCACAGAAAGAATACCCTGGAAGATGTAATTCCCCTGGTATTCCAGTAGTTGTAAATTTACTTCCTGATAAAAACTTTTGTATATCTCCTCCGAGTTTGTGTTTGGAGATAAATTGATTTTTTTTTTGAACCACACACCGAACATATACCTACTTGTATAACCCTGTTATTTTTACTTTTAATATATGAAATATTTTTGGTATTAGTTTTCTTTTTACAATTGAGAGAATAACTCATTTATTTATGTGAAAAATTCCTGCAGAGTGCAAAAACCTTTTTAGTTTCCACATACACATTTGAATCTTAATTTTTAAAACATAAAGAATCCTTAGAAATGCCTTCACTCTCTCCTCCATTCATTTAAGAAAAAAAATAAAAATGAAAAACTTGAGTTAAAATGAATATCTTGTCGATGTCAATAGTCTTGTCGAAAGTATTGCAAATAGACTTGTCAATTCTTTGTTTTCCTCCTCGGTGGGTTGAGTTATTTTCTGTAATACCACCAATCTTTTTTTATTCTCACTGGTTTCCATATATTGATATTTATTTTGTCTCGCTCTTTCCTCCCTCTCCTTCTCCCTCTCCTCCCTCTCCTTCTCCCTCTCCTTCTCTCTCTCCTTCCTCTCCTTCTCTCTCTTCTCCCTCTCCTTCTTTCTCTTCTCTTTTTCCTCCTTCTCTTTCTTCTCCCTCTCCTCCTTCTCTCTCTTCTCCTTTTCCTCCTCTTCCCTCTCTTCTTCAACTCCTTCCTCATCCCTTATTATCCTTGAATCGCTTACACCCCATAGAATATCATATATATATTCATCAGGATTTCTTATTATTCCTGTATCCAAAATATTTTTTTTTACAACAGGAAACCAATAAAATTTCTTCTGAATTTCTAAATGATCCTTACATATTTAACATTTTAATTAAATCCAAAGTTGTTGGTTTATCAACATCAGCATAATGCCAATCTTTTATTGAAAATACCTCAATCTTATGTCTGTGAACATATTTATTAAAATACCCAATACCATTTTCTTGAAGGTATGCTTGGACACAGAAATGATAATTTTCTTGAAGCCTTCTTGCTGTCATTTATGTATTAGAAATATATGTTAGAATAATATTATGGCACGAAACATCTCCCCATCTTCCCATAGTTAAATCATTTTGTATTTCCTTACTTATTATATATAATCCTGTTTTTTCTGTTTTCATGATATAAACAAGGGCAAAACCATTATTATATTTACCTTTATTAAATTCTTTTATTTGTTGTTTACTAATCGTGGCCCCACAAAACTCATTCTCGATACCAAGTGGATAATATTCTTCCTTACGAGACTGATTTAATTGTTCCAGGTCTTCGAGGTCAATTTTAAATGACCAATTATACCCTAAATCATTCATATCATACCCCTATTGTTCTATTCTCATACAAACGATACGCCCTTCTTTATAAAAATTTATTTTAATTCGAACTGTAAATTCTGTATGACCTGGAGATAATATCAACACTTCTGTGTCTTTGGAATACACGGCCGTTTTATTTAAGGATATATATATATATATATATATATATATATATATATATATATATATATATATATATATATATATATATATATATATATATATATATTGTGATAAATCGCTTAATCTCACCAAGTCATTCGCGTCAGTCGGGCTTGCATAATTTTTTAATCTATAAGCATTTTTCATGTTAATATTTTTGGTTATATTATATTTATGTCGATCAGCCTGTGCCTTTGTGTAATAATTTGATAAATCAATATCCAGTTCTTGGGATACACCAAAGATAGAACCATCTTTACCAACATAAGTCATTTATATTAGATTAAAAATAATATCATAAAATTTTTTGTTTTTGTTGAGTTGAAATAACACATATAGACATAATTAACCACAACACTTGGAATTTAATTATTGGACTTGAAATGTTTGATAAACACCATTCTGTAAGAATTTTATGACTTCAACAGGTGGTGGAAGACCAAAACTATCAAAATAATATTTGTCTTGACTATTAAAAATACAAACCCAATGAGAACCGTTCCCATTATTATCTTCTAAGTTCATAATAATATTCTTTTTATGTTTCGGCACATTTGTTAATTCATCTCTCATACAAATAACCACATTATGAATTTTTAATTTCTTACAATATTTGACAAGTTGTAAATTTGATGTTGTATTCTTTCCAAATTCTTTAAACCACTCATCAATGCTCATTTATTTATTAGAAAGATATAATCCATTACCTCTTTTCGTTAATTTTACACCTGCTTGTGCTATAGAAGAAAGCATATCTCCAACTAACAATCTCGCTTTATCAGGCAGACCTTCAAGTTTTTCAGCAAAATCTACAATTACACCACTTCCACTAATTTGTTTCTCCAACTCTTTGTTATGTCTTTCCAATTATTTTTGAGCCTGGAGTTGAGCCTTCCTTTCATTGGCAGTTTTCACCGCTGTTGAAATACCACCCGTCAATGCTCCAACCGCACTTAAACCAGCAAATAAAGGAATTAGAAATGGGAGAAATCCTCCACTCGTCTCTTTTATCGAATATTTTTTCAACATTGTTTTGGTAATTTTAATTTTAAGTGAGCCAGTGTCATTCAAGATTTTAACCTGTTCTCTTGTGCGCAAAACATCAATTCTTACTGCTCCTTTTTTCTGAATAGTATTAACATTAATCATACAAGGCTTTTTGATTTTGAACACAAGATGATAGTTTATGAAGATTGATTTGATTAACATATACCCCAGTTGGTACTTTGCCACTCATTTATTTAACAAAAAAATTATGTGAGACTAATCATCACACCATTATCTGTATTAATCTGCAATTCTGTTTCTTCCAAAAGCAAACAATATGTATCAACTTCTTCACTCTCTCCTCTTTCAATGTATAGGGAAGTATCTACTGGATTAGACTTTATAGTTTCCTTTTGAGCGCTCAGGTCAAAAGATTGCATGCAAACTTTTAAATGCTGTCATATGCAAAATAGGTTCTTTATTTCCATTACTTTCACACACCTTTTGGTAAGACTTGTGTGCTTCAGCAAAATCATTTTTTTTCCCAATTAATTTCCAATCTATCTCGTGGATAAAATGTTCCATCTAGAGAAACGCGAAGTTGTTTCACCTCAGCATAATCACTCAATGCATTATTCTCATCAGTTGCAGTATCACCATCTGGCTTTTTAAAAATGATCCACAGATATCGTGGCTTTCCTTCCAGAACACCCAAATTCCACGTGTAAGTGGTTTGGTTGAGTTTAACGTGTTGACATCTTCTTTTGAGGTATGATACACTGAGTGGTTTCTTTGAGTTAAGTCTTCTATTCAACATCTCTCCTGTTTTAAGATTAGGAGTATATTCACTGATATACCAACTCATTTCAACAATTACAAATTTATTCTGATCACCAAAAGCATTACCAACACCAAAAAGCAATCTATTTTCATTATCATTCCTTTGTAGTTGAAATATAATTTTAAGACCATACAGACCTTTATCATGATCACAAAATCCAAATATACCTTTAAGAGGAATTGCCACAGTAAAACTATTTACTGCTTTTGTATCATCATTATACGCTCCTTTCCTTTGAGTAAATCCAGGGTCTGTGTTTGTTCCCGTTGACTATCAGGAATAAAACCTTCGACAGACCCCTTTCCCATTCTATCACTGAATGTATAGAGTGTACATTTCATCATTTCAGAGACAGCAGAGACAAAATCAACTGCTTCAACTTCTTGTGTTCCAATATACAAACGCACACTATCAAACATTTTCCAGAAGAAATCATTTACAAGTGTAGCGTTTGTGTTATTCCCAGCTTTAGTGAATTTAAATTTACACAACAAGAAACTTTGGAATAGATTCAAATAGGTTTGTTGATTATTTATTTCAAAACTTTTTGTACCATTCGTATTCCAGTCTGTTCCAGTTATTGCATTCACCTTGAAGTAATCTTCTTTTTTAGTGGAGTTTGAGATAATAATAGTATCATCCAAATCATAGATACTCTCAATTGCTTCCATACTTGTATTTATTGAGGAAAAAAGATGTTAAAACTTTTGAAACCCTGATCCAAGTATTCAAATTATTTTCTGTCGTTCTTGCGGGGACAACTGAGTTTTGCCTTTCTTAATTTATTTTATTGCTTGTAATTTCTGAGATTCCTTCTGGGCATCTTTTATGCTCTTTACAGTACCTGCTACATTTCCCACAGCAGAAGCAGTTGAACCAATTCGATCTTTATGTTTAAGAATAGTTGAACCAATACCCATTAGAGTATCAATTATAGCATCTCCTCTAAATTGATGTCCAACACCCCTTTGTCTCTGAGGTTTATAGTATCCTCTACCAAGATACATACCTTCACCCTTGTCGTACGGGGAAAGGAACATTCCATCCCCTGTAATTATTTTATATTTTCACAACTCATGTTTCCTCACAATAACCATCGTATTTATTTATTGGAAAACTTCATGCAGGTGAATTCTGATGGATATAACTTCTCCATAAAAAAAAACCATACAATTATCTTGGTCGGTTATCCTAAAATTTACTCTGTGTATGGTTTTTCCTGAGACAGGGAGATAAACCAAATTTTTGGGTTCCATATTGAATTTATAACCAATTGGGGTTGAGTATGCGCTGAATGAAAATATTGTATTTGTTTTTATTCCATCATTATAAGCACCATCAATCAAATCACAGTGAATTAACACCGAATTTATTCCTGAGGATATTTGAATGACATTATCACTGTAAAACGTCCCATTAGTTTCAATCTTTTTTGAGGAGAAACCTCAATAACTCTCTAAATGAATTATCAATTGTGAAATCAACCTTGTAGTTATTTTTAACTTTAAGCGTTGATTTTGAAGTATGTTTTTGAATGTCTATAACAATATTTTTTGGTTCATCACCCTGTTCTTTCATAAGACGAGCAATTTCGGAAGATATTTGAGAAATCTCATATGCTCCAGGTGAGACTTTTCATTTTGTATCCACTTCCGGGATTATAACTAAACTTGTCATTTTTATCAGTTATATTAAATAAGGTATTATAAGTTTCCATGGACAATAAAGATGCCTCATAATCTTTTGCTGGGTCAAGTTGTAGTGGTTATGGAAATGAAGATGTGTGGTCGCTTGTTGTGAAATTAAAACTCAGGATTGTGCTTCTCATCTTATTTAATATCAGATAAAATGTCTTTATATTGAGATTTATTAATTATTTTCATGTTCATCAACTGGTCTAAAAAGGCTGATGCTTCATTAAAACAATTGTTATTTCCAGCCTTCTTACTGCCTAACAACAATAACAGTCTATTAACTAATTGCGATGGGTCATTTGGAAGAAAACTACTACCTGAACCAAGGATACTTAAAGCCTGAATAATGTGTTTCTCCTCATTTTTCCTACTTTTAGTAGAAATACTAACCCTATAATTTAGAGTGTTCAGCAGATCAATATTTGTTTTTATTCCATCATCATTATTTCTCTATCATCTATCTCTATCATCATTATTTTTCATATCCAATGGTTTTTCAATATACTTTGATTCATCCCTCACAGTTGAACCTTGTCTTCCATCTTTTGTGAGAAGAAACATTAATCTCGGAGTTAGTTTAACAGGGGGTTGAGCAGAACCCAAGAACCTTAATTCATCATTAAATATCAATACCTTTTCTTGAAGAAGATGAAATATTGCTGGTTGTTCTGTTGGAATGAGTCCTGCTTTGGTTTTTGAATCCGCTGAATATTCATTGTTTTGAAGAGCATTCACAATATAATCAGGGGGTCGATTAATCTCTTCCAGTTGTTGAAATAAACCTTCATCATCATATTCTAATTCTCCTAAATGCTCTAATTCTTCCTCCATCATTTGATCAAAATCTTTTAACATTTGAAGTTTTTTAGGAGTATATTCTACTGTGGGAACTGTGGAAACATCTTTCATTTTTTCTTGGGAAGTTTTTAAAAGTGGTTTAAAAAAATTTCTCTTGTTTTCTTTCAAATGCTTCTTCGCCCGTTAGTTTCTGTCTGCGTTTCTTCTTTATGTCTTCCTGTTGTTTTATAACTTTTGAAACCAACTCATGATGTTCCTTCAATCATCTTGCTCTTTCTTTTGCATCCATTTATTTATTGGAAAATATCATTTAATAAATTGTAAAGATCAACAGGGAAATTTTCATTTTCTTCATCATTCAAGTAGATGTGTTCAAATAAATCCTTTTCTTTAAATATTTCATGAAATTCTTTATTAACATTAATGCGAGTTGTAATTTCTTCTTCACTAATACTTGCATCTCTGCTTTTCATACGTTTGCGTTGAGTTTCTTCATCAACATCAAAACCGAATGATAAAATCTTCACTCCGCTCAGATGTTTAATAATTTGTCTCGTTCCTTCTGGATTAGTTTCTAATATCCCAAGACCACCAGATTTTAGTTTCCTAAACTCACTCTTACAATGTGAATATTTTGCTGTACCAAGAGAAACCTCCTCAAATATTTGACCTTCATTACTCAATCGCATATGTTCCTCCACTGGAATATAGTGATAATCTTCACCTTTTACTTCTCCAGGTCTTATTGCTCTAGTTGTTGTTGATACAATGCGTATCACAGGGTGTTTTTTAAGTAACTTTACAATATTCTCATTTGTACTACACAAGAACCTTGATTTATGAAAGTTTTTTCCAGAAGCAGATTTACCCACAAGAATTACAATAATAGTTGTCATTTATAAATGTAATTGTTTATAAAACAAAAAATATATCCCTTAATATCTCATCTTGTTTCACAACAATATATTTATATTTTTCAGTCGTGTGCTTCATGTAATCCTCAAATTTCCTTTTACTACATAAAGTAGAACAATTATTTCTCCAAAAATTATTGATATCTATTGAATTTAACTTGAATAAAATAAAAGTATTAACATTGTTTCTGATGGAACGACGAGGAAGTTGAAAGTACGATTGACTAAGATAAATACAATTACAAGAAGAATGTCTCCCGCTTGTGTAGTAGCTGTCCATTACCGTTTGGTTTCTCTCATTAACACAATCATCAAAGATAACGAGGTTATTTTTTGATTTATCCAAATCTTGGGGAGACGGTATATCATCCGTTTAGCACTAAGAATACAAGTTATCGGATTTGATTTATTTTTACATCTCTGTGTATCACAAAATAGTTGAATTATATCTTTAATGTTATAATCATTTAGGTTTTTTTGAAGTTTAAATAAACCGATTATATCTTCTTTTTGAAGACCAGAATTAAAATCTTGTGAGAGTAGTTGATACTCTGGTTGAAAACTCGACTTTGTGAAAATTATTAAATTATCATAATCTAAAAAGTTGGGAGTGAGGAGCATCTTTAAAAGTAAGCAGGTTTTTCCACATCCACTTGAACCAACTGTGAGACATCTTAATGAATTTGGGAGATTTTTATGGTTGTTAAATTTTATCTTATTTTCCCAAATGGGTAAAAAATCATTCATTTATATATTTGGAAAACAGGTTATTTAATTTATTATTGGCTTTTTTAGAAACTCTATATTTTATCCGAAGTTCAGGTTTAATTTCAAGATAATCTATTATTTTATTTATACAATATCTTGTGTTGATATTTTCCTCAAAATCACATCCATGAATAATATACAACATCAATCCTTTGAACATTTCTCTAATATGTACAGTTTCTTCCCTTGTAAGGAAAGGTGTGTTATCACCCTCATACTTTACATTCATTTCTCTAATCAATCTTGTAAAGTAATTCATTTTTGGTGTAAATCTAAAAGAATTATTTTCCTTTTTATATTTTTAATTTGGTGAGGTGAGGAGGGTGTTTGGATATGGACACCCAGCAGGATTAAAAAACAAAACCTGTCAAAGGGCGGAGGAGCTCCTTGTGAGCCAACGGCCATCCATATCTAGTGCCCAACTGTGTCTGCGGACGTCCTCCTGCAGTTGGGTTACTTCTTATTAGGAGGTTGGTGGCAGGATTTGCACTCCAGCCACCGTAAAACGCTTCATTCCGCAAAACGCAAAAACGCAAAAAAATCTGAAAACCCACTCCGTGGGAGTACCTCCTGTGCAGCTTCCCTTCGCAGGGCAGCTCACCGGATGATGGGATTGGGGCAAAGCCTTCGGGACCCCCAATCTTTGATAGGAGGGAAACCACGGGGTAACATCCCTGGGTCAGATTGCGGGAGAGTGTGTCGGAGTGGTGCTGAGGTGTCGTCCACCAGACGGCGGTCTCCTTGGGTTAACTCTGAGGCGGTCCCTTCGGGTGGGTGCCTGGAATGTCCTATCCCTAAGAGAGGGATGATCACCTGTCTCTGTTATCATCTGAGCTCAAGCGTTTGGACATCGGGATTGCAGCTCTCTCTGAGGTTCGGAGACCGGATTGCGGCGAGATAATGGTGGGTGGTTACACCTACTATTGGTCTGGTCGCTCTGATGGTTACCATACCCAAGGAGTTGCTGTAGCTGTGTCCAATAAGCTGACCCCAATGATAATTGAGGTAACACCGGTCAACGAGCGTATCATGAGATTAAGGATTCGTCACTCCTTAGGTGTCATTTCCCTGGTCTCTATTTATGCTCCGACTGAGGCGAGTGATCTTACCGTGAAGGATGCATTCTACGCCACACTCGAATCTGTGGTTGATCAGTGCCCCAGACGAGATACACTTCTAGTCTTGGGGGATTTCAATGCATCGACTGGAACTGATAGGGATGGTTATGAGGTGTGTGTTGGTCCCCATGGGTCAGGAACTATGAACCAGAATAGCACTAAGTTCCTTGACTTTGCAAGAAGTCATGGACTGAGGGTGGCTGGTTCATGGTTTCAGCGCCCGCAAGCTCATCGCTGGACTTGGTATTCCAACGCTGGCGGTGTGGCAAAGGAGATTGACCATGTCCTCATTGACGGTCGTTGGAGGATGATCCAGAACTGCAGGGTCTACCGGAGTGCTCAGTTCCTCAATACTGACCACAGGCTTGTTGTAGCAACTCTAAAGCTGCACCTTAAATCCTGGAGAATGGTACCATCCCAGCCGAGGCTGGATGTTGCCAAGCTCAGGGATGAGAGAGTAGCTGAGGAGTTTGCGAACAGGCTGAGTGGACACTTGGGGGGTCTGGGTGCTTTGGGGGGTCCTGAAGAGTTGTGGAGCACCTTCAAGACCACCATCCTTGATGTTGCCGGTGGATGCCTTGGAGTTCACCGCAGGGCAAGAAGAATTTTGTCTCTCAAGGGACACTGGATACCATTGACCAGAGTCGCAGGGCCAGGCTGAATGGCAGAGCTGAGCTGTTCAGGGAGCTGAGGCGTAAAACTGTACGTGCACTGAGGGTGGACAAAGGAGGCCTATGTGCGAGGAATCTGTGAGGGTAGAGCATCACCTGTGGACAGGTGATTCTCGTCCCGCTTACAGGGGAATTCGCGCATTACGTTCATCCAAGCCCATCCCTCGGAGCACTGCAGTTCGAGCAGAGAGTGGTAGGCTCTTGACAGAGGAGTCTGAAGTGAAGGCCCGCTGGGCCAGGTACTTTGTGCGCTTGTACCCAGGCTGATCCCCAGCTGTTGAGTTGGACGTCAAGGGTGTTACAATCACTGTTGCTGTCCCTCGAATCAACTGTGGTCCACCATCGCTTGTGGAAACACGGGCTGCGGTGAACCAGTTGAAACGGGGCAAAGCTCAAGGGATCTGTGGCATCCATGCTGAACTTCTCAAGGCTGGTGGAAATGCTGCACTCGCGTCGTTGCATGCAGTTTTGTGCTCTGCCTGGAACACAGGCATCATCCCAACTGACTGGAAGAGGGGCCTTGTTGTCCCTCTCTGGAAAGGGAAGGGTGATCGCCAAGACTGCAACAACTACCGAGGGGTGACGCTGCTCTCAGTGCCGGGCAAGGTCTTTGCTCGGATAATTCTTGATAGGGTTCGCCACCATCTGCTTGAGCACCAGCGTCCAGAGCAGTCAGGCTTTACACCAAAGAGGTCAACGATTGACCGTATCCTTGCTCTTCGTGTCCGCACTGAACGCAGACGAGAGTTTCGGCAGGGGCTGCTTGCAGCCTATGTTGATCTCTGTAAAGCGTTCGATTCAGTGAATCGGGATGTCCTCTGGAGGATTCTTGGTCTTCGTGGGGTGCCACCGAAACTGATCGATCTGATGTCTGAACTCTACTCTGGTACTGAGAGTGCTGTGAAGTGTGGTGGTACCGCCTCTGACTTATTTCCAGTTGTTACTGGAGTTCGTCAGGGATGTGTACTTGCCCCCACACTTTTCAGCACTTGTATGGACTGGATTTTTGGGAGGATGTCGGAGAGATCAAGTTGCGGTGCATCGTTTGGCAATGTCAAGATCTCGGACCTTGATTTTGCAGATGATGCAGTCATCTTTGCGGAGACTTTAGACATCCTCTTGGGGGCCCGCGAGGTGCTGAATGAGGAGTCGGAGCCGTTGGGATTACGGATTTCTTGGGTCAAAACAAAGATCCAAGCTTTCGGTGACATCTTGGATGCTGCTGTCCTGTCTGTGTCTGTTTGTGGTGAGGATGTTGAGGTCGTGGATAGATTCACTTACCTTGGCAGTGATATTCATGTCTCCGCAGGTTGTGAGCCGGAGGTCAATAGACGTCTGGGTCGGGCCTGGGGAGTCATGGATTCACTGGATCATGGGGTGTGGCGCTGCCGGTACCTGTGCGGGAGGACGAAAGTCCGAGTCTTCAGGTCCTTGGTACTTCCAGTCTTGCTCTATGGGTGCGAGACTTGGACTTTGACCAAGGATCTGAGATGGAGACTTAATTCCTTTGGTACCAGGTCTCTTCGGAGAATCCTTGGCTATCGCTGGTCGGATTTTGTGTCCAACGAGCGGTTGCTGAGAGAGACTCGGATGAGATTTGTTACCTGCATAGTCCGTGAGCGTCAGATGCGGCTGTATGGACATGTGGCTCGCTTTCCCTGCGCTGATCCTGCTCACCAGATTCTCTCAGCGAGGGAGTCTCATGAGTGGAGGAGGCCAGTGGGCCGACCACGTGCCTCATGGTTGCAGCAGGTTGACCATCATCTCAAGGAGATGGGGATGGGCCTGGCATCTGCCTGGGGGATGGCCAGACGGAGGCCCCTGGAGTACCGGCGGAAAGTGGACGCAGCGACGCGCTGTTCTGGCACATGCTCCCATACCTGACCTGACCTGATTTTTAATTTCATTAATTAGAAGAAAATCACAGAATATACATTGTTTATAGGTTTTTGACTCTGTTTAATCCCCGTCTTTCACACGCAGGACAATTCTCAAATTTGTCATATGGAAAATCAGGAAAGTCTTGCATATTTATAAAGTAAAACTTCACTTAAACTGAAATTCATCGATACTTTCAGTTGTATATTGACTCATATTTAATAATATTTCCATCGATATCAATATACTTTTTTTCATTACCAGATTCAACGACAACATTTTTTATATTAAAGGTAATTTTAAAATGATCGTTAACTACTATTGAACGAAATGTCATTTCACCTGATATATTAACATCCTTTATTTCATCAGGATTTATATCTTTCGGGTTGTTGAAAAAAATACAAATTTCTCCTTGCATATTACAGATGGTCTTATCTTTTCTTTCTGAAGCTTCATCCATTAGGTTTTTGTTTTTTGATACTTTTTCTTGTTTCATTGCTTTTTCTAGTTTTGAATATATTACCAGAAGGAGAGGAGAAACTTTTGTTTGAGATACTTTAATTGATGTTCTACCAGGTATACTAAAAGCCCTTCCACTGAAGGAAATTGAAGAACTCATCATATCCACCATGATTGTTTTTATCCAATAGTTGTTATATTTATCTTTGTTCAATTTTACATCCTTGACATATTTCTCAGTATCTTTAACAAATGTAGATATTGATTGAAACTTGTCTTTTGTGTCTTGAAACATTGTATTTATTAAGTGAAAAAGTTGGAGGATAAAATGGTTTTAAGCACAGATTCACCTGTAAAATAATCGAAATTTTCATCAAGAAAATTTTCGTTTCAGCAAAGATTTATTATATAAATATGGTGAATACAACATACTGCGATGTTTGTAATCACGAATATAAACATTATATAAAACACCTCTGAACCAACAAACACACATTTAATCTATTTCATAAAATATCTCCTCTTGAGTTTGAAAGAAAACATTGTGATATCTGTTCAAAGGATGTTTTGAAGAGAAGTTATAATTGACATCTTCAATCACAAAAACACAAGAAAAATGAGTTTAAAGTAAAGGGAGACTATTATATTGAAAACACTGATGGGGCATTTAAAGGGCATATAAAAATAAGGATTTTCCAATTTGGAGAACCCGGTCCATCATCAATAGCTGAATCAATTGAAATAGTGAAACCTGTTGTTGAAAAAGTTACTAAAAAGACATTAAAAGAAATGAAAACTTTAAAGTTGTATATGGGAGTGAAAATGAATATGAAAAGACAAGATGAAGAACAAACTCCTTATATGAGAACAGATCTTCATTTTATAACATCATTTCAAGATTTTTTGAATAGTGGGGTTTATGAAGAACTATCAAAACAAGAGGAGGATGTTGATAATACAGTGGTAGGAAGTGGATTCAATATTTTAAAAAATCATCTTTTTCGATATACACATTCTAAAATCAAACCCTCTTAAAGCTTCTTATATTGAATTACCAAAAGAAATAAAACTAAAGAAGGCAGTTGTTAATATTAAGAACAATGATAATAAATGTTTTCTCTGGTCTGTTCTTGCTCACTTTCATCCACCAAAATGTAATTCAGAAAGAGTAAAACAATGTATGAAATATGAGAATACCTTGGACATGAAAGATTTTAAATTCCCAATGCCACAAACAGATATTCCTAAATTTGAGAAAAAGAATAATCTTTCTATTAATGTATATGGATTAACGGATACAAACAAAGTTCAAATATTAAAAAATTCAAACAACTATAAAAATGAAGAAACACACATTGATCTTTTATATTTTATGGTTGGTAATAATTCACATTACACATACATCAATAATTTATCAAGATCAATCTCTTCTCAGGTATTCAGAACAGCAAACAAAATATATCCTTGTAAGCGATGTCTTAATTCATTTCATACAAAAGAACGATTAGAACAACATTCAAAATATTGTAGTAATCATAAATCAGCTGTAATTACAATGCCTAAACCTGGTGAAAAGATTTCTTTTGAAGATTATAATAAATCTATCATGCACCCATTTGTGATATATGCTGATTTTGAGTGTATCCTTAAAAAGATAAATACTGCTTCTCCTTATCCAAAAGAATCATATACAAATAAATATCAAAAACATATTCCTTGTGGTTTCTGTTATTATATCAAATCATCTGTTGGAGAAAAGTATAACAAACTTGAACATTATAGTAGAAAAAAAGCTTCACAAGAGTTTGTAAAACGATTAGAAAAGGATTGTATAAGACTCACTAAATTAATGAAAGAAACAAATGAACCGATGAAATTAACCAAAGAAGAAAAATTAGAATTTAGAAAGAACAATATCTGTCATATTTGTGAGGGGGAAATTAAGGAGTCTAAAGTTAGGGATCATTGTCATCTTACTTGTAAATATAGAGGTCCCGCTCATTCCTGTTGTAATCTTAATTGTAAATTACCTTCTTTTATTCCAGTCTTTCTTCACAACAGCGCCAACTATGATACACATCTATTTTTAAATGAACTTTCAAAAACACCAGGGAATATTTCTGCCATAACAAACACAAGTCAAAAGTATATTTCATTTACAAAAAGGATATTCACAAAACCTTTAACTCGTATTAGGTTTCTAGATTCTTACAAGTTTATGGGAACACCACTAGCCTACCTCGCATCAAATCTAAGCTCCATGGACTCTTTTCCAAATCTTAATTCATTCTTTCCAAAAGAGGAAATTCTCACTAAAGAGGAAATTCAGATTAAAAAGAAAATTCAAAGTAAAGAGGAAATTCTAATTAATAAGGAAATTAATGAAGAAATTCTAACAAAAGATGAAATTCTAATTATAAAGAAAATTCGAACAATGAATGAAATTCTAACGAAAGAGGAAATTCTGATTAAAGAAGGAATTTTCACGAGAGAGGAAATTCAAACAAGGAATGAAATTCAAAGTAAAGAGAAAATTCTTTCAAGTAAGGGAATTTATCCTTATGATTATATGGATTCATTTATGAGATTTAAAGAAACACAACTTCCTTCAAAAGAAAGTTTCTATAATAACCTTTATGACGAAGAGATAAGTGATAAGGAATATAAACACGCACAAGAAATATGGAAAATATTTAAGATAAAGAACCATGGAGAATATCATGATTTATATCTAAAAACTGATGTTTTATTGTTAGCTGATGTGTTTGAAGCTTTTAGATCACTCTGTCACAATAATAATTGTTATGGATTAGATCCTGCCCACTATTTCACAGCACCTGGTTTAGCTTGGAGTGCAATGTTGAAAATGACAAAACAAGATATAGATTTAATCAGTGATGTTGATATGCTTTTGATGATTGAGAAGTCCAAGAGAGGTGGAATATCACAAATATGTTCAAAAAGATATGCTAAAGCAAATAATAAATATCTTCCAAATTATGATAGTGAAAAAGATAGTAATTATTTGATGTATTTTGATGCTAATAATTTGTATGGATGGGCAATGTCTCAATCTCTGCCTTATGGTAAATTAGAGTGGGTGGAAGAAAAGGATTATGAAAAAGCTTTGATGAATATTGTTATTTCTTCTCAAGAGGAATTGAATGACGAAGAAGAAGGTTATTATTTTGAAGTTGATTTGAGGTACCGTGAGTGATCTTCATAATAAGCATAAAGACCTTCCTTTTGCATGTGAGAAAGAAACCACAAAGAAAGAATGGTTCAGTGATTATCAGAAAAGTTTTAATATTAAAGGCAAATCAACAGAAATGTTATTAACAACATTCTATCATAAAGAGGGATATGTTTTGCATTAGAGAAGCTTAAAACAGTTTTTTGAGAGAAGGATTGAGAGTAGCTAAAATTCATAGAGTTTTAAAATTTAAACAAAGTCCTTGGGTGAAAAAGTATATTCAATTCAATACAGATATGAGAGCAAATACAAAAGTAAAATTTGAAGGGGACTTTTATAAATTAATGAATAATGCTGTATTTGGAAAGACTATGGAAAATGTTAGAAACAGGCAAAACATTGGATTCGCAACATCTTGGAAAGAAGCTTCGAGATTGATAAATAAACCAAGTTTTGAGAGAGAAGAGGTTTTTTCAGAGAACTTTTCTGCAATTCATATGAAAAAGGAAAGTATTGTAATGGATAAACCAATATATATATATATATATATATATATATATATATATATATATATATATATATATATATATATATATATATATATATATATATATATAATTTTTTATATGCTGATTTTGAGTGTATCCTTAAAAAGATAAATACTGCTTCTCCTTATCCAAAAGAATCATATACAAATAAATATCAAAAACATATTCCTTGTGGTTTCTGTTATTATATCAAATCATCTGTTGGAGAAAAGTATAACAAACTTGAACATTATAGTAGAAAAAATATATATTGGAACAGCAGTTCTTGATTTATCAAAGATATTGATGTATGATTATTTGTAGAATGAATTAAAGAAAGAGTATGGTGAAAATGTTTCATTGTTGTATATGGACACTGATAGTTATCTCCAAGGTATAAAAACTGATGATGTTTATAAAGATGTGAAGAAAAATATTGGAGTATGTGATGCAAGTAATTTCAGCAAGAAGAGTGAGTTATTTTCCAAAAAGAATGAAAAGGTTATTGGTAAGTTTAAGGATGAGTTGGGTGGAAAAGTAATGAGTGAGTTTATTGGATTGAGAGCAAAGGCATATGCTTATAAGTATGATCAGATTGATAAGAGGTTAAAGGGAATAAAGAAATATGTAATAAAGAAATCAATAACTTTTAGAAATTATTATAATTGTTTGATGAATAAGAAAGAAGAATATTTGGTAAATGAATACAATAAGAAGTTATAAGCATAATCTATATATATTGAAGAAGGAAATAAAAAGGCATTAGGAGCCTTTGATGATCAGAGATTTATTTTAGATAATGGAATAGATTGTGTTCCATATGGATATTGTATGATAGAGTGTATAAAATAGATTGTGTTTTAACGATGGGAAGATGGGTTAGGGTTTTTTAAGGGCTACCGCCATGTTTTTTCGCAATATATAAATGGTCAAACCAAGTATTAATCAAACTTAAGAGTGGAGAAAATCTCAGTCTTGGTATATAAATGGAAAACATAATGAATGTGAAAAATATCAAATAAGTATTATTGAAAAAATAACTAAAACAAAGGTAAATAAAACAAATAAGCGAATCAATTTAAAAACTAGTTAGTTGGAGGATGTAAAGAAAAAAATGAATATCCTTGAATGGAATGAAAACTCTGATGGTTATCAATTGAACAATGAAAAAACAATTTAATATAATCTCAAAATGATATGTGGCTCAGGAGGTGGTCAAACAAGAGCATTAAGAGAAGTTTATCATTTCGTAATGGCACAAAAGGGGTATCTTAAAAAATATAAAGATTCAAATGTTTTGTTTTTCAATATTTTAGATGGGGATTATTGTGCAAAGAAAATTAAACTATTGAAGGAATTTGAGAATGAACAAATCTTTATAGGTTCAATGAGTGAGCGAAACAATATGCATCGGTTATTTGAAAAAGAGTGTCCCGAGGCTTAGATGTTTCAGATATTTATTTCGAATCACCTTTAACAAATCACATTACCACTTTACTACTTGAACAAATCTTTATCTTATTGCAAGGTTTTTTGAAAAAAAGTGTCCCCAGGTTAAAAGGGGAGACAAATAAATATACCTTGGGATAAAAAGGGGGTTTATTTTTCGGGAAAAAAAAAATGAATCGCTGAAAATCCCCCATTCATTTACATAGGGAAAAGTGAGTCAGAATCAGTATATTCACCCTACTCTTGGTGACAACTTTCCCGGTGCTCTTCCTTAGTGGGCCCACACTTATTCTCACCTGTTCTTTTCCCCTGATACTTAAAGAATGCCTTGCTATTATGCTTCATATTCTTAACCATGCCCTTCTCATACTCTCATTTGGCATGCTGAGTTATTTTCTTAACTTGCCTCTGCTTACTCTGACACTGATATAAATCTTACTCCAGTTCTGTTATTTTATACTTATAAATGAGTTCTGCTTCTCTTTCATGGGATTCCTTATCTGACAACTCAACCAACCTGGCCTCTTTCTCCTTCTAGTTTTCCACCACATTGGAATGTACTTACTCTGCACTGTGCACTGCTCCCGCTGTGCCATCGCCACTGCCTGCTCCCGCTGTGCCATCGCCACTGCCTGCTCCCGCTGTGCCATCGCCACTGCCTGCTCCCGCTGTGCCATCGCCACTGCCTGCTCCCGCTGTGCCATCGCCACTGCCTGCTCCCGCTGTGCCATCGCCACTGCCTGCTCCCGCTGTGCCATCGCCACTGCCTGCTCCCGCTGTGCCATCGCCACTGCCTCCTTCTGCTGTGCCATGGACATTGCCTACTTTCTCTGTGCCATTGCCACTGCCTGCTCACGCTACACCATCTCCACTGCCTACTTCCGCTGCACCATCACCACTGCCTGTTCCCACTTCCCCATTGCCACTGCCTGCTCCCACTTCCCCATTGCCACTGCCTGCTCCCACTGTGCCATTGCCACTGCCTGCTCCATTGCCACTGCCTGCTTTCACTGCACCCTTGCGACTGCCTGCTCCTGCTATGCCATCACCAATGCCTGCTCCCGCTGCACCATTGCCACTGCCTGCTCCTGCTGTGCCATCGCCACTGCCTGTTCCCGCTTCCCCATCGCAACTGCCTGCTCCTAATGTGCTATCACCACTGTCTGCTCCTGCTGCGCCATCGCCAATTCTTTCGCACCATCACCACTGCCTGCTCCTGCTGTGCCATCACCACTGCCCTCGCCCGCTGCACCATTGCTACTGCCCTCGCCCGCTGCACCATTGCCACTGCCTTCTTCCGCTGCGCCATCGCCACTGCCTGCTCCCACTTCGCCATCGCCATCCGAGCAGTGAATAATTAACAGAGGTCCACAGGCCTGATGTCTTCAGCTCTCCAGAAAACAAAAATAGCGGCCTTTTAGGTTTTTTCTGGGTGCCATGGTGGGTGGAGTCATCTAACAAATGTGGGTGAGTTCATGCAGCTATCTGACCACTGTGTGCATATTTCAAAATTCCATCCCAACAAGAACCACAACAACAGCAACAACAACCATTTGTAGCACTTGTATGCCTGCTACACCTCACAGGCAAAGTATAATGTTTCTCCAAACAGTGATGATGGATTGACTGCTGCTTTGATCTTTAAATAACCTTATAATCATGCTGATTTCAAATACATTTTAAACAGCAAATCACCTTTTCTGGATTTAAAGGGAGGCATACCTTGGTGCACATTGTCAGCTGCAAACTGCTCCCTCCTGTTCAGAAATGAAAAATATGGAATGTGACTATTATTACGGAGCTAGCCGAAAATGTCTCTGTCCATAATAAACCCTGCTGGGTTATACCATATAAGTTTACCATTTCACAAGATGTTATTTCACCAGCACAATAAAGTTGCTCTGAAAGGTATCTTATAACATGAAACGCATCCAGTGCTGGGGCTATTAATTCTAACAACTGACAATCCCCTCCATCCACATCTTCCTCCCCACCCCAACAACAATCCACATCTGCAATATAAAAGGTGCTCGGTCTCAGCGTGCATCCAGCAGGTGCTGCTTGTATCAGCAGTGCAGTCGGTCTTCAACAGTTTAAGAGTACAAAAATGTCATTGGTACACAGTGTGGCTTTGAAGGTGTTTTACTACCAGTTATTTAATTATCAAAAGCAAATGCAGCTGCATAACCTCTTGTGTTCTCCAGCTACTCAGGGATTCATAAGTCAATAAACAAATGTAGTTTAATCAAATTATCATCAATTAACGTTAATGATGGATAAACGATTCATTCAATATCATTGAAGGATTTAATTTTAATACAGATGGCTGATAAATGTTTCATCAACATGAAGTACTTACAAATGTTTAGATTAAAAACACCTTGTAAATGTATATTTTGAAATTATTTCTCTCAAAGGTTGATTCACATCTTGGAATCAATCTATATATTCATGTTATTTACTTGCAAATCTGGAAATGTGTTAACAAGCAAAACAATGCTGATAAAATGTGTGGATATATTCCTGGGACAGTACAGTCGAATCATTCCTTCCAAACATCTGCATTTTCTAATGTTAAATTTCCTCATTTTTTTCTGCCTTCTTTCAGCAGTGGCTGAGAAAGAGAAATGTAAGGTTATGAAAATACAGGATTTGCAGAGTGTTGTGAAGCAAGGAGACGTCATGCTTGCTGGGTTTTTCCGTCTTCATTCATCCAAACCAAGTTCTATGTCCTCGTTCAGGGAATCTCCCCAGCAGCCGGATTGCTTCAAGTAATTATTTTACTTTCATTTCACTTCAGATAAAAGATGAATATCTTACAGATGCACTGGTTTGTACTTTAAAAAATAGCTTTTAAAAATCCAGTATATTTTCAACTGTTTGGCCAAATTTTATTGGGTTAACACATTTTATCCAATTGTGTGCAGTTTTGTTTGTGTTGGATGAATAAAATCAGATATAGCTTCCTTTAAAAAAAACATGAATATATTTTGGGGAGGAATAGAAGATTATCTAATACATCCGATGAGAAATGTTTCAACTCCTCTCTTCCTTAAATGCTGTCCTTTATTTTGGAGACATAGTTTCATAAACATAATATATACAGATAAACGTAAAATATTTGAAATTTTCTCAAAACTTTTTCCATTGAGTGTTAGATTCATTGCATTTCAACAAGAGCGAGAATTGCATTACAATACATGTTTCTATCGGTCCCAAATATAGTTCAGGAGATAAAAAAATATTTTGCGTTTAGATCACACTCGAGCCGACAGCTGAACCAAAATGAAGAACACAAAACTCTTTATCCCACCATGTTTGGGTCTACTCAGCAAAATAAAAGGAGAAACAATTTTCATTGACACATCTTTTGTAGACTAGAAACCAAGAAAGACCACGAAGGTAACAAACTAGAGAAAAATTACTTTGCTTTAATACATGCTCGAACAGATAACAGAACCAAAAGTGAAGACAAAGAAACTCCAACACCTGTGTCTCATTTTTTTTCTCGGCTTTTTCATAATAAAAATTAGAAGGGCACTCAGTCGAGCACATACCTCCACCACGTCATGCCTGATCCACGAGAACATATCAGGCCCAATACATTTTTGATATATCATGCTATACAATCGTTTTTCGCCCTATCTCTCATTTGTGAAGAATTGCTTTCAAAGCTAAATAATTCTTTCAGAATCGGATTCAGATCTTCAACAAAATTAACTCAATTTGACATGGTCACACACCCAACCTGTCCACCAAAGTAGTGGGTAATGGTCCTTATGGGACATGACATGTAAGTGAATGGGAAAAAATTATGGAAACTTATTGACATACCAAAATCCGACCAATTTTCATTGTTTTACTTCCTTAAGACCCCTTTTTCGAGATTTTTCTTCCTTAAAGTTTCCCCAAATCTTCCTCCCTTTTTCACCATATTTTCACCAAAAACCCCACTTTTCACCACTTTTTACCACCCTCATTTTCACTAAAAATCATCGTATTTCTCAAAAAAGTCAAACAACGAACCAACAAGTATTTGTTTACGTTCTATTTCAGGGAATAACTTAATTTTCTTTCAACACTCATTACCATTAAGTGTATTAACAAAGAATAAGTTGGAACTTTGTTCTTGGTTTAAGTATCTTTGTTGCGGAGAGTTGAAATGACAAACCTCTCTTCAAGCTCTTATCTGAGAGAGACTCTGCAATGGTGTGCGCCTTCATGTCTTTGGCCACCAGGAGAGCGACTTTATAGGATGCTTTGACAAATCCCTGCCCCCTTCTGGTAGAACTGGCCAATCTTGTCCAGGTGCTGCCGCTTCACGTTCTTGCCAAGTCACTGGAAGTAGCTCTGATCTCGGTCTTACT
>NC_140961.1:157319460-157421960 GCF_056783735.1 Eptatretus burgeri
AATAATTAGCAGGATCTGACGCACAGGAATTTTTATTTTGACATACTGTTCTAAAAGTCTCAAATACATCAGTTAATAAAATAACATCAGTTTTAAGACACAAATCATGATATTCCACAAGGTTCTTTGTATTAAACTTCTTCCAAACATTTTGTGCTTGTGGATAATCTTTATCAGTTATATGGCTTTTATTTAACTTCATATAGAAACTTTCCTTTGAGGGAAGTTGTGTTTCTTTAAACCTTTCAAATGTGTTCATGTTATCAAAATATATGTCCCTCTTTTGTGAAAGGAGTTCAATCTTTACTTGATTTGAGAAATGTGAATGGAGAATTGGAAAGTTATTAATATTCAATACCAAGTCAGATAATGGACTTGACATAAACTTGAATGTGTCAATAAATCTGATATGAGTTTTGTGAGATGTCGGGATTGTTTTTTGAATGAGATATATTTCTGGTTTGTGTTAGGAATGGCTGAAATGTCTCCACCAGTTTTACTGAATGAGTTTATAAAAAGATGTGTGTCATACTGAGTGTTTTTGTGAAGAAATACTGGAATGAAGGAGGGAAGTTTAAAATTGGCATTACAACTTTGCTGAGCTGGACCTCTATATGTACCAGTGAGATGACAATGGTCTCTTACGTTTGGAACTCCATTCATTTTATCCTCACAAATATGACAGACAGCTGGTGTCTGCCTAAATTTTATTTTCTCTTTTTATGTTAAGGACATTGGTTGATCGTTTTTTTCTCATTACCATAGATAATCATATGCCTGGTGTTGACTTAATGGTTAGGGTGGTGGCTTGGGATCCAGGGATCCTGAGTTCAAATCCAAATTGGCTGGTGAATTAATACCAGGTGGGGTTGACTCTGCCTGTCATCTTTCTGATGTTGGCACAATGAGTACCAGCTTGCTGGTATCCTTTGGCGGACTGGCGACCTGTCGAAAAAATATGCCCAATAGCCCAGGAGACTGCTTCGGCAGCACCATTGCTCTGAACAAAGTATGGTCCCAATGGATGGATGGATAGATAATTAAATAGTCTTTTTCGAGTCATTTTGCAAACTCCTCTGAGGCATCCTCTCCTCTGTAAACTTCAAACTTATTGTATTCATCACCATCAGATGATTAAATGGCATGACAAAACCACAATGAGTATGTTTTTGATATTTATTTGGATTTGGAGAAACAGTAACTGTCTTTTCATCGATAGTTTCAAAATCAGTGTATTTCACAAATGGGTTTTTCATAGATTTGTAGAAATCTTTGTATGACATGTTTGAACCTACTTTTGGCATGTTAATTTTTGTTGATATATGATTGCTACAATATTTCAAATGTTGATTGAATTGCTCTTTTGTAAGAAAAGAGTTGAGACATCATACCCTTTTCTTACTGGGATGCTTGGGGCCTACCCATCCTTCCCCTTAAGGTGTACAATAGTTTTTATTTGTATTCTCTCCCGATTACCTTCAATTCATATTTTCCCCACTTTCCCAACATCCCCCATCCCTCCCAACTAAACACCCTGTTTCTTGTCTTAAATTTAAAGGAAAAAAAAAAACAAAAAACACCTTCCTCCCTGCATAATTTGGTCATTTCCGGACTTCCGGTTCAGGGATCGGTGCATGAAGACAACTGGGTGGCGAGCTCTCCTTCCAGTCTCTCTAAAGCTGTTTTCAGTGCGAAAGCGTTTTGCGTATTTTGTTATCGAGATTTGTGTCAGGGTCTATGGAACTGTACTGATTTTTGTTTGTGTTGTGTTCAGAACAGTTTTAGTGGGTGGTTAAGTTCGTTTATTGAAAGAAGCAGGGCGAGACCTCGTGATAAGTTTAGCGTGAAGTCAGTTGGGGCCTTGGGAGTATGGGGGTGAAGAAGGTTATAAATGGAGACCGAAGGAGAAAGGAAGAGGAGTATGTAAAATTTTACATTTGCTCAATGTGGGCCACGTCAACAATAGGGGAAGCAGACAGTTATTATTATTGGAGGATGTGTGAGGAAATCGTCCACTTGAGGATGGTTATTACAAGGTTGAAGGAACGCATCGATAATTTGCAGCAAGTAGCAGAATGTGAGAAATTTGTAGATAATAGTTGGTTATGGTTGTGGAGTGAGGTTGCTGAGGATATTGGAAGTGGTGACGGTGCAGGTGACGGTGCAATGGGGGCGGGCAGTGGTGACAGTGCAATGGGACAGGCAGTGGTGACAGTGCAATGGGGCGGGCAGTGGTGACGAAGTAACGGGGGCAGGCAGTGGTGACGGTTCAACTGGGGCTTGCAGTGGTGACGGTTCAAGGGGGTCGGCAGTGGTGACGGTTCAAGGGGGTGGGCAGTGGTGGACGTGCAGCGGGTGCAGGTACTGGCGGAGGTGTAGGATGTGCGGGCACTGGCAGAGTACAGTGGGTGTGGACAGTGGAGGAGGTGCAGCAGGTGCGGGCACTGGCGGAGGTGCAGCGGGTTTAGGCAGTGGCAGAGGTACAGCGGGTGCTAGCAGTGGTGGTGGTGCAGTGGCTACGGGCAGTGGCGGAGGTGCAGCGTGTTTGGGCAGTGGTGGAAGTGCAGCAAGTGCGGGCAGTGGCAGAGGTGCAGTAGTCAGTGGTGGGTGTGCTGTGGGTGCAGGCAGTGGTGGAGGTGCAGTGGGTGCAGGCAGTGATGTAGGTGCCAAAATAGAAATTGGTAGACATGAGGTATGGGAGACAGATTTTGTGGGTGATGAGATTATTAAATATGTAGATTCTTCATTCTGCAGGAAGGATTGTAGACACAGAATTCTATGCAGTTTTGAAGGGGCGGGAATTAGGGACATGGAAGGAAGGGTAAATGATAATGTATCGGGTCATGGTAGGAAGAAGTTGGTTGTGGTACACCTTGGTGTCAATCGATGTTTGGAAAGTTCACTCAGAGGTTTTGAAAATTAGATCCAGGATATTGGGTAAGCAGCTGAAAGCAAAGGGTTGTGAGGTCATGTTTTCTGAGTTCCTCCCAAGATTAGGAAACAATATAGAAATTATGAGCAGAACACTGGACATCATTCAATGGCTGGAAGAATGGTGTAGGGAGAAAGGTTTTACTTTTAGGAAGAAGTGGGAATCATTTAGGGGACAAAGGGAGTGTTTCCGGAATGATGGCCGTATGTTAAGTAGAAAGGGGGCAGCAAGGTTTGCAGTGGGAATTGAGGAAGGAATTCAGGATTTTCTAGGTCAGCGGAGGGTGGAGAAGTTATTAAGGAAGGAATGGATGAACTAATTGTGATGAGTAAGGTCAGGAAGGAAAATATAATTTCAGGAAGGGAAAAGTAAATATATTCTCTACCAATGCCAGAAGTTTAAATAATAAGATGGAAGAGTTGAAGCCAAAGTAGATAGTGAGGTGTACGATATAGTTGCAGTGAATGAAACGTGGTTGAAGGAGTAGAGTAACTGGAGGACAGGATTAGAAGGCTACAAGGTGTATCGGTGTGATTGGAAGAGAGAACAGGAGGAGGAGGAGGAGGAGTAACAATCTGGGTAAAGGACAGCATTGCATAAAGAGAAAGAGGTGACATTAAGGATGGAATAAATGTTGAGGATTCTGTATGGGTGGAGATTAGAGATTGTAAAAACAGTAACACAATAGTAGGATGCTTTTCTAAGTTTCCGGGTGTGAAGGAAGAGGAGGAAGGAGGAGTACATAAAGAATTCAAAAGGGAATGTGGTAAGGGAAGAGTATTGATTATGGGGGATTTTAATTTGCCAGGGATAGATTACATCCAGGAACAGGGAAAGGGAAGAGCAGATGAGGATTTCCTTGTTTTTGTCCAGGATTGCTTTTTAACCCAGTTTGTAGATAAGCCCATGAGGGGGAGTGCAGTGTTCGACCTCCTTTAAGTAACGATCCCAATATGGTGGAGGAGGTGGAGGTTTGGGAGTATTTAGGAGCAAGTGACCATCAAATTGTTTGTGCAAAGATTCTGTTGAGGGTTAGAGTTCAGCATAGTAGGGTAAGGCTATTAGATATCAGGAAGGCAAACGTTGAAGGTGTGAGGAGAGAATTGGGTGATGTCAATTGGGAGACTCTAACAACAGGACAATCAGCATCAGAGAAATGGGAAAGGTTTAAAGACCAAATGTGTAGAGTGCAGAGTAAATACATTACAATGAGGTGTAAAACTAGAAGTAGAAAGGGACCAGGGTAGTTGAACAGTGAGATAAGGAACGCTATTAAGGAGAAGCAAAATAGTGGGGCAACTTAGCATAACAATTGTGCATTTTGTGAGGAAAGCACCAAATTTGGCACTCTAGTAGCGTATCATATTATGAACAGATTTGGATATTGGGCCATCTCAAAATTTGTGATGGCAGTGGAAAATGGCTGCCACAGCCATCAGCGGCTGAATATGAAAATAATTAAACTCTCCACCTTGTCAGGAGAAAAGGACACAGTCCAGGAACAGCTGGGTGTGACTGGGTCAGGTGGGTACAGAAATAAATATCAGCAGGATCCATCCACAACCATTTGATATATCCTTCACACAGACGCAGGCAGACAAACAGACAGATGGGTTCGAAAACATATCCTCCTTCACCTTCTGTGGCAGAGGTAATAACTCGATGTATATACATGAAGCAAAAACAATCGTATTACTTTTGTGCATATACAGTATAATACATTGTGGTTATATACCTGGAATCATTCCAATTGCACTGGGCCATGGACCAACACCAAGGCCTGATGACTGCCAATCTGGACTGCTTCAAGCAATGGCAGTGCATGATATGATTGGGGTGGATTAAGGCCAGCTGTCCAGCCAAGAGGTGTAAAGCAGTGGTGTGAAGTGAGGGGAGCTGAATACTGACCCACGTATAATATGTGACATTTTCTCAGTCTAACAATGGGATAACTCTGTGAAAAATTGACAACGCCATGAAACTTGAATTTGTTCTGTAACTTATCATCATAAAGCTACATACCAAGTTTCAGTTGAATATGTTATAAAGTGGTGGAAAAAAAAGTCAGAAAATCCACAGGTGAGATCGACAGAATGAAGGATGGACAGAAGGAGAGCAAAGCTATTGTCCCCTCTGATGAAAGTGGTGGTGGAATAATATGAATAATGTTTTGTTTCTTTTCAACATATTTATCTAATTTCAATCACCATGCAACAATTTCTTCAGTGATGCAAGTACTTTTTGCCATCAGTCTCAAAATCAGAGAATTTCGCCACATTATGGCGATGATATTTGCGATTGAAGAAATTGACAACAACAACTTATTACTTCCAAATGTAACTCTTGGATACATGATTTACGATACCTGCTTTAATCCCCACAAAGCAGTCAAACCCACAGTAAATTTCATTGCTTCAGAGGTGATGCCAATGCAAGAAAATATCTGTCAACCAAGAGCTATTATTGGGAGTGCAAGTTCCTCCTTCTCTGTTATTATTGGTCGCTTAATTGGTCCATTCTACGTTCCACAGGTACGTTTACAAACAAATCATATTTTTATGGAATATTTCAAAATCGCATTTTTGCAACAACTTTGACCTTGTTAGCTCACCTGCAAAATAGTCCTTTGGAGCTTGCAGGATGGCTAGTCATCCGTCCATCCACCGTCCGACCGTCCATCCACAAATACTTTCAACTTCTTCTCCGAAACTACACATCTGACTTTGATGAAACTTTACCACAATGTTCATCATCATGTACATTCCAAAGTTTGTTCATGGCATTAAAAAAAGTTGAGCCCTGATTGGGTCGATGGGGGTCGCCCTCCAAATAGGTATTTGGTTTCTTCTCAGAAGCTACACATACAATTCTGTTGAAACTTGACCAAAACCATCATCACCGATGACTTACCAAAATTTGCTCACAACATTAATAAAATCCTGGTCTGAGGGGGTCTATGGAGGGTTTTTACAGGAGGGCTGCCCCCCCCCGACTCCCCAAGATATATTTGCTTTCTTCTCAGAAATGACAAACAATTCCAATGAAACTTGACGAGATTCTTTATCAACGATGGCATACCAAAGTTTGTTCATGACATTGGAAAAATCAGGCTCTCAGGGGATTTAAGGGTGGTTGCCCCCAAAATATGTATTTTCTTTCATCTCTGAAACTGCATACACACAATTTCGATGAAATGTGACCACAACCTTCGTCACCCGTGACGTACCAAAGTTTGTTCATTATATTAGAAAAATCGGTGTCGATGGGTGTACATGGGGGTGCTCCCAAAATATGTATTTACTTTCTTCTCCAAAACTACACACACAATATCGATGAAACTTGACCACAACCTTTATCACCTGTGATGTACTAAAGTTTGTCCATATGTATTTATGGTACTTTCTTCTCCATGATATATTTTATGGATAATCCATGCCGAGCCAGAATATCATATCCAGCCATTACCAGGTGAGTGCCGAGGGATATTCCCCCTCTTTTGTTGTTGTTTGTCATAGTACTTGAGATTAATCTTCCGTAAAACATAATGGGAAATTTATTCGCAACCACACCCCAGCCTCCTCTACCCAATTGTTCCTTTCATGCAACCTTCATCATCTGCAAGCATTTCATACTCCACGAGTGTCTGTGTCTGCATCGGGTCACCCTCTCTTTAAGTGTGTGTGTGTGTGTGTGTGTGTGTGTGTGTGTGTGTGTGTGTGTGTGTGTGTGTGTGTGTGTATGTGTGTGTGTGTGTGTGTGTGTGTGTGTGTGTGTGTGTGTGTGTGTGTGTGTGTGTGTGTGTGTGTGTGTGTGTGTGTGTGTGTGTGTTACCTCAGTGGAATGCTGAGCTTTTCTTGTTCTCAATGTTTTCTCCCATCTCCTTTTCCACCATGCAAAGCAAGGCTATTCTGTTCCTTTTCAATTATATTTTTCCCTCTTTCATCTCCCCATTCTTCTTCAGGGACATACATAAAGATATTTTATCCCCCTGTGGACTTAGTCCGAAATGGGGGCTCATGGATTTGGTTTCGAATTTCATGTCCATGTGTGTGTGCATCTACAACCATATCTCGGACATGTTTGGAACAATTATATTTGTACTCTGTGTAAAGCCAACACACGAAGGTATACATATGGACGTCATTTGGTTTCACGATGCGATTAAAGATGGCCGACTGGCGGCCATTTTAGTTGCTAAAAATAAATAAAACCCAGTGTCGAACACGTCCTCAACCACTTATCGGACATTAATTTATCGATCGTATTCAAACTTTGGTAAGCGAATAAATAATTATTTTTTACATATGTCTGTTATTTATTTTCAAGGTGAGATCCAAGATGGCTGACTGGTGGCCATTCTTTTTTTGTATACCTTGTCGAGGCTTGTATGAGAGCTAACACACTACACACAGCAAGGGGGGAATGAGACAAGAGAGGCGGGAGTGAGAAGGACAAATCTGTTGGGAAAAGAGACATGAGAAGATCTGTGGAAGGGAGAGAGATGGGGCGGGGTACATGGGGGTATACAAGATTGTTACTTAAATGTGTCCCCATCCATTTCTCAGATATGCATGGTCTGATTTTGTTAAATCTTGGCACAAGCACAGTACATTATGGCATGCAGGAGCCCCTATCTTTATTTTGTGATCTGATCAAAGATGGCCGACTGGTAGACTGGCAGCCATTTTCAATAGACTTGAACTCGTACTTAAACTGTGAAAAGCAAAAAATACTAAAACAACGTTTTATATTTCTTTCTGCCTGCAATACTATGAATAATATTACATTATCCCTGCTCCTGAGGAGTAATCCCCAATCAATTGCTCTGCTTCATTTGAAATAATCAACCAGAAACACGGGTTGGTTTGCATTCTTTCTTCTGTGGTCGACATAGAATATTTTATTGTTGCATTTGGTGAGATTACAGGAATCGAGAATATTTAGGCAATTGTGATGGTTACTTGAATTATTTTTTTATTTATTTTTATTTTTTTATTTTTTATAGTACTGGCTTTTCCTTTCTCCTGATATTTAAGTTTTGCTTTGTACTTTATATACCATGGCTAATATAATTTTGATTTCCAATCTTCCCTCTTCCTCAAAAATGAAAAAAATTGCAACTGAACTTGGAAAAAATATCATTTGTTTGTATTCTCAATTATAATTATACAATTTTGCGAAAATATTTACACATAAAGACATACGACATTGTTTCGCATGATATGATCCTCAGTCCTAGTGTCACATCATTTAACTTAGAACTTACAACCAAAACAATAAGGCATTTTTCTGCAGGGTCTTCTGCATTGTTAGATGGAATGATTTATTTGGCAGAAAAATTTTCATTTTCATATATTCTTACATTGACCCCTCAACTCAACACTACCAACACCAACAATAATATACTTTCTTTATTCTCCTTGGTTTATACCATGTTTTTTTTTATGTCAAACAGTCAAGGCTCATGGAAGAGCTCATACTAGAACACAGAATGTATCAGGATGCAACAGTACAAAATAAACAGCATAAAGAGAAGGGGGAGACATGCCAACAGCAACACTAATAGAGAAAATAGGCAGAGATGGACAAACAAGGAATGGGAGAAATGAAGAGGGGTAGGGAGAATGCAATGGGTGGACAAGATGGACACAGAAGCAAAAATAAAATTTGGTGAGGGGGTGTGGATGGTTTAAAGAGTATAGAAAAGATCAGATCTTGCGATGGGTGATGATCTGAATTGGTGGTGAACAACTGTATTGAAGACCTGCAGGGAAGAATGAGATTGAGCAGTATATGGACGTTGGTTCCAGAGACGATAAAAAAAGAAGAGCAATTGAGTGGAGGTGAGCAATTTTCTGGATTTTGAGAGTTTCTCTCGAAGGGGACTGCTGGTGGACTGTGTGCGCCCTGCATATACCTGGTTGGGGGAGGGGGGCATGGAGAGGGTAGAGGGTACTAGACCAGAAAGGAGGTGGAAGAAGAATGAGAGACCACTGACCTGAGAGTTATGGCAAAGTGATAGGCCCATAGATGCAGATTAATCATGGGAGATGTAAATAATCTTGAAGGCCCTGGTTGCATGGTGACAATCTGAGCAAGGTATGAGTTAGGTAAAGCCAGCCCAAGAGGGAGAGCAGTACTCCCTCAAGCTGCAGATGAAGGCCTTGTTTGTGGATAAGAAATCAGGTGGTCAAGGAAGGACTTTGTCTGACGGAGGATGCCCAGTTTGTGAACTGCTTGGTGGGTAAACTTTGAAATGTGGTTTGCCTAAGAGAGATCATGGCTGAGAGTGAGACCCAGTAGTTTGAGTGACTACAACTCCTTGAGAGGGTTGTTGAGAAAGTAGATGGGAGGGTTTGCCATATAGTCATGAGAGAAACAGAGGCAGAGACAGAGAGAGCTAGTTCTCAGTGTTAAAAGACGTATTCCAAGTTTTTGACGAGTTGGTGATTTTTTTTCCTGGGTCTGAGAGGGGGAAAAGGCTGCTGCCTGTCTCTCTGAAGGATGAGGGATGCCACAGCAGAGGACGGAGTCAGCAGCAAATAGATAAAGATGATTTTCCAGAGAGTCAAAGAGACCGTTGATGAAGATTAGGAATATAACTGGGCCCAGAACACTGTCTTTGGTAACTCCAGCCGAGTTAGGGAGAGGAAATGAAAGGATACCTTTTGAGAGTCACAGGTTGCCTTAGAAATGGAAGAAGTCAGGAACCCAACGTGGAGTTGGCCTTGGATGCCATAGCCAAATAGTTTTGGGTGCAAGTTGGAATGCCATACTCTGTAGAAAGCTCAAGATATGTCTGGAGAGATAGCCCTGATCTCATGTCTGACATTGAGGGCCACTATCCATTGTTGGGAGGATAGAAGCAGAAGGTCCTACAGCCCGGTTATCCAAGTAAACCACAGCTTTGCCCTGTTGAGGAACACAGATCCTCTGAGGATGGTTAGCCATGGGGAGGCTGGTTGAGCTGGGGGCTGCCCTGCCTCTCCTTTCATTTTGCTTAACTAGTACGGGCCCATAGGTGCAGGCCCATAGGTGTGTGCCAGTATGTGCAGCACTCTCTCGCCCCCCTCTCTCACCCCCTCTCTCTCACCCCCCTCTCGCCCCCCCACTCTCATCCCTCCTCTCTGGCCCTCCTCTCTCGCCCCCCTCTCTCACCCCCTCTCGCCTCCTTTCTCTCCCCCTCTCTTGCCCCATCTCTCTCCCCCTCTCTTGCCCCCTCTCTCCCCCTAGTCTCGCCCTTCCTCTCTCCCCCTAGTCTCGCCCTTCCTCTCTCCCCCTCCTCTCTCGCCCCTCTCTCTCGCCACCACTCTCATCCCCCCCTCTCCCGTCCCCCTCTCTCACAGATATTGGTCGACAGATAAATGGCTGTAACTTGGAACCGTTCGTCCGATTAATATCAAACCTCGAAAAGGCACATCCGCGTGTCTCCAGCAATATTCCTGGCAAGTTTCAATCAGATCAGACTGTCAATCGTGCAAAAATAATTAAAATAATAAAAAATAAAAAACAAATAAATAAACATTAATTGTGACGTCATTTGTGACGTCATAGCACCGTGTCTTGTCATTGTTCGACATATAAATGGCTGTAACTTGGGAACCGCTTGTCCGATTAATATCAAACCCTGAAAAGGCACATTCGCGGGTGCCCAGCAATATTCCTGGCAAGTTTCAATCAGATCGGACTGTCAATCATGCAAAAAAAACCCCATTAATTGTCATACATTCGTGACGTGATTCGTGTTTCGTAATTACATTCGTAATTCGTGACGTCATGCAACCGTGTATTGTCATTGGTTGACAGATAAATGTCCGTAACTTGGGCACCCCTTGTCCAATTAACATTAAACCTGGAAAAGGCACATCTGTGGGTCCCGGCAATATTCCTGGCAAGTTTCAATCAGATCGGACCGGTGGTTGTCTCAAAACGGCAGTCGCAGACAGACAAACAGACAGACAGACAGACACACACACACACACACACAGAGATTGCTGGAATTATAGATAGATAACATCATTTTCAAGCCTGGTGTTGGCTTAGTGGTTAGGGTGGCGGCTTGGGATCTTCGGGTCCTGAGTTCAAGCCCCGTTGGCCGCTGAATTAAAATGCACCGAGGTTGACTCAGCCTGTCATCCTTCCGAGGTCGACAAAATGAGCACCACTGTACTGGCAAGGGGGACACTGCATCAGCGGCATAGCCGCATCCCAAGCAATGATGCAACCAGCAGCCAAAGGCTGCACTCAATAGAGAGAACATCATTTTCACGGTTTGAAATGCATAAGATCCAAATAAATATATGAGAAACAGGATCGTGGATTTACAACCAAAGGATAATGAAACACACACACACACACACACACACACACACACACACACACACACACACACACACACACACACACACACACACACACACACACACACACACACACACACACACACACACACACACACACACACACACACACACACACACACACACACACGTTGAGGCGTCGATCAAACCTTAAGCATGAGTCACATTTGCTCTACGGCTAGGATACGGCAGCCGTACCCCCCCTGAATTTACATAAACGTGCGGCGGCCGCAGAGTTTCTGAGGTGGGCTCAGGGTGGCCCTTCGCCGTATGGCTATATTTTACAGGCCGTAAGGGTCTTCGTGGAATTAAGGCACAGAGTTATAACTTTTTTTCATTTCTAGGTTGGCCGTAGCAATTTGACAATCCGCACGTAGGGCGTACGGTGGGCTTGCGTTTTTCGTGTGTTTTCCGTAGGCTCTTATCAATGAAAAATGAATTTCGCCAAACTCCCAAAAATTATGGCAGCCGCACTATTTCCATGTTTGCCTTAGGGCCCCCCTGCAGTCGCCTTGTGGGCACCTTGAGGCTACCTTGCGTCTGCCTTGAAAATTATATGGCCACCGCAGGGATGCCCGAAGGTCACCATGCGACATGAAATCAAAGACCGTACGGCACCCCCACGTTTTCAGACTCCACAGTTTCTAAATACCCCGTGCGGCTACCCAAAAAATAAAAACATATGTGACTGCTACATTGTGTGACCGTGGAAATACTGCGCCCACCCTATAATTGCTAGTGGCCGTAGATTTTTTTAGACCCTATGGCCACCGAGCCAAATGTGACTGAAGCATTACTGAGGCAGGAAGATGTTGATGCTCTTGAGAGAAAAATGTTTATTATCTATCAATACATGCGGCCGCACGGAGAGCAGAAAACACCAGGAACACCAATTAGCAATTGAGGAACCTCGGAGAATGCTCTGCCCTCATGGCAGAGGCATTCCCTTATATATATATATATATATATATATATATATATATATATATATATATATATATATATATATATATATATATATATATATATATATATATATATATATATATATATATATATATATATATATACAAATTTAATTACATAATCGTCCTTCCTTTCATCGCAGGACCAGTTATTTACCAACTGGTTTATGTTCTTTCAACACCTGTGTTTTAAGCAGATAAGGAGGACCTGAGTTTTCTCCCACATCCAATTATATAATGTTCCTGTGGATCATTAAAGGTTGACCACACTCCTTATCTCCATACGCAATGTTCCAGTGGAACAGCAGCAAGCAGGAATATATTTTAACGAACTGAAAGTGAGTGAATTGGAAGCCTGGTGTTGGCGCAGTGGTTAGGGCAACGGCTTGGGATCCAAAAGGTCCTGAGTTCAAGCCCCGTTGGGCCACTGAATTAATACACCAGGGGGTTGACTCAGCCTGTCATCCTTCCGAGGTCGGCGAAATGAGTACCAGTATACTGGGCCAGTGTATACCCCGGTTAAAATAGGTGTACCATATGCCTGTGTCGTAAGAGGCGACCAGGGTTGCGTCAGGAAGGGCATCCGGCGTAAAACATGTGCCAAATCACTATGCAGATCATACGGATGATCCGCGCTGGTGACCCCGAACGGGAGCAGCCGAAAGAAGAAGAAGAAGAAGAAAGTGAGTGAATTGGGTTGGGAAGAAACAAAAAGCTTTTAGAAAGGTACGAATCCCAACACACACACGCACACGCACACGCACACACACACACACACACGCACACGCACACGCACACACACACACACACACACAACACCTCGTTTTTTTCATTTTCTGTTTCTAATACACACACAATAAATTGTGGAATAGCCGATACATGAGAACAGTATCAGTTATACCTGAAATATAATATAATTTCAAGGATTGCTGTAAATAATATAAACCTCAAAACATAGTTCCCTTACCCAAGTAAGAACCTTAATGTGTAATCAGATGAATGGTTTTCTGACTGTATGGATCATCAGCTGGCCACCGATCTCCCTCGAGGTTTCGATCCTTTCAGTGCAGAACCTCTCCAAATGGCAGATCCACAACTTTGGTCATGGATCCACATCAGTAGATTACATACTTCGGTCGATCCACAACCTCAGTTTTGTCTAGGCAGTCAGTTAAACCCATCAATGTAACATCACCATTCAAATTTACTCACTTGAGGATTTAACGTATTATCACATAATAACAACTCCCATCACACATTCTATTTTATGATAATACATTAAATCATGCATATCTTACTTTATATATAACATGTCCACCAACAAACATGACTTCCCCACTCACCTCTGGCTCAAACTGTAGTTCAAATATTTAAACGGTTTATAAACAGTTATTTACCTGCTTTCTTGTCTCTTAGCAACCACTTAATGGGTTTAAATGGTTTTCATTCATGGATTTTAATAATATGTTTGTATAAATATCTCATGAATAATCTTTTTACAATTTGTGTTGTATTTCACTCATTATATTTGGTATCGTTTTAATATCTTAAAGAAAACTTGTATTAATCCACGAACTTAAATTATTATTTCACCTGCATTATTTCCTATGTCTTTGCATAGGATGTCTTTACTATGTCTTTACATTACATTATGTCCTAATTATTTCACCTGCAACTGTTCCATAGAATAGCTTCTTATGAATATTGCTGTCGAAGAAAGGCATTTTTACAATGTAGAATGAAAAGCATCTCGTTTATCAAATAATTTGCTGTTAAATTTATTATTATTGATAATGATTTGCAATTCTAAAAAATAAACTGAAGTTTGAGTTTGGTCTTCCTTTTTAAATTTGAGTTCTTTTTGATATTTATCATCAGGAAGCTGATAAAATACAATCGCAACATTAATTATTGTGAGTAAATAATCAATGTATCTAAAGATGTATCCACACCTTCACGCAGTTGTTAATTTATTCCTGCACATGTTCTGAATCCATACTCGTATATGTGCAGGAATAAAATTGCAAAGGACGGGGCGAGATCTGAACCCATGGGTATCCCCACTGTCTGATGTAGTATCCTATTGCCAATTTTTTTTTTAAAAACTTGTTTTTGCCAAATCAAATATTTTCTTTAACTTTATTTTGGGAAAAACTACATGAATATTGATTTTGCTTGATAGACAAGTTTGATCATTTTTTGACAAACATTAATGTATACAAACAAACATGACATAATAGTGACCAAAGCTTTTCATGCTGCACTCTTCAGGGTAAAAATCGCAGCAAATGAAGAAGGCAGTGAAGGGGTGTGCTTTATACGCAGGTCTAAATAAGGTAGACGCTGATTGGTTCAACCGTAATAATGTCACGGTTAATCCGAATGCCCATTGGTCGGCTCATCATCTTCACCTCGAGCACCCATTGTCTGGAGCAGAGTTCGTCGATGATTGACGTTTGCAACCACATCCTGGAGAGAGGGGGGATGGGTTTCCCCTAAGGTCCATTCACCATTTGTTACAGTGCTTCCCTTGATGTTTCCATGCTGAAAGAAACACAGAGATCGTACAAATTACTTTTGATGACATAGTATTGGATCGGTGGTAAGGATGAAGGTTGCTTCCAACATACGTAAATGAAACGAGCTCCGACCTCGGCGCAATATCCTGAATATATCTGAATTGTACTGGTCTGCACAGATCGGGTTGGCAACCAGGTGCTGTGCAATGGCAGATGAAGCAGGTACAGTGGCCGGTGGTTGCTGGTTGCAGATTGACCAACGTGTAGAGATGGCGGCGCAAAAGAAATGCGATCGTGCAATCGACTGGTTGAAGGAGAAACGATTCGGTTCCCTAATCAAAGACTCATCCCGGCATGTCCTCAATAAATTGGACTATAAGCTGTCTGACACGGAAAGGTTCGTGTTGGTGCACGGTTTTAACTTCGGCATTCCCAACCACAATATCAAGAGGGAAGACATTTTTTGCCGAGTTTGAACTCCTGTATGCTCAACACTCAACACATCAGGCTGTGTCAAATGAAGCAGACCAGGCGCTGAGGGCTGGACTATCAGACCTTGCGCATGCGTACTGTGAATCCCGAATGACGTCGTGGATTTTCAAATGCAACGGGACGATCTCTTGGCAATACAAGGATTGAGGAGGAATGCTGCCATTCACATCTGTAAACCAGATAAAGGCAACGGAGTGGTAATCATGAATAAGATTGATTACATCGACAAGATGATGGACATCTTGAAAGACGAAACCAAATTTAAATATTTGGCGGTGTAACGGAACATGATCGCACACCTCACGTGGAAGGTCAGATCGTCAAACGACTGTTGCAACTTCTCAAATGTGGAAAACTATCAAAGGAGGTGTATGACAGAATTAAACCTGTTTTAGCCCAAAGTCCAAGAATGTACGGCCTGCCGAAGATTCACAAGGAGAATATCCCTCGAAGACTGATACTGTCCATGGTGCGATCAGCACAACATGACCTTGCCATGTGGTTGGGAGCGGTACTGTAACCAGTATTGGATTTACTTTCTCATTTCGTGGTGAAGGATTCCTTCACATTTGCAGAATTAATTAGAGCTAAAACACCGACGAGTGAGCACAACATCATGGCATCCTTTGATATTAAAAGCTTGTTGATGAATGTACCATTGACGGAGACGATTGAGATATGCGCATATTTGCTGTATCACACCAATCTGGAACAACCGATGATCTCGGAACACATCTTCGTTGAATTAATGAACACAGCAACAAGGGAGGTGGAATTCAGTTTTAACAACATGATGTATGTTCAAACGGATGGTGTGGCCATGGGTTCTCCATTAGGCCCAGCTCTTGCCAATATGTTTGTAGGCTATCATGAAATGCAGAAACTGACTGGTTGGCAAGGGGTCGATTCCCCCATCGTATACTGTCGGTATGTTGATGACATTTTTGCTTTGTTTGAGTCT
Organism: Eptatretus burgeri; assembly: GCF_056783735.1. NCBI lineage: Eukaryota > Metazoa > Chordata > Myxini > Myxiniformes > Myxinidae > Eptatretus > Eptatretus burgeri. Next base: position 157,335,690 of record NC_140961.1, read on the forward strand.
CGGACAGCATGTGACAATTTCCAGGCATGGCTCAATACTCTCCATACAGTGCTGAAGTTTACCATGGTGCTGGAATCGTCAAACACGTTACCGTTTTTGCATATGTTGGTTGATAGATCCAACATTGGTTTCACAATATCCGTCTACCGGAAGCCGACTTTCATAGGGCAGTATAATCGGTGGGACTCATACAAGCTCCACGAGAAACAAAACTGCCTTGCTCAATATCCTGGTTAACAGAGCACAGAGGATTTGTTCACCTTGTAATCTTCCTGCTGAAATTGACAAAATCATGAATATACTCGGTGAGAATAGTTATCCTGAGCATATAGTTAAGAGATACACACACAAGTTTCTAAACACGACAAAAGATCAGAAGATTGGTCCGGACAAATGTCCAGTCGATATCAGGATGCCCTGGAAAGGGCAATCATCACGAATGTTTGAAGTACAAATGAAATATGTTGTGTCCAACACGTTTCTGGCTGTGCAACCACGAGTAATCTTAACCTCTCGCCGTTTACTGATGTCAGTCAACAAGGATGTGCTACCCACCTCACAAACCAGCAATGTTATGTATGAGTTTAAGTGCTGATGTGAAGCTCAGTACATGGACCGCACAACACTAAAATTGGCTGATCGGATCAAACAACACATCCCCTTGGTGATTCGAAGAAAGATTGTGATGGTGAGAACACAACCAGTGTGAGCATGTACAAATATCCAACAACCACCGGCCACTGCACCTGCTTCATCTGCCATTGCAGAGAACCTGGTTGCCAACCCGATCTGTGCAGACCAGTACAATGCAGATATGTTCAGGATATGAAGCCGAGGTTGGAGCTCGTTTCATTTACGTATGTTGGAAGCAACCTTCATCCTTACCACCGATCCAATACCATGTGGTCAAAAGGTATTTGTATGATCTCTGTGTCTCTTTCAGCCTGGAAAGATCAAGGGAAGTACAGTAAAAAATGGTGAATGAACCTTAGGAGAAACCCATCCCCACTCTCTCCAGGATGTGTTTGCAAACGTCAATCATCGATGAACTCTGCTCCAGCCACTGGGAGCTCGAGGTGAAGACGATGAGCTGACCAATGGGCGTACGTATTAACCGTGACGTCATTACGGTTGAACCAATCAGCGTCTACCTTATTGAGACCTGTGTATAAAGCACATGCCTTCACTTCCTTCTTCACTTGCTGAGATTTTTACCCTGAAGAGTGAAGCACAAAAAGCTTCGGTGACTATTATGCTGGGTTTGTATCTATATTGAAGTTCTGTCGTACCAAACATGTGTTTAAACATTAATGTATACTTTATTATCTCCTGTAAATGCTTTATCTACCACTCTGTCCAATGTGGTCATGAGCTTGTCATGTGGAATGTTTGTGTATAATGTAGAAAAATCATAAGTTGATTTACATTTAGCCTTACCCTTGTTAGTAATGTTGTGGATAATGTCGATTATAGGTTTGGAATTATTATCAATGACCACAATTTATTATTACCAGAATAAAACCTCACCTTTTCATTGTAGTTTTTCAAGCGTTTATTAATTAGTTCCATCGTCCCTGTAATACTGCCTGACAATGGTTTCACTTCGCATTATGTACTTGTGATGATGAACCTCATCTTTGGGCCCTGTCACACCTTGACGTTTTAGCCAGCATATGGCAACGTATCAAAATGTATGTAAAACGCTGGCGTATGCTGAAATATTGATTTTTTTTCAGTTTTGGGCATATTCATAATGAGTTGGACGTACACAGAACGTTGCAATAACATATAGATAATTTGTACCAACGAATGCTAAGCATGTTGTTGGCGTTCACAACCTATGCCCAACGATAGTCTAACTTATGCATAGCGCTGCAGCATATTGCTGACGATCACGTGGCGTAGACTATCAATAGGCTGCCGCTCAACGATTTAAAGGACCTGTCACACCTTGACGATTTAGCCAGCGTATGCCGACGTATGAAAAATTTGTCTAAAACGCAGGCACACGTCAAATACATTATGGGTAGGTTTTGTATGCATTAAGAGCACGCTGAAGCACGCTGGCATATATCGTAGTACGCCGAGCTCGTCGACAAATTTTAAGCATGCTCAACATTTTTTGACGTATGCCAGCATATGACTCACACGTTCGGCATACGCTGGCCATAAGTTGTAGGCACATAATGCGATCGTTGACACACGTCGACACACGTTACTTGTAAGTTACTCATAATTTGAAACACGTCGAGGTAATGTTTAGCTTACCCGAAACTTATTTCTAACCTATGAGAAACTTATCTCCAACGCATATTGGCGTATGTAGATGTATTTGACGTCTTCTGGACGACCACAGAACTTACTGAACGTGTTTGTAACTTACACCTACCGTATAATGGCATATTGGCAGCGTTTAGGGGAAATGGTATATAAAAATGGGCTTCACAGGAGGAACCCGTCAGTGTTCCAGATTCCATGTTTTTTGTTTTTTTTCTTTCTTCGGCATGACAGTGATGGTGACACTTCGATTTCTCGTGCGGGTATAATATAATATAATTAATAAGCGGCCGCTCAATGATTTAAATCATAACCGCACAAGAAATCGAAGTGTTAACATCATCGTCATGCCGAAGAAAAAAAAAACAAAAACATGGAGTCTGGAACACTGACGGGTTCCTCCTGTGAAGCCCCTTTTTATATACCAATTCCCCTAAACGCTGCCAACACTCCACTATACGGTAGCTATAAGTTAGAAACACGTTTAGTAAGTTCTGTGGTCATCCCGAAGACGTCAAATACGTCAATAGGCGTTGGAGATACGTTACTCATAGGTTAGAAATAAGTTTTGGGTACGCTAACCATTACCTCGACGTGTTTCGACTTATTAGTAACTTGCAAGTAACGTGTGTCGACGTGTGTCAATGATCGCGTAACGTGCCTACAACTTATGGCCAGCGTGTGAGTCATACGCTGGCATACGTCGAAAAATTTTGAGCATGCTTAAAATTTGTCGATGAGCTCGGCGTACTACGACATATGCCAGCGTGCTTCAGCGTGCTTCAGCGTACTCTTAACGTATACAAAATTTACCCATAACTTATTCGATGTGTGCCAGCATTTTAGACAAATTTTTCATACGTCGGCATATGCTGGCTAAATCGTCAAGGTGTGACAGGGCCTTTACAAGGGTATTTGTGCATTTTTGGGATGCATTAAATGAATGGTAATTTGTGATGTTTATCTGGAAATTAGTCTTCCAGCTTTTGAATGATTTATGTCGTGTTGTATCAAGTCTATTTTATTCTCCTTTCTTAATTTGTAGGTCTTTGAGAGTGCAGTCTGTAAGCCTAATTCTTCGAAAAGTGTTTGAATGTGGAATATTTTTTTCATACAAATTCAATATTATCATTTGCTTTGTCAATTGGAACAACAACATATTATGTTTTTAGCTGTTTTAAATGCTCATCTCTCTGGATTGTGAAAATTACTTTTGGATTACTGATTCAAACTTTTCTTTTCAAATCAACAATTCACCTTTTAACACGTTTCTCTTCCTCCTCCAACCAGAAAGCCATTTTTGTGTTTGCTACTTTTATATTTATCAATTTGTTCTCATCCATTCTGTCAGTCCTATCATTGTAAGTTCCATTGCCGTATTCCAGTTAATCCCTTTATTTTCTCTATAACTTGGTCCTTTGGTAAGTAATGTAGATAATTTTCTAACTTTCACTATTGTGAGATCACATGAGATAATGTGTTTATGATGTGGAACTTTAAATCTGGAATGGTCGCATTTACAATGATGTGTGTTATTTCACCATTCCCCTACATTGATTGATTGCACAGTTTCCTTATAGTTGAAGATTTTCCCCAAATTGCATTTTGTAAAGTGTACACAACCCTTTGTGACTCTCTGATGTATTGTTCTTTTATTACACGCACACGCACACGCACACGCACACGCACACGCACACACACACACACACACACACACACACACACACACACACACACACACACACACACACACACACACACGCACACACACACACACACACACACACACACACACACACACACACACACACACACACACACACACACACACACACACGCACACGCACACGCACACGCACACGCACACACACTTTACATTTACAAATAAGTTGTTTCATTATTACAGGCTTTATCCTTAACAAAGGTAACATGTAAATGTTCAGAGAAATCATTTTATAAAATCACCTCAACAAAATATGGAATGTCAATTTAATTTATCTATTTCAGATAAGTTATGCTGCAACGTGCAAATGTCTAAGTGACAAAAAGGAATATCCATCATTTCTTCGCACTGTACCAAGTGATGCTTTCCAGTCCACAGCAATGGCTCACCTTGTGTCTCACTTTCATTGGATTTTTCTGGGAGCATTGCAAAATGATGATGATTATGGAAAACAAGGAATCGCTCAATTTGCTGATGAAGCGGAAAAAAAAGGGCATTGTCTTGACTTTATTGAAACCCTTCCCAATGTTGATGAAGTGGCCAAAATGAAGCAACTTGGTGAGAATCTCCTCTTCTATTTATAATAAATTTTAACGTGTGAAATCTACGAGTCATTTTGAAAAGTTATTTTGAGCATGGAGCACATTATTTTTCAATAACTGTGAGCAGACAATTTGCATTCAAACCAGATGGAATAGTGCTGGAACTCGCATTCTAGAAGGAAACTACAACAAAGGAAAATTTCAGTTATTTCCAAACTTTTTTTTTCTCTCTTAATTTCAACAAATCATCCAGGACAAGGAAGTAATTGTCCAACTGATATTTGTGAAATATGCAATTTATTATGAGACAAGAATAGTTAAACATAAATATCCGAAAATGATTGTCCTCCTTAAAGTATGTTGGTATTGTTGCATGCATGGTGGAAGGGTTATCTCTCTCATTCGATGGTGGAGGTTGATGGGGTTGAATTAAGTGCAGGAGTAGAATTAAGGCTTTAGTACCTTTCTCATTCGTGGAAAGTACTTGGAATCATTCTCTGTATTAAGGTTTTTCTCGACAGAAGTTTACATCGTTTGACCGCTATTGAGAAGGTGATATTCAGATTTAGTGGTTTGGGTTTGACCCATCACATCCGGTGTTTCCCTTCACCTTAGTGGGGATTAGGGCTGGACCGGGTGCATGGTATGATGGCTGTGGCAGGAAGGCTGCTACAATGGGGCTGGCTGTTTTCTCCATGACAGTTTCCGACGCTTGTGAAGTGATTGGTAAACATATTGTGCCAGTGTACTGAACCCCCATTGTTCCTGCACACGCATGCATGATTGCTCCACTGGTGGAAACTTCGATGACTAGTGTGATTTGCTGTCACTGCTAGCATGGGGCCCCTTGGTTTGACAGCAACTGAGTGGCCTGATGTAACCCCAAAGAAAAAGGAGGGATTTTCTTTCATTATTCTCTCTGGAAGCTCAACTGTCTCCCTGGTAGTTTTTACATGCTAGTTTTTAGTTTCACAGTTTCCCCACCTTTTGGGTTTGACCGAAAAAAATAAAAAAATAAAAAATAAAAAAAACCTGGTCCATTCTGTGGATGATTTGTGTGTTTGTGGTGCCTTACCCTCATTTACCTTTTGCTAACCATCACAAAAGAAAACGGCTGAGTTTGCAATATTTTTAAGTGTTATTTATTTATTGTCATGCCATTATTTTGGTTTGGGTTCTCCATTTATGTCATTTCATCTTTTTCTTAAAAAAATTACTGTCAGACACCGCGATTCGTGGATTTGCTACTCGCGAACCCCGTGCATTTGCTGTTTTCAAAATGTGACGTGCTTCAACACTCACGCATCTGTGCTTTGAGTATTTGTTTTGCATGGACGAAAATTTTTTTTTTCCACGAACCACACACAAAACAGTTCTAAAACATATCATCCATGAGCCTCACACATGAAACGGTTCTAAAACATTTCTTCCATGAGCCGCACACATAAAACAGTTCCAAAAAAGCATATCTTCAACAAGTCGCATGAGAAGAGAGCTGTATTTACATGCATTACAGTTGCACTGCACTGTACGCAAAAGCATTTCGGCCATGAACCACGTTGTTGTTCGTCTTTCGGCTGCTCCCGTTAGGCATCGCCACAGCGGATCATCCGTTATGATCCGCATACTGATTTGGCAGAGGTTTTACGCCGGATGCCCTTCCTGATGCAACCCTGGTCGCCTCTTACGACACAGGGATAAGGATTGGGTTTCACCGTGATTCCGCGCTGCCCAAAACCCTCTCATAGCACGACCTGGTGCAGAGCTCCCACCCTCAAGCGATCCTCCAACCCAAGACTCCGAGTAGCTGGATTACAGGCGCACCCCACCACTCCCAGTTGTCCATGAACCACGTACATAACGCAATTCTGAAACACATCTTCCACCAGCCACGTTGTAACCAAGCTGTGTGGCATATTCCATCATTCGTGCTATAAAGATGCTTTACCGCATCGACAGCACCTGTATAATGAGCTGCTGAAATGTTTCCCTCCTCCCACCTCCCGTGAGTGACACAATTAAAATGTTTCACCACATCTGATACCTACTGAGTAAGCATGTACTGTGCATTTGCTAAAGTAATTAAAATGATTCACCAAATTTATTACAAGCTGCTCAACATGTCACCCCCACCCAAACAATTAAAATGTTTCACTACATCTGACACCTGCTGAGTAAAATGTTAGCATTGACACTTGCATAATTAATATTCTTCACCACATGAACCCCCCAGATGAGGAAAATGTTGGCATGCACACTTGCATAATTAAAAACGTGTCACCACATCTACCCACAGACCACAGCTGAGTACATCTGGTAACACGTTAGCATCTTCGAACAACCAGCACAAACAATGGGCAGATGACTCACCAAAACGCAGCTATCCACAATTCCCCAAATGACTACTTATGTGCAGCATGTCCTGGTTCTCAATCATTATTCTCGTCCTGCTCCATTGACTGATGTTTTGCTTCGAGTTCCGCTCATTGATCAAACATGGCTCCCAAGCTCAAGACGAGTGCCAGAGATGCATTGACTGCCAAGAGGCAGAAGAAAGTGATGAGCCTGAGTCCCAAAGTAGATATGCTGGACTGGCTGTCAATAGTACAGAGTGCGGCTTCTGTGGGCAGACACTATGGATTAAAAAAAAAATCCACATTCGGAACATAAGGAAGAACGAGAAGGCAATCAGAGAAAGTGTTGCAGTGAGCACTGTACCGATCACCAAAGTGGTCACCCACATCAAGGATGTCCATGTAGAAAGGATGGAGAAGACACTCAGTGTATGGGTTGAGGACAACATGCACAAAATAATGCCTTTAATTGGACTTCTCATTCGCACAAAGATGATGCATATGTACATGCTTCTAGCTGGCACATGTGGCACGAGCATGAGTGATGTGGGTGCGAGTGGCCTAGTCCATTCCAAGTGAGCAGCGGAGAGTTTGACCACTTCAAGAAGTGCTATGGTCTCATCAATGTAAAACTGGCAGGTGAGTGTGCCTCCACGGACCAGGAGGTGGCCGAAATGTTCCCTGTTCAACTCGATCAGCTCATCAACATGAAGGGGTACCTGCCAGAGGAGGTGTTCCATGCTGATGAGACTGGCCTGTTTTAGAAAAATATGCCAACGCGAACATTTATCTCAAAGCACGAGAGGACAGCATCAGGATTCAAGGCCGCAAAGGACCAGGTATCTCATATCCTCTGTGCAAATGCAAAAGGGAACTATATGATGAAGCCCATGATGTTGTACCATTGCCTGAACCCGCATGTTATCAAATTCAAGAAAAAGCACATGGTGCCCGTGTTTTGGAGGGCCAACAGGAAGGCATGGGTGACAGTGGAAATTTTCAGTTCTGGAACATCGACTTGTTCCATAAATGTTGAATTTGTCAGTTGGAGAGGTACCTGGCAGAATACAACCTTGCATTCAAGGTTCTCCTGCTTATCATCAATGCTCCTGGCCACCCTGGGCACCTGAAAATAGCTCACCCAAATGTAGAGGTGATCTTCCTACCTACCTTCCAACCACTGAACACCACCTTTCTGGTCCAGCCGCTTTTAAAGCAGTAATTTCGACTTTCAGAAAATATTACACCCTCCGCACCTTTCGCCGCATTTTGGATGTGATGGACTCTGACCATGAGCTCACCACCGGGCAGTGTTTGAAGGAGATCAACATAGCTCTCTGCATTGGCACAATCAAAGAGTCGCTGGATGAGGTGAAAGCCTTTACCATCGACGCTTGCTGGCACAATCTGTGGCCACAGGCAGTGAAGAACTTTAGAGGCTTTCCCATCAAAATGGAGGTGAGGCCTAATATTGTCATGTTGGCGTGGCTGGTGGGAGCGGAAGGCTTTGACAACATGGACCCTGCAGAGTTGAATGCTCTTATCAATTCGCATGCCGAGGAGCTCACTGAGGAGGAGATGGGAGCCATTACCAAGGTTTCAGAGGAGGGAGTGGGATGTGATGAGGAAGGGGTGTTAAGGTCCAAACTCACGGTGAAGTTCCTGGGTGAGATACTACAGGACAGGCAATCGGTTACCGAGAGGCTGTTAGATATCGATCAGGTCATGGAGCATTACCAAAAAGGTCAAGAGGGGGTTGGATGATGTGATGCTTCTGTACATGGAGCAGTATCTAAATCTGTGTCAATCTGCCAGGCAGCTCTCAGTCGCGGAGTTTTTCCACCCTGGTCTATCCACCTCAGGAGCACCAGTACCCTTGCTTGCCTCTCATTTGCTGAGTGACTCTTAAAGATCCTCCGCTGCTTCAGCGCCCTCACCTACATTCCTTTTGGTACAGGATTCATCTGCACCCTCATCTGCGTAGTCTTCAGACGACTCCACCGAGTTCACTGGATTTTAAAACATCATCATTTGAAAAGTTGCATGTGTTTCTGCAAATATATATTCAAAACAGTACCTGCTGTTTTTTTTTTAAATAACATTTATGGGATGGGTTGGTTAATCATCCTTGATAAACTGTTAATGTATTCCTTCAACAAGCATTGAAGATGGTATCTGGTTTTGTCATTTATTTATTTATTTTTCAGCATTTTTTATGAAACCAATTATGTGCATTTGCGGTTGAAAATATTTTAAACTCTTAAAAGTTTCCCCAATGAACAAGGAACTGCTGGGAACCTATCCTCCTTTTTGCATTAAAACAATGTGCAGCATTCGTGGCTTCACCATTCACCGAGTCACCATTCGTGGAATTTTTCATGAATCAGGAACCACATAGAACCTTTCCCCTTTTTCCCACTGAAACAATTTGAGGCTTCACCAGTTGCAGTATTTTTCATGGGTCACAAACCGCTGGGAAACTGCCCCCCCCCTTTTTTCCTTGGTCACAATGCCCTGCCACTCACGGATTTGTGGCATTTTCAGGAACGTATCTCCCATGCCTAGAGGGATTTGACAGTATTCATATTAAGAAAAACGATGTGTGTGCTTTGCCTCCCCATCATTCCATGCTGAGTAAAACTGATTCAGTGTTATTGGCTTTTCCGTGGGGGTCTAAAGGTGTAAATTGCCCTTTATAACTACTGATGGGAAGAAGATCTCAGTCAGCTTCTCAAGGATTCTATGCTTAACTGTGCCTGAGACCAAATTCAGACATCAGCCAGCTATCTTGAAGTGACATTTTGCAGTTTCGAACCAGACTGATTAACATTCATGGTGAGGAGCTCAAAATGGATCATAATCCTAAGTCACTGAAAGTGCATGACAGAGTCCTCATTCCTTTTTCTTCTGCAATATTATTTGGGAAATGGAAATAAAAGTTTAATTTTTGTGAAATCCATTGCAACTTGAGAGATTTGAATTGATGTTTGTAGTCATAATGAAAACGCTGTTTCTCTTACTGCAGGTGAAATTGTTGAAAAAAGCAAAGTTTCAGTTATTGTTGTTTTCAGTGGAGAACGTAGATTTAGTCCTTTTGTTGAGGAACTCTGGAAAATAAATGTTACTGGAAATATATGGATTGCAAGTGAATATTGGGCAACTTTCAAACCATATGCCTCTGAACGACTTGCTCATATATTTCAGGGGACCATTGGTTTTGCTCTCCAGCGAGGTTCAATCCCAGGCTTTTATGAATTTCTTGTCAATCTTCAACCATTTTTCCAAAATTCACTTTGCAAACATGTCTCTGAATTGAGCAAATATCAACATCAAATCAACTTTCAAGCAACAAGGCAGTATAACAAAAAGACGATTTTCAATGTTTCAAATGTAACAATGACAATAAAATGTAAGCATGTTGCAAGTTGCCCTGAAGAACAAATGAAATCGTATAATAAGGAGAGACTGCATCGTATTCCCAATAATTGGACGTTTTCACATGACATCACATTTGAATTTTATAATCCAAACATAGGACAGGAAGCAACATGTATTTCCAATCATTGTTCAAATTATAGTGTTTTATATCTTGAAAATAACAACATTATATGGAAAACAAAACAAACAAAACTCCCAAATTTTTGCTGCAACATGGAAGGTTCAGAAAATGTATTTCTTTTGGAATTCTGGGAAATGACTTTCAACTGCTCGTGGAGCATTAAAACCACAAAACTACGGACCTGCAACTGTTTTGATAATCTCAGCAATTTTAAAACGGAATTCACAGATGTGTCTCACATGAGAGTGACGTACCGCTCATACACGGCTACTTATGCTGTTGCTCACGCCTTGCACGATTTGCAACAATGTGTTCCTGGTCGAGGTCCATTAGATAATGGTACTTGTGCCATCATTACAAATTTAAAATCGTGGCAGGTATCAAGAAAGCAAGCCATCATCTGCATTTACATTCATGTTGCAACGCATCCCAATAAATTACAACAACTTCATTTATTTCTCGATTAATGAAGATTTTGCAATGGTCAATATACATATAGAGGGTGGCCTGAAAGTCACTTTACCCCTTCCCAGTGAAGCATTGTTCTTGAACTCTTTAAATATACAGGTTTTATTGGACAGTACTTACAATAATTAATTTGTGATTGTATTTGTATGTGCTCCATCATTCTTCTGAGTCATTGTTTCTGCATCCCATAGCAGGCGAGGGGGTGGGGGCAGAGGGGAAAGGATGGAGGGAAGTGCGAGAAATTTATCAGGAGTAAAGTAACTTTAGGGCTACTATATATATATATATATATATATATATATATATATATATATATATATATATATATATATATATATATATATATATATATATATATATATATATATATATATACACAGGGGGCTGCAAAAGCAGGAATACAGTAAGGATTAGTGGAGTGTGTGAATGCTGGGGGCAAACAGTTTGAAAATTTGAGGGATTAATATGTTTATTATTGGTATGTTATTATTGATATGCTTGTATAATCGATAAAATACGTTTTGTGCGCACGTTTTGTTTTTGATTACTGCATACCTACATTTGCATCTATATATATCTAAATATATATATATATCTATATATATATATATATATATATATATATATATATATATATATATATATATATATATATATATATATATATATATATATATATATGTACCGGGCGTAGTGGTGTGCGCCTGTAATCAGGCTACTCGGAGGCTTGGGTTGGAGGATCGCTTAAGGACGGGAGCTCTGCGCTGGGCCGTGCTATGAGAGGGTGAAGGGCATCCCGGAATCATGGCGAAACCCAATCCTTATCACTGTGAGTAAGAAGCAACGAGGGTTGCGTCAGGAAGGGCATCCGGCGTAAAACCTATGCCAAATCAGTATGCGGATCATAACGGATGATCCACTGTGGCGACCCCTAAAGGGAGCAGCCGAAAGACAAACAACAATATATATATATATATATATATATATATATATATATATATATATATATATATATATATATATATATATATATATATATATATATATATATATATATTATACACCTGTGCTCCGCATGGAGTTGAATGGGTGGCAAAAGGTGGATGAGGCATAATAGTTGATGTTTTGGGAAGCTGGGGAGGGTGTCATTGGGGATGTGATGCACTATGATTACCTCTCCTTAGTTTTCAAAAGGACCTCCCTGTAGATGATATTTTGGGTGAGTGTCTTGTTGCTGAATAGTCATTGTGAGGAATTATTGTCCACTTTGATAGATATATAGGAATAACCTCTTGCACATGAAAATGCAACATATAGTTGGCCATGGGAGAACATAGGGGCTGGGAGGTATATTCCGAGTTTGTCAAATGTTTGGTCCTGGGATTTGTTTATGGTCATCGAGTATGCGAGTCTGACTGGAAATTGCATCCTCTGCAGTATGACTGGAAGGTGTGTGTCTGATGGGGCAAGTTGAACATTATATAGGCCTAGCCCTATACTGAACAGGAGAAGTGGAGGGTGACCGAGAATCAGAATGCAAATTTAAATGAACGGCACTTTTTGGCACACATCCGACGATCGAACACCGCTTGGACACTTTAATTTGAAGATCACACACGAAAGACACAACACAGGTAACGATGGTGGTTGATATTGACAATTAATGTAATGAACGGCAGTTGTTTGGGTGCATCCGACAATCGAACACCTCTTTAATTTGAACAGTTGACATGCACACATTCAAGGTACAGAATCTATTGTCGGACACCGCGCTTTCGAATAACAAAGTACAGAAGAGAATCCGTGCAATGAAGGGATGAACTCATACCCGTTCCCTGGTTCCCCCTACCTTCAGATTATAGCCTTTGATGTTATCTGGACGTAGGCCTATTGCAACTTATTTTCGGGTGTTTTTAATATGTACGTTTGATTTCAGACACAAATTGACAGTCTAGGAGGGCGTGTTCAGTCTGGGAAAGAGCCAGTCGGGGTACATCTGGTTGGCAGAGCTCTGACGATCATCATTCCCGTCCTTCTACGCTGATTTTTAAAACATGACAACCGTTGCTGATGTTCTAAGCTGTATTATTTATTATCAGTTGTGTTTTTGTTCAGTGTTTGATGCAATGAGTGCTCCCTTACTCGAGTTCATATTTTTTTTCAGTTCATATATTCATACTTGTTGAAGCCACGTTGTCATCCAATTCCAGCTTAGAAATTTAGTGCATCGTCTTCGTCACATTAAGAAACCCCAGTACATGGGAAATGAGGACATTCCTGCCAGCTTTTTCGGAGGAGAAACATCAAATTACGCGCAGACGTTAACAGAAATAATATTTTTAAAAATAAATCTTTACTTTTAATACAATGTTTCTTGTTACATTTTTTGTGTCAAATTCACCTTATGAGGTAGTCAGCATGTGCAAAAGAGGGTTTTACATTGCAGACGCTGTTTTCTAGGAGTGGTATTATGCCTCTCAGCGGTGACTGTCTGTCGACGACAGAAGTAATGACGTCAGCGAATGATCGATGATGTCATGACGGAATTACGCCTCTCAGGGGTGACGTCAAACACATCGCCATGCAAACAAATGTAAAAATTAAAAAATCGCCCAAAATTCCCAAACCTGTCCATCTGGCGCAATGTCAAATAGCCCATTCTGTTCACTAGATCACAGAGCACCCGCATGCCGAAAGTTGCAACAATCCGTCCAGCAGTTTTGGAGGAGATATGTCAAATTACACGCAGACGTTAACAGAAAAAAAAAATATATATATATATTTTTTTTTACAAATTTAATTAAAAATAGGTTGGAGGATTTAAAGAAAAAAAATATATCCTTGAATGGACTGAAAACTTTGGTTATCAATTGAACAATGGAAAAGCAATTTACTACAATCTCAAAATTATATGTGGCTCAGGAGGTGGTCAAATAAGAGCATTAAGAGAAGTTTATCATTTCATTTCTGCTTAACAAAAAAACTTAAACCAAGAACTTAGTTCCAAATTCATCTTTGTGAATATACTCGATGGTGATGAATGGAATAAGAAAATTAACTTATTCCCTATAGGAGAACATGGACAAATATTGATTGATTCACTCTTTGAGTGGAATGAAAATATATAAGGAAAGAAGTGCTTTAATCAGTCAGTCTCAATTTTTAATTTGCTCCTATATTGGAGGGAAGGGGATAGGTGAGGAGGAAGTGAGTCTCCCATTTTCAGCTTTATCGGTTTGGGTCAGAAGGTTTTTCCCTTTTTCCCCATTCATTTGAATGGTTGTCCCAGAAGCAACAATTATCATCTACTCACATCTTGAAATCAGACCCTCTAAATGCATCTTCTTAAGTTGATTTACCAGAAATGATTCAACTTAAAAAGGCAATTGTTAATATTCATACAAAGATAATAAATGCTTTCTCTGGTCTGTTCTTGCTCATCTACATCCTCCAAAATGGAATCCTGAAAGAGTATCACATTATCAGAAATATGAGGATATGTTGAATGTTAAATATTAAAAATTTCCAAAGTCATTGACTGATATTCCTAAATTTGAGAAAATGATGAATCTTTTTTATGTTTCTGGATTAATGGATACAAACAAAGTTCAGATCTTCAAAATTTCAAATAACTACAACAATAATGAGACAAACCTTGACCTTCTTTGTTTTTTGTTCAGAACAAAAATCACACGATGCATGTATTGAAAATTTTTCAAGATGGATCACATCTCAAGTTGTTAACAGAACTAATAAGACATATTACTCTAAGCAATGTCTCAACGTATTTCACACAAAAGAAAGATGAAACCAACACTCAAAATATTGTAAAAATAAATAAACCGCAATCAATTTCCCAAAAGTGGGAACAAACACAACATTCATTGATTTCAACAAATACATAAAACATCCATTTGTAATGTACACTGATTTTGAAAGTACCATTAAAAAAACGAGACTGCTTCTCCAAATCCAATTTGATCATACAAATATATATCAAAAACACTCCTTATGGTTTTTATTATTATATCAAATCATATTTTGGTGATGAATACAATGAGTTTGAACTTTACAGAGAAGTTGCTTCAGAGGAGTTTGTTAAACGACTGGAAAAAGACTGTAAGATTACAGGATAACACTATGAGCCAATGTGTTTAACAAAGGAAGAGAAAACGAAATTTAAGCAAAACAATATATCCCATGTATGTGAAGAGGAAATTAGTGGAGAAATAAAGGTAAGAGATGACTGTCATCTCACTGGTAAATATAGAGGTCCAGCATATCAAAGTTGTAATCTCAATTAAAAACTTCTTTCTTTCATTCCTGTCTTTCTTCACAACAACACACACTATGACACACATATATTTATCAAATAATTGAGTAAAACACCTGGAGACATTTCTGTCATTCCCAACACAAACCAGAAATACATTTCATTCACAAAACAATTCATACATCTCAGAGTTCTTGACACACGAGAGATGCTTTCAATATCAGAGTTCTTATCAATATCAATATCATACATCTCAATATCAGAGTTCTTGACACATTCAAATTTATGTCAAGTACATTATCTCACTTTGTATCAAATATCAAAAGTTTTCCAATTCTCCAATCACATTTCTCAAATCAAGAAGAAATTGAACTCCCATCAAAAAAGGGGATATGTCCTGATGATTACATGGATTCATTTGAGAGGTTCAAAGAAACACAACTTCTGTCAAGGGAAATTTCAATCATGAATGAAATATTTGTCATGTAACTGATAAAGATTACACTGAAACACAAAGCGTTTGGAAGAAGTTTAATGTAAAAATCTCAGTGAATATCATGATTTATATCTGAAGACTGATGTCCTCTTATTGGCTGATGTATTTGAGGTTTTCCGAGAAGTTTGTCATAAGGATTCACAGGGATAAGACACTGCTCCTTATTACACCGCTCCAGGAATGGCTTGGAGTGCTATGTTTAAAATGACAAAACAACCATTGGAGTTCATTGATGATGAAGTAGTGTTAAGGCCTAAGTCACATTTGCTCTACGGCGGGGATATGGTGGCCGTATGCCCTCTGAATTGACAGAAACATGCGGCGGCCGCAGAGTTTCTGCGGTGGCCTCAGGGTAGCCCTACACCATTTGGCAATATTTTACAGGCCGTAGGGGTCGCCGTGGAATTATAACGCAGAGTTATAACTTTTTTCATTTCTACGTTGGCCGTAGCAATTCGACATGCCATAGTTGTGATGTAGTTGTGTTCCACGTCGACCATAAGTAGGGCATACGGTGGACTTGCGTTATTCGTGCGGCTGCCGTAGTCTCTTATCAATGAAAAATGAATTTTGCCGAAAAAACTGAACACAACGAAGCATTCATGTTTGTTCACGCGTCTCCCCCACCTGTTCGACCCACATCTTCACGCTTTGTTCATTCAGTTTGTCGGTGGAAGTACTCGTGAAAGCATCTCTCGTGTGTCGATCGCTATACTTTACCTGGTGTTTTCACCTTGATTTGTGCTGTTTTTTTATTTTTTTTTTACTCATCTTGTGTTTTAATTAATAACAAAAAAGCAATCCAATCATGTGATGTGATGGACTGTCGGGCAAGGATTTAATTTCACAGAAAAACCGGTTGTAATTTGGAATATCCATGATTACCTCAGCCCGAAGCTTTTGATGGAAGTGATTGTGGTTCTGGGGGTATCATGTTTGAGCTGCCCTGGGGGCAGCGCTCGCAGAGTGCACGAGCGATCGGAACCCAGGCCAGAGCGCGAGCTTGTGTGAACCTTTGGATGTGGTGATTGTACCAGTTTAAATACAATATACCGCCACCGAAGGTCATTTACTCATCTTATTTTACCTTAAACATGGGGAATTTCAGTTGAAAGTGGGTTTTATTTGGGTCCAGGAACAGATTAATTCACTCCATTATTTCTTATTGGGAAAATAGTTTGGGAATCGAACTTTTTGCAATCCGAACAGCCTCCTGGAATGAAATCAATTCGGATTCTGGGGGCACCACATACTGGTATATTCTGAACTGTTATATTTTTAGTTCAGTAAAAAAAGAACTGGTGTGTATATATATATATATATATATATATATATATATATATATATATATATATATATATATATATATATATATATATATATATATATATATATACCCACTCGTTACTGTCCGTCTGGCCGCACGTTTACCTTTGGGACACCCTGCGGTCACCTTGCGGGCACCTTGAGGCTACCTTGCGTCTGCCTTTAAAATTCTATGGCCGCCGCAGGGATGCCCTAAGGTCACCATGCGACATCAAATCAAAGACCGTACGGCACCCCCACATTTTCGGTCTTCACAATTTCTAAATATGCCGTGCGGCTCCCAGAAAAATAAAAACATATTTGACTGCTACATTGTGTGACCATGGAAATACTGTGGCCACTGTACAATTGCTAGTGGCCGTAGATTTTGGAGACCCCACGGCCACCGTGGCAATTGTGACTTAGGCCTAAACGGGAGGGTTTGACACAGTAATGTTTCCCATTTATCAGTCCCAATATTTGCTCGCTTACGCTCACTCATATTTCTCCTTTACAAACTGGAACACATTATATTGTTGCGGAAATGGCCCTTAGTGTGTTATTAAATATAGGATTAGCCCAGCTCCCCCCTTAAATGCATGTTTAGCCAGTTTGTTTGGTAATCGGACATTACATGTGTGGCAGGAGGTAGAGCAGGCTGTCCAATGTTCATGCAGTGGTGGTGTGCCGAGAGGCGCCGTTCTTCTTCTTCCTTCGCCCTCCGAACCAGCCCCCACCCACCGCTCTGACAGAGTCGGTCAACGAGACGTGTCAGCATCCCATTGGCGGAGAGCAGCTGCAGGCTCAAAGGATGGGCCAATCATGTATCCCCGAATGTGGTCCAGAAGAGTGAGCCCCAAGAAGGCAAGGGAGAAACTGCTAGTGTCGAGTCTGCGATCTGCGTATGAGAAACTGGCTGCTTTGTCGGTCGGGGATTGGCTTAGTGAGAGAGGCCCGCCCCGAAAGGCAAGAGGGACTAGCTGCTAGTGTCGAGTCTGCGATCTGCTTCGAGAGAAACTGCTCGTGTCGAGTCTGCAATCTGCTTTGAGAGAAACTGCTAGTGTCGAGTCTGCAATCTGTGTATGAGAAACTGGCTGCTTTGTCGGTCGGGGATTGGCTTCGTGAAAAAGGCCTGCCCCGAAAGGAACTGGCTGCTTTGTTAGTCTGGGAATGGCTTGGGTGAGTCGGCAATCGACTTCATGAGGAGGTCATCAACAGGTTCATCCGGAGTCCAGTCATGGAGCCTCTGACTGTCCTTACTCACTGAATGGCTTGGCACGTCTTGTGATCCCATCGATCCGCCTGTGGAGCACAACACCCCGATTTGGCCTAGTCTGGTGAACAGGCCAGGCCTGGATTTTTATACTGGACCTTGTGAGAAACCAGCTGGAACACACCATAGATCTTTTGCTCTTGTGCCGTCGACTTTACGGGGGCTGGACGCGCCGCAGCATGCGCGAGCGGTGCCGGGAAAAGGAGTTTGAGCACCATCTTGCCACGTGGCATGCTCGAGCTTGGGCGCTCAAATCCATTGACATCGGCTTGTCACGAGCCGCATTTGTGCCTTCGACACTTTTCCTCTCATCCATGAGGCACTACCAAGTACTCCGTGTCTTGTCTGCATCTTGTCTGCATGTCGTCCAGGCCTAAGGTTTATCTCCCTTGGGTTCCCTTCGAAACTCATATCCGTAGCTCCCGAGTTAAGAGCGGGTTATAGATTAGTTATAATATTGTCGTGGATGCTTTGCTTGTGCCGTGTTTCCCCGATGTGTCCCAAATAAATCTGGCTGATTCATATGAAAGTTGCCGTCTTGCGTTTATTCGTTCTGTGCCGAGGAACAATCCACTCGATTTGTATATAAAACCAACCGGGCTACAGACTGGCAGACTTTGCTCAGTCTCTGACAAACCCACTCTGTAGCCGGGATCTATTTCCCCAACTGGTAAAGCCCAGGTGTACTTTGGTATAGCGATCCAAGGCGCGTGACCCGAGACCTGTGCCGAAATAGCCAGTGTTATAACCCCGGAGATTGCGGTGCTGTTAAGTGACGCCGAATCTTCAACATTTGGCTGTCAAGAGTAGGGAGCGAATCCCGTCACCGCCGGATCCTCAACAATATTACTGCATCAAACATCTCCCTTTTGAAACTACTCTCCTGTCAGGTGCAGCGCTTCACCTTTCTTTCACATGATTATTTATTTCACCAAATTGAGTAATCAAATATAAATCCTATAAATATTTGTGTTTTATTTTCAGGAACACTTAATTTATTCTTCAATTTTTTTATTTTTTATGCAGCAATAGCCTGTTAAAACCCCCAACCTCATTATTTTGATTAATACATACACTTCAATCCCATAAGGTAATGTATTTATTTGATCAGTCTTGATATATCTTTTATCATCAAATGCTGTTGAAGCTTTCTTACTAACAGTCCCTGAGAATATTTTGTGTTTGTAATTTCTAATAAGATTCATTTCTCTTTCAACATGCCTGGTGTTGGCGCAGTGGTTCGGGCAGCGGCTTGGGATCCAAAAGGTCCTGAGTTCAAGCCCCGTTGGGCCACTGAATTAATACCCCAGGGGGTTGACTCAGCCTGTCATCCTTCCGAGGTCGGCAAAATGAGTACCAGTATACTGGGCCGGTGTATACCCCAGTTAAAATAGGTATACCATATCCCTGTGTGGTAAGAGGTGACCAGGGTTGCATCAGGAAGGGAATCCGGTGTAAAACATGTGCCAAATCACTATGCGGATCATATGGATGATCAGCTGTGGCGACCCCTAATGGGAGCAGCCGAAAGAAGAAGAAGAAGATTCATTTCTCTTTCAACATCCTTTCTCTTCCATATACATTCAAGGTAATGTTGAAAGTTCACGGTCTCTTTGAATACACTCTTCTTTTGACCTTTAAGTTTTTTCACATTTGAATTCATTCAATCCTCTCGGTAAGTATTTATAAGCATATGCCTTTGATCTCGCACCTACAAATTCACTTAGTATCTTTTCACCTAATTCATCATTAAATTTTCCAACAACCTATGTATTCTTATTTGAAAAGAGCGGGTTATTCGGATAATAATTACTTTTATCATTAATATCTTCATCTTCTTTAATATCCTTATAAACATCATCTGTTGTTATCTCTAGTATGAAGCTATCCGTATCCATACATCGCAATAAATGTTCTCAATATATCTTTTCTTTAGATTATTATAAAAGTAATCATACATCAAATACTTTGAAAGATCAAAAACAGATGTTCCCAAGTATATAAGTTTGTCCATCTTTATTCTCTGTTTATTCAAAGGAACAGCACAAATATTATCTGTAAATATTTCTGCTCTTTTAAAGCTTGGTTTATTTATCAACTTCTCCATCTGCACCCAAGTGTAAGCAAGTCATATTTTGTCTCCTCCTTATATTTTCCATTGTTTTACCAAACACAGAATTATTCATCAACTTGTAAAAGTCCTTCTCAAAATCATTATTAGCCTTTGTTTTCATCCTCGTATTATAATCAATGACTTTGACTAAGCTTTAGTACCCTATGTACCTTTTTTTTTTTTCTTGTAACCCTACTTCTATAAATTGCATTAGATCCATTTGATGCAAAACATACTAATCTTTATTAAACAATGTTGGTGATTTGATTGTAGGAATACATTGAAACTCATTTGAAGAACTAAATAAATGTTGATAACCACCAAATAGCTCTTCATTGGGGATCGCTTTTTCAGTTCCATAAGCAAGTTCTTTATGTTTCTTATGAAGTTTTCTCTGATAGTTTAAATCTCCTTCAAAATAATACCCCTAATCCCTTTTTTCTAAATCTTCTTGACTTCTGGAGATTATATCATCTAATATAGATATGTACTCGTATTCTTTCACCCATTTAAAATTACCAGATGGTTGAGATTCAGACATTGCCCAGCCATTCAAGTTTTTCACCTCAAAGTACATTAAGTCAGATGTGGGCTCATCAGGTGAGAAGTCTGGAAGATATTTATTATTTGCCTTAGAATATCTCTTTGTACAAACTTGTGAAAGTCCTCCTCGTTTAGCCTTCCCAATCCTCATGAGCATATCAACATCACTGAGAAGATCAAGGAGTGGTTTAGTCATTTTCTACATCGCGTACCAGGCTAGTCCAGGCGATGGATAATAATTTTCAGGATCAAGTCCATAGGAATCTTTATTATGACAAACTTCTCCAAATTTCTCAAACACAGGGAGTAATAAAACATCAGTTATTAAATAAAGGTCATGATATTCACCATTATTATTTATCTCAACCTCTTTCCAAACTTGTTTTGCTCATTCATATTCTTCACCCATAATATGATATATTCCTAACTTGTTTTTAAAAGGCTTTTGAGGAGAAAGTCTTGTTTCTTTAAATATTTCAAAGGAATCCATATAATCATGTGGGAAATGCCCTTTTTAATAAGAAGATAAATGTATTCAGCCAAGTCATCTTCAGTCCTAAATCGAAGAGAAAGTAGAGGAAAGGAGGAGATGTTTGAAACTAAAGATCTTAGAGGGCTTGTCATAAATTTACAAGACTCAAGAAATCTAATGTTTTATTTACACCCAATTCACGAGTATAGATCTGTTTTGTAAATGAGATGTAATTTTGATCTGTATTAGGAATTGCTGTTATCTTTCCAGGAGTCTTACTTAGTTCTTTTCTAAAGAGATGCATATTATAATAGCAATTATGATGAAGAAATACTGGTATGAATGTAGGGATTTGATAATTAAGATTCCAATTATTACGAGCTGCTCCTCTATGTTTTCCTGTGATATCGCAGTGATCTCAAACCATTTTCTCAGTTTTTACCAAAGCCTCTGAACATCTATGACAAATCCTTGCCTCTTCAAATTCTTTCTCTTCATCTGGAAATAAGTCAACAGGTTTATTTGCTCTTGACATAATTTTAGTTAGCTGAAAACAATTATCCTCAATCCTTTTAACAAATTCATCAGGAGCATCAGTTCCTCAATACAACTCCAACTTATCATATTTATTTCCTACAGATTATTATTTTAATGAAACACCAGAACCCACAGGGGATATGCTTTTGATTTTTTTTTAATATCATCAGTCTTTTCCATGATGCTCTCAAAATCTACACATATTAAAAATATTTATTTTTTTCATTTATTTGTTTCATTAAATACAACTTTCTCTCCTGGTTCGGGCATCTCAACAACTGCTGCTTTGTAATTAGAACAATACTTTTTATGTTTTTTTAACAAGAAAAATGTTTTTCAAGTCTTTTTTAACAAGAAAAATGTTTTTCAAGTCTTTGTTGAGATGTTGAGATTGAGAGATATTTAGATATCTTCTACAAGAATATGAATTATGCTTTCATTTATAAACTTGACTAATTACCAACTCAGAAAAGTTTTTTTCATAAAAGCAACATGAGCAGTTTATTAGTGAAATATATGAGATCTTTCATGCTGGTCATTTGACCAATTATCATTGGATATAGTATTATTACCTTTGAGAATTTGGACTTTGTTTTTCTCAGTTAAAACATTAAGATTTATTGACAGATAATTCGTGTTCACAGGCTTTGTTATATCTTTAGAGCTCATGGGTTCTCCTCGAGAGATGCCTAAATTTAATTATATATTTAATTAAATTTAATATTTAAAATTGCCTTTTTATTCCTTTTATCCTTAGGTAAATCAATATACGAAGAATTCTTTAGTGGAGTGGATTTAAGAATATTAAGATTGATATATGAAACATTCCCAATGTTGAACCCACCACCTTGTTGGTGTTCTTCTAATTAATATCTTTGAAGCTCTTAAAAGATAGGATATTTAAGGAAACATTCAAATGATATAATATGGTGTGGTGGATTCGTTCTCATATATTTTTCATCAATAACATTATCTTCTCTTGAAAAGGTAAAGGAGGCTTCAAGATAAATTTTGAATGATTTATGATTTTTCAACATTATACGAAAAAACTTCTTAATTTAATCCTTTGAGATATTAATTGCTTCCCAAATGGATCTTACTCAAAAATTAACACATAAGTTTTACCTTTATCCAATCTTTAAAACATCTTTGAAGAGTTGTTATTTAAAAAAAAAAAACATACTCAACGACATCTCCCTCGAATCCAATTTTCTTTTTATTTCTCTTCAAGATTCTTTCAATGTTGTTTATGTGTTTTTGTGGTTGAAGGTGTTTTTTATAACTATCTTTGAAGACATCCTTAGAACAGACATCACAATGTTTTTTTTCTCATTCAAATAGAGAGATTTGTCTGAAAAGATTGAATGTGTGTTTGTTTTGAATTTTTTTTTTATAACATTCATATTCATGATAACAAATCTCACAATACGTTGTATTTACCATATATATATATATATATATATATATATATATATATATATATATATATATATATATATATATATATATATATATATATATATATATATATATACAGTAAATTCTTTGCCTGAAATATAATTTTCTTGATGAAAATCTCACGGTAATTTTTGAAATGCTTTTGAGTTAAACTAAAATTTTCTTTATAACAATTCTTTTTAATTTATAGGTGAATCTGTGCTTAAAACCATTTCACCCACTAACTTTTTTTCCTTCATAAATACAATGTGTCAAAACACAAAGGACAAGTTTCACTCATTCTCTACATTGGTAAAATATACTGTTAAATATGTCGTAGATGTATAATTGAATTAAGATAAATATAACAGCTATGGATGAAAACAATTATGGTTAATAATATGAGTTCTTCAATTTACTTCAGTGGAAGGGCTTTTAGTATATCTGGAGGAACATCAATTGAAGTAGCTCCAACAAAAGTTTCTCCTCTCCTTCTGGCAATATGTTCAAAACTATAAAAAGCAATGAAATAAGAAAAAGTTTCAAAAAAGAATAACCTTATGGATGAAGCTTTAGAAAGAAAAGATAAGACCATCAGCAATAAGTAAGGAGAAATTTGTATTTTTTTCAACAACCCTAAAAATGTATATCTTAATGAAAGAAAGGCTTTTAACATATCAGGTGAAATAGCATTTCTTTCAGTCGTCGTTAAGGACTATTTTAAAATTACCTTTAATATAAAAATGTATGGTGATGTTTTTCCTGCGAACTAAATATGAGTCATTATTGAAGTGAAGATTCTGAAGATTATGAGAGTGATTTTCGTATCTTTGTTGAAATAGAAGACATTTGTGATGCTGAGTTTTCTTCAAATTATAGTTACAAATGTAGATTTATAGATGATGATGATTACGAAAGCACTGATGTTGGTGAAGAATAATTTTATTTGAAGTGAAGTTTTACTTTATAAATATGAATAGTACACTAGATATTGAGGCTCTTGAATTCCCTGATTCTCCATATTACAATTTTGAGAATTGTCCTGCATCTGATAGAGTGTGATTAAACACAGAGACAAAAGCCCATAAACAGTGCATATGCTGTCATTATCTTCTCATTAATGAAAATAAAAATATATAAATGTGAACATAACTGCTTCAAAATTACACCAAAAATGAATTACTTTACAAGATGAATAAGATAAATGAATATGAATATGAAGTACGAGGGTGATAATGCACCTTTTCTCACAAGAGAAGAGACAACAAAATGATGGTCATGTTTCATGGATTGATGATGTAAGTCATTCACGATTGTAATTTTCAGGGAAATATCCACACAAGATATTGTACAAAGAAAATAATTGATTGTCTTGAAATTAAACCTGAACTCAGGATAAAACATCGAGTTTCTAAAAAAGCCAACAAAAATTTACGTGACTTATTTTCAAAATATATAAATGAATGATTTTTTTTTATCCATTTGCGAAAACAAGATCAAATTTAACAACCATAAAAATTTTCCAAATTCAAAAAGATGCCTCAGAGTTGGTTCAAGCAGATGTGGAAAAACCTGCCTGCTTTTGAAGATGCTCCTTACTCCCAACTTTTTTAGATTTTGATAATTTAATAATTTTCACAATGTCAAGTTTTCAACATGAGTATCAACCACTCTCACAAGGTTTTAATGCAGGTCTCCAAAAATTAGTCATAATTAGTTTATTTAAACTTCAAAACAAACTGAATGATTAAACATTGAAAATATATTTCAACTCTTTTGTGATGCACAGAAATGTCAAAATAAATCAAAACCTATAACTTGTATTCTTAGTGACAACACTGACAATATACCTTCACCCCAAGATTTGAATAAATCAAAAAAGAATCTTGTTATCTTTGATGATTGTGTTAATGAGAGAAACCAAATGGTTATGGATATTTATTTCACAAGAGGGGGGCATTCTTCTTGTAAATGTACTAATCTTACTCAATCATACTTTCAACTCCCTCGTCGCTCGATAAGAAGTAATGCTAATATTATTATTTTATTCAAGTTAAATTCAATGAATAAAAAAAAAATTTGGACAGCTAATATTTCTATGTTGTGTCGTAAAAAATAATTTGAAGAGTATATGAAACACGACTGGAAAATATACATACATTGTTGAGAAACAATATGAGCTCATGAGGGATCTATTTTTTTATTTTATAAACAATGACAATCATAAATGGCAGTTGTTATTATCGATCTTGTGGGTAAGTCTGCTTCTGGGAAATATTTCATAAATCTGTGTTGTTGAATAGTAATAATGAAATGATTACATCATTTTTTTTAATGACCCTGTGATGCATATTGTATCTACATCAACCAGAGTAATTTGACCAGTAGAAGTAGAAGGTGAAGAATATTACTACATTTCAATCAAGGAACATATATGATTGAAGAACGAAGGTCAAATATTTGAGGTCTCTCATGATGCAATAAAATATTCACATTGTAAGAGTGAGTTAAAGAAACTAAAATGTGGTTTCCTTGGGTGATTAGAAACTAATCTAGATGGAATGAGACAAATTATTAAACATCTGAGTGGTAATGGAGTTACGATTTTATCATTCGGTTTTGATGTTGATGAAGAAACTCAAGGCAAACATATGAAAAGCAGAGATGCAAGTATTAGTGAAGAAGAAATAACAACTCGTCTTAATTCTAATAAAGAATTTGATGAAATAATTAAAGAAAATAATTTATTTGAACACATCAACTTTAATGATAAAAAAGGGAAAATTTCCCTGTTGACCTTTGCAATTCATTGAATGATATTTTCCAATAAATGAATGGATGTGATATAGCGACAAATCAGATTTAAGGAACATCAAGAGTTGTTTTCAAAAGTTGCAAAACAACAGGAAGATATAAAGAAGAAACACAGACAGAAACTAATGGGTGAGGAAGCATTTTAAAGAAACCAAGATAAATTTTTTAAACCACTTTTGAATAAAACTCCCCAACAAATGTCTGCAGTCCCTATGATAGAATACACCCAGAAAAAACCTTTTGTAATGAAGAATTAAATAATTGTAAGCAAAGCAGATATAATTAAACAACATTGAAAACATTAAACATTTTTCTGTTAGTGGGAATAAATATTCAATTATAAAACAAAATCTTCTTTCCCAGCAGTCTGCTTTGGATGGCTTGCGATTTTGAAACTCGGACACCATATTCTGTTTAAAACAGAGGGAAGAACCATTTGGGAAGGTAAATATGATTATATATTGATATTAATAAAATAATAGATTTAACATTTACCTCCAGAAGACTGACTTTTGAATCAGGTTCATCCAGACGGAGGTTTAAACTGGAACAGTTTGGGAATGAGTCAGCACTCCATGTAATTTCAAAATAGTCCCATTCATGGTTGTGAAATTTCTGAGTTTCATAACCAATAATCATGTTGTTTGGTTCATTTTTAATGCTGGAAATCAAAAAACAAGCAGGAAAAAATTAACACCAAGTTGTCTCTCATCCACATTATAGGTTGTGTTACATAATGTTGTTTGTTTAAAAAAAAACCTCATAAAAAACCACAACATTATACAAGGTTGTGGAAATGTTTCTACTTTATCTCATATTTCATTTTACTTCTCATCCAAACTTAAAGGGTCTGAAAAATCTTCTAAGCATTTCATCATGTAATTTCCTTTGAACTGATTGAAGATCTGGAAGGATTTCATTCATATTCTGTCATTCTTCTTGATTTAAATTAGCTTCATTTTCAACATCAGTTATCAACTGTGTTACTGGGGACAGATTATCAGAAAAAAACAATAATTATTAATCGTATAGTGAATTGTTTCTGTATAAAACAAAAAATAATGAATCAGTTTAAACATTACTCAGCTTTCCTCTTGTGAAAAATATTCATCTCAAGGTCGGAATACTCCTCAGCTGACATCCTTTGAATTAAACAAGCTGAACTTTGGGTTCGGCAATAACGGACAAGTTGATGAGATCAAGGATATGAGAAAACAATGGACTTTTTCAGGCGTGTCTCTCAAAGGAAGGGATGAACATTTTCCTTCTCCTGACAAGCATTTTTTGTCTCAGGCAAGGGAAGACTTCTGTGAAACTCATTTTTCGGGGCAGGCTGGTGGATTTTATGCCAGAAAAGATAACACTTGCTACAAATGATTTTGGGAAGAACTTTTATAAATTAATGAATAATGCTGTGTTTGGAAAGACGATGGAAAATGTTTGGAATCAAAATGGAAGATTTGCTACATCTTGGAAACAAGCATCCAAATTAATTAATATACCAAGTTTTCAATGGGTTTCAAAAAATGAATAAAATAAGAAGTTTTAAACAGCATTTATAGACAGAGGAGGTAAATAAGAAAGCATTGGTGGCTTTTGATGATCAGAGGTTTACTTAAAAAATTGGGATTAACAGCCTCCCATATATATATATATATATATATATATATATATATATATATGTATGTATGTATGTATGTATGTATGTATGTATATATATATATGTATATATATATATATATATATATATATGATACATACAGTGCAAGAACAAAATAGGGGTTGGAAAGGGGGGGGGTTAGTGGGCTACTGCCACCTTCTTTTTTAATTGATGAATAAATGAAGTCATTCCTGAAAATACAATACAAATATTTATTGGATCTCTATTTGACGACATAATTTGGTTAAATAAATGATCACGTGAAAGGAAGGCAAAGCGCAGCACCGCTGGGATAGTGGTGTCATAAGGGAGTTGTTAGATGCAGTAATGTGTTCCAGGTTGAAAAAGATAAATATGAGTGAGTGTAAGCGAGTGAATATTGCAAATTTGAGAAAATTGACACATTGCAGCGTCAAATCCTCCCTTTTGACACTGCTGATGTGGATATGCTTTTGATGATAGAGAAGGTGAAAAGAGGAGGAATATCACAAGTCTGTTGAAAGAGATCTGTTAAAGCCAACAACAAATATCTTCCCAACTATAATGTTAAAAAATCGTTCTTACTTCATGTGTGATGATGCTAATAATTTATATGCATGCACTGTCTCAATCTTTAGCTTATGGAAAACTCAAATGGGTTAAAGAAAAACCATAAGAAAGAGTTTTGGAAAACATTTTTATCTTCTCCCAAAAAGAATTGGACAAAGCAGAAGTTGGGTATTAATTTGAGGTTGATTTGAAAGATCCAGAATAATTCACAACAAACGAAAATACCTGCAATATGCTTCTGATAAAGAAAGCCCACAGAAAGAATGGCTTAGTGGTTATCAACAATCATTTCTTATGAAAGGCAAACCCACAGAAAAATTACTTTCTAAGTTATATGATAAAGGAATTATGTTTTTCATCAATTAAATTTAAGACAATAATTTTGTGCTGGGTAAGGTGGAAAGAAAATTAATAATTTTGGAATTTAAACAGTCATTGGTTAAAAAGTAGATTAATTATAACATGGAAAAGAGAATACTTTCTTCAAATGATTTTGAGGTCTTTTTCAATAAATGAATAATGCTATGTTTTGAAAGACTATGGAAAATGTTAGGAATTTACAAAACATATGACACTACTTCTTAGAAACAAGCATCTAAATTAATTAATAAACCAAGTTTTCAAAGAGCCGAGGTGTTTTCAGCTAACTCTTGTGCTATTCATTTGAATAAAGAAAGTATTGTAATGGATAAATCGATCCACAGTATTCAGGAACCCCAATTCTTGACTTGTCAAAGTTGTTGATGTACGACTACTTCAACAGCAACTTAAAGAAAGATGTGGATGTAGTTGATCTACTTTTTATGGTTACAGACAGTTTTATTTTGAAAATCAATGCAGAAGATATTTACAAGGATATGTATGAGGATGCTGATATTTATGACACAAGCAATTATAAATCAGATAACAAACTTTTCCCTACAAATAATAAAAAGGTCATTGGGAAGTTTAAAGATGAATTGGGTGGAAAGATAATGAGTGAATTTGTGGGTTTGAGAGCAAGGGCTTATGCCTATACATATATTGATACTAATATTGAAAAAATGATAAGTTAAAGGGGTAAAGAAAAATGTAATTA
Organism: Eptatretus burgeri; assembly: GCF_056783735.1. Lineage (NCBI taxonomy): Eukaryota > Metazoa > Chordata > Myxini > Myxiniformes > Myxinidae > Eptatretus > Eptatretus burgeri. Next base: position 157,365,163 of record NC_140961.1, read on the forward strand.
AATAAATGAAAAACTTTAAATATTATTACAACTGTTTAGTCTTTAAGAAGGAATAGTGTAGAAAAATGAATGCAAAAATAAGTTAAACCATCACTTATATACAGTGGATGTAAATAAGAAAGCGATGGGAGCTTTTGATGAAGAAATTTATTTTAAAAATGCAATTGACCACCTCTCTTTGGATAGATAGTTTTTAAAGTGTAAAAACATAATAGGGGGTTGGGGGTCTCAATTGCCTCTTATCACCTTTTTTACTGGTATATAAAATGATAGAACCAAGCAATGACCAAACCAAAGAGTGAAGAAAATCACAGCCTTGGTGTTTATATGGGAAACATAATGATTGTGAGAAATATCAATGAAGTCTTATTGAAGAAATAACGAAAACATAAGTAGATAAAACAAATAAGTTGGAGAGTTTGAAGAAAATACACAACCTTGAATGGACAAAGAATTTTGATGGTTGTCAAGAAATAAATGGAAAAATATTTTATGATCATCTAAAAATGATATGCTCAGACAAGAGCATAAAGAGAGGTTTGTCATTTCATCTCTGCTCAACAAAGATACTTAAACCAATATCCAAGTTCAGTAATACTTTATGGTGATGAGTGCCATCACAAAATTAATTTATTCCCTCAAGTAGAACAAAGTCAGATATTAATTGGTTCACTTAGCAAATATGATGAAAAATATAGGTGTGAATATATAATTGGTCTATTGAGGATTCAATATTTATGTTTTGGCTAAGTTGGAAGAGGGAGAAATATCAGAATAAATTTTGTGGCATTTGAGTTGTCAGTCAAAAGGTTTTTCTGTTTTTCCCCATTCACTTGCATGTAAATTTTGAGATGCCTCAGAATCAACATTCTCCTACAACTGCTAATGTGTGTGTGTGCTCGGCAAGTGGATTAAGCTGTTGCCTGCTCATCTGTGCACGTGTCACATGGAACATCAGTTTGAATTCCGCGCAAACATTGTAAATATATTTTAAAATGTCCGTTATTTTTAGAACCAGATTTGCTTTGATTTCCTTTGATTTCCTGTGGAGCACCTCACAAAACCTCTTAAAATATAGACACAGATGTGGAACATGCTATGGATAGGCAGTCCCTGTGAGGGACAGGGTGTGAGGTTTCACAGTGAATGCATTAAATCATGTAGCTCAATGAAGCTGGCTAAATTTAGAACATTCCTAAATTTTTTATTGACTCAATATACTTCTCCAAACGGTCGAAAACGATACATTAAATGCTTTGGAAATTTCACATTTTCTTTTGCTGATAATCCTATTATAACATCACAATTATAATCAGTTAAACATCAAAAGGAATGAACGATCTGGATTTTGGGCTTATTTGCACCTCAACAGGATGGGATACCTATAAATATCGAAACAATGATAACCACATTCATTGTTTATACATCAGACGCACTTCCTAACTGTTATGGTGAGCATTACAGTGGATTATGTCTCTCATGGAAAAACCGCATAATCCGCACAGAACAACCATTCATCTGCCACCCAGACAATTTTTCCTGATAATGCAAACCATTCAACCAGAAGGCATGTGATGTGATAGCCAGGAAAATCGAAACATGTGGAGTGTGAGGAGCACTCCGCCAATCTCCATGAGACACAATCCACACCAAAGCATCACATCCAACACAGTCACAGGGCTGATGCCTCTGTGCTGGAGGCGATGCTTTGGTGGTGTCCACTGTGTCCAATGGAGATTGTTTCAATATCACACTCCACATGTCCAGTGGTCATCACACTTCACATGTTTCGATATATATATATATATATATATATATATATATATATATATATATATATATATATATATATATATATATATATATATATATATATATATATATATTGTAAAGAATTTGGAATTCGATTGCACACAATATACAGGTTCCTTTAGTCAGCTATGTCGATAAGTGCTTCTTCCCAAGATAGCTCACCTTTCATTGTTTAATTGTTCAGAAATCGATCCGATGTGCTGCGGTTCGTTTTAATAATTAGGGAACGAACAATGGAGACATCCCTCCCCCTCTTCTGCGAAGAGCAAGAAGAACCCTGCTGTCCCGTGACTCATGATGTGAACAACTCCCTCCCACCCGTGGCTGAGCGGGGGATGGAGCACGAGGGCATGAGTCATGAGTCACGCCGGGAGCGGGGGAAGGGCAGGAGAAGGAGAAGAAGAGACCTTTTCTTTTGTTCGTGGGCAGAGTTGCATAAGGGAGTTGAGGGGAGCTGTTCAGCAGACCTTCAGGTCCTGTTTGGCTTGGGTTAGGGTCGAGGCCTTCGGAAGCTTTTTGCTTCGGCTGGCTCAGTGAGCTTCGGCTGAGGCCTAACTCGGGAGGAAGCTTTTTGGAGGCTTTTTGCTTTGGTGGTTCAGTGAGCTTCGGTTTCTGTTTGGCTTGTTAGAGTTTTTTGCTTCGAGCAGCTTTGTTTTGGAAGGAAGTTGAGCTGGTTGCTTGGCTCGAGCTGCGAATGGTGGCTTCTTCTTCCTCTTGATTTGTGGAGCTCTTCGTTCTCCATTTTGGTACCTGGCTTGGTGCGACTCATCGACCTCTTCTTGGAGGTGGTTCCTTGGGGGAAGCGGCGCATCGACGGGAAGGATCGATGCATCAACGGGAAGGGTCGGCACCTCGTCTCACCAGCACGTGGTGAGAAGCGCGGGAGGATTCTCAGGAGCTCGGGAAGGATCGCAGCTCACGGCGATTGGATCCAGCTCGCTCTCGCTGGAGCCCGGGTCCGAAAAACATGAAGACCACACGAGGTGGAGGTTCGAGATAGGTTCTGGGTTTCAGCTCACCTGTCCACCGAGCTGGAGCTCGTTATTAATGGCCACTGCCACCATTTCTTGAGTGTGTGTGTATGTGCGTACGTGTGTCCGTGGGCCCGTCCAATAAGTAGGAACTGCTGTTAAGTGCAAGTGACTGTACATAATAAGTAGACTGTTGTAGTTCTTTTGTCATGCTTCTGTTGCTTGTATAATTGCAGACGTGTTCTGCCTTGTTTAATTGCATACGTGCTTTATTATAATAAATGTCCTTGTGTGAATGTAAACCTGTTCGTTGCGTCCATTCCCTCATTGATCTGCCCCATCTTGCACTTGGAATATAGTTGGTTTTTAAATAGCCGGTAAAGTGATAAGGTCCAACGGGACTGCACGAGAATAACCCGCTCGGTTATCCCAAAAGGAAGCGAGCTGCTTAAGCGGCTCGTTTCCACGCAGTCCCGTTGAGGTACAATCTTTTGGTAAGCTACCCGCGCAAATAATTAGGTAAATCAAAGATTTGCCGATCGGACGCTGGAGCGTGGGTAGAGTGCGGACAAGGTTGTGGTGTGGTTAAAAACACACCCGTGGCTGGTTTCCGGCGTTGATCCGGAAAGCCGCGACTGGATTGTCTGTTCGGTCGGCGAAGCGACCGCTATTGGTTAGACGCGGTCGTTCGCATGCTGGCGGGCGGAAATCTTCAACAATGTATATATATATATATATATATATATATATATATATATATATATATATATATATATATATATATATATATATATATATATATATATATATATATATATATATATATATATTTGCGAATTCACGCCCGCCGGCGTGCGAGCGGCCACGTAAATCGGATCGCGGCATGTCACCCACCAGACGGACAATTCCGTCGTGACCCTCTCGGACTAACGCCGGGAACTAGTCACGGGTGAGCCTTTCGGCCTCACCACGATCGTGCCAATCGGCCCCCCGCATGGGATAGGGTTGTTCGCCAAATTCGACCTACCTAAGTACCCACACGGAGGGTAGACCGGGCGATCGCACCTCGCCGCAGGTCGACCCCGGACACGGGCCACTTTAAGCGACCCGTTCCGTACTATCGGAATAACCGAGGGGTGTTATCGTCAACCTCGACGGTTCCGATTAATTATCGGGCATATTTAGCCCACTACCAACCCTTTACGTGAAGTTAGATGGAGATTCAATTAAAGAAAAGACGAAGCGAAACGGGAAAAACAGTTCAACATGAGGCACATTTATTCTGCGGCAAACGCTAAGCACACATATACAATTACAACAATTATGCACCAAAAGCAATTGCAACAAAAGAAACACAATGCCGATCTACTAGCGACTACGCGAGCACACGGCAACACTTACACAGTTTTACTTTACAGACGGCGCCGACAACACATATACTCAAAAGCAAAAGAAAAAGGGCTACCCTCAACTACAAGGGGACAGATGGGGCTGTGGGCGCAAGACCGGGTGGAGTCTACCCGTCTTGTGATGAGCCGCAAATGCCGCGGCGGTGCCCCGACTCCGCGCTCCTCTGCGGGTTTCATTGGCACTGCTTGGAATGGGGTGGGAACGGGGTCCCCTTTCCGCACTATCTCAGCGCGGGGGGGAAAAGGGGGGAATTGTTGATGCTCTGGGGAAAGAGGATAGCTGGCTTGCTTGGGTCCTACGACGAGCGACTCCACTGCGACCTCGACCGCGTTCCGGGCTTCCCCTCTCTGCAGCTCCCCGACAGACTCCAAACCCTGACAGACTGACTTTCCTCCAGACCCATCTTGACTGCTGCTGCCACACTCCACCACCGCCACACCTCTCCAACTCGCCCGAGCCCAAAAACTGCGACTGCCTACAACTGCTTCCGACCCAAAACAAAACTCTCTGCCGCTGCCACACCTCTCCAACTCGCCCGAGCCCAAAACTGCGACTGCCTCCAAATGCTTCCGACCCAAAACAAAAACTGACTGAATTTGCCCCGCGCTCGGCGCTTTATAGTATGGCAGGAGAACTCGTATGCAAATTTCCGGATCAGGATGAGCTCGGGGGCGGAGCCACGCTCGCCAATTGGACGGAGGAAAAGTGGGCGTGAACCTCCCCTGATCCTCGAATTTGCATATATCGATTCTACTCCGACGCGCCTGGAGGCGGGGCCAAATCGCCCCGCGCTTACTGATAGGACGGAACAGAAGTGGGCGTGTATCATTCCTGATCCGACTTTTCCTCGGAAAGGCCGCTTTTTGCACCCGCGGCTCATCGTGCGTCCCGCACGAGGCCAGGACAGCCTGACGCTCTGTGCCCACAAGCGGTGTGGGAATAGCGGCAGAAGGAGGAGAGGTGAAGGTGGTGGAGGGTTTATTGTGGCGGTGGTGGAGGGTTTATTGTGGCGGTGATGGCCATGGCGACGCTTGGAATGACGGTGATGCGATGTTTACGGGAGCGAGCCTTGACGGTAAAGGTCGTGGCTGTTGGCGTTGTTGTTGTTGTGAAGCGGCGTTGCGGTTGGTGGTTGTTGTGTGATGGCGGTTGAGACGTGGTTGGTTCAAAATAAAGATAGAACAGAAAAACGGCTATCTTAAAGGGTCGCAGCCCAAATGAATCACATTTATTCCTTCTAAACAAGGGGTTTGGGGCTAACTACACATGTACTTACAGAGATATCTCACCTACAGGACCTTAATGGTGGTTTGCGAATTTCCTCAACCACAACACTACCCCCTCCCCTTTTTACAGACTCGTCCCGAGTCGTCAATTTTTCGTGTGCCATCATGTGTAGTTCTCCCCTAGTACGTTTTACCTACGGATCCCTGAGTGCGACATTCATGGTATTCGTGTCCCCAAAATAAATAACATGAGGGCTGAGTCACTAACTAAACAAACCCACTCACATGGACGACTTAAATAAAATTGCCGGCGCTAAGACATACATGCCGGGGGCGCACTCATATGTACAGTACATCTTAACCTTAACTTACAAATTTTACACTAAACCATGGCCCAGGATCAAAGGACTCTGCAAAAAGAAAGCAGTTATGAGGGAGCCAGGCTGCTCGCATGCAGTTTGTGGCTCAAACAATGCAGGTGACAGGGAACGTGGCCGGCTGCTCACACGCAGTCCTAGCCCCCCCCCCCTTTTGAACTGAACCCAGTGAACCACAACGGTGCATGGGCTGCACAAACGCAGTCTGCGTGCCAGCTCAAGTGGCACACGCAATGAGCACAACGGATGGATGGATGGATGGATTAATGGATGGACGCAAACACGGTGCAGGGGCCGCCACTGCAGGCCCGTGTTGTAGCTGCCAACAGGGCAGTTCTTGCAGCTTGCAAACTGTTGATTTGATCCTGGCGCACACGGCAATGAACATGGGGGGGGGCAAAGCAAAATTGAACGGGCCTGGTGAACAGGGGCAGTGGGCATTGCGTGGCAAACGTGAGCAGGCAAACACAGCCTGCAGAAGAAGGCCGCTCCAGGCAACACAGCCGGCAGACGAAGTGGGCCGGCCCAGGCCTTGCAGCAAAACAACAGCTGCCGATGAAGTGGGCCGGCACAGGCCTTGCAGCAACACAGCCGGCAGATGAAGCTGGCCAGCCTTTGCCATTCAGTGGAGGTTGGTGGAGGGAGTGCGGTGGTGCTGGCCACTCGGAAGGCGGGCTCGGACCTACCCTACGGTCTCCCTCCCAACCTATCGCCTTTGCCTGTCACCGTCCATACTCACCCCCTTAATATGTAAAACCCAATTTAGCCCCAAATATATATATATATATATATATATATATATATATATATATATATATATATATATATATATATATATATATATATATATATATATATATATATTTTACTTCCCCTCTATAATTCGTCCCCTAACCTCCTTTATCGTCCTTGTTTGGCTAACCTATCATCGACTCGCCTACTCCCATCCCCTACGTTCCCTTCCCGGAGGGGAATGAGGGAGAGCTAGCGTCCTGTGTCGAGGCCCAACGAAGCCTCAAGATGGCTTCCCCAGACTACAGCGATCTTATTCCAAAGTGGGTCCAGCGGCCCACAACGAGAGCGAAGGGATGGATGGTGCGGAGGGGTACACTTCCTAATCTACCCTAACCATTTAACTGTTAAACTACCCCGGGGCTTTCAACAAGCGCATTGCGCTTAAATTATTGGTTCTAACCACCCAGATTCCCGTCGCCTGTGTTGGTGTCCTCACAAATTTTGGGCCTCGCCCCCCCCAAATTTTTTTTCCGTGCCCTCACACGGTCTCATGGCTGGGACGCGTGGCTCCCCTTGGCAGGCACTACCCTCTGCCAATTCTCCAGCTATGGCACCCCCGGGCACTACACTGCCTCCGAGCCTACCAGCTCCCTAAACACCGGGGAGTGCCCCCCATGGCACCTCCCCTGAAATGCACACATGGCAGGCTGGCTTCCCGGGCCCCTTTCCGAGAGTAACCCGTGCCCACAACACTGCCCATGTGGCTAACGGCACCCCGGGCCCCCGCACCAAGCGGGCGCACCCATGCCCACCATGGGCCCTTGGCCTACTACGGCCGACTAGCCTGGTGCCCGGGGTACCCACTCAGGGATACTCACCTTTCGCAGCCACGCTCCCAGCCCGTCAACAGGGCTCCTGCACCCCTCCAAATGGGTATCGAGCCTACATTCCCACCAACAACAAAACGACTTCCATTTGTCAATTTGACTAACCCACTAACTCAGTCTACACTGACCCCCGGGTCCCTTGGGTGGGAGTAACTCCTCCCCCCAATCACTCACCGCACCATGCATTCCTCATTCGCTCCACTCACACAGCCCTGCTGGCCTCACTCACTCACCAAGCACATGCTTCCACTTCACTCACAAACTCTTCAACACACACACCGCTGAATTGTGCCATCCTTCTAACTACCTCCACTAACTAACTCGTGCTCCCACGTCGTCCCTTATACTAGTAGCACGTTCCATTTAACACTTTGTCGCTAAACTACGTCCCCTCTACACATCCAAAGTCTGTCACTGTCCTCAAATAATCCCATAAATCAATTTCCCAACCTAAATCTCGCTACAATCCCTCTAACTAATCCATTCCACGGACTCCATGAGGACTTACCCCTGCCCGATGAAGTCGGTCTAACTAAGCTAACCCTTCCCCCTAGCTAATTTCATCCTGTGCCCAGTTAAGGGGGTCTTCCATCCCTTGCCCGGGAATCCTGTGCACCCGAAAGTGAGGCTTGATTTTTTTTTCCCACATGCGCAGCACCAGCGCGGAAACTCACAGCTCGCGCACTTTGCACCTGCCCGTGACGTCATGCAGCTGCACGTGTACCTCGTCCCTCCTTGGACGGTACCATCCGGCAGGGATACCCCTCCTGCCGGATTCCAACCCCACGTGCAGCCATGACGTCACCGTGCGCATAAAAAAACACAAGCCCCATGTCTCGAGGGGTTCCCCACGCGAACACATGTGCTCTGCCCGTTGGAGCTTAACACACACGCCCGCGTGGAGAACCCGTCCGGTCCAAATCCGTTATCCTGCCTAAACTTTGTCCGTCGCGGGATCGGCAACATTCACCGCGCTCGTTTCCGGACCGGGACTTCACTCCCGCAAGCGAGCACGTGGGGGCTTCGTGCATTGCACGGCACGGACCTCGCGCTCGCTGCTGGGTGAACCCGGCGCGGTTCCCGAAACAGCTGCAGCTGCTACCCGGCTTTTGTTCCTCTGTCGCAGTCGTCGTCTCCAATCCAACCACGCACACCTGCGTGTCACGACGCTCATACACCATTCCATTACATTCATATTCGCACCGGGAGACGCGGCTGCATGCTCACGCATGCCGACCGACATCTCCCTTACACACAGCGACCTTGCACACGCTGTCTCTCTCACACTCGGCCGCTCACTCACGCACCGTGCCTTACTCACACACCGTGCTTTGCACACGCGTGCCGTTTCTGGCGCACACGCGGCTCCACTCACACGTGGTGCTCCATTCATACTGGCCGTTTCACTCACACACACGGCCTCTTCCACTTGCGGTGCCCCTTTTACACACAGCGTGCTGGGAAGCACGCAGTCCGACACACTCGCCACCACACCACTCACACACGGGGTCGCTTCCACACACGGGGACGCACTCACACCTTGCACCACACACACCGGGACAACCACACTGGGGATTCGTGTCCCCACAAGGGGTCTCCGGGGCCTCTATACCCCCCAAGCTCTCCGTGCACCCGTCCACAGCACTCCTCCCCTCGAACTCGCAAAGCACGACCGAACCCACCTGGTCGTGACTCGCCTCAAGGGGGCATACTCCCCCCCCTCGTTCCTGGAGGAGGCCATCTCGCTGCTCGCACTGGGTCCCGACATGCTCCGCAAGCTCACCCTCATCGTCCTCCACTACCTCTGTGTGTGTGTGCGCGTCTCTAACCCCGTCATTATCATGCAGTCTCTCCTCTATTTTTTCTGTCTCCCGTGTCTCTATACATTTTCTCTCCTTGTTCCTTATTTCTGTCTCTTCCTGGTTCCTTTTTCCTTCCCATCTGACTCGTTCTTTCTCTCTGAGCCCCATTAGCTGTTCGTTCTCCCTCCGGAGCTGCTCAATCTCCGTTAACTCCAATCTCGCTCTCCGTTTTAGTTGTTCAATTTCACACTCATATAGTTGTTGTTTTCTCTCCCACTGTTCCTCCTGCTCTTTGTTTTCCAATCACATTGTTTCTTTCAATTGGCTCATTTCCTTCCTGTGTTTCATTCGCTGCTGTCTCATTACTCTTCCTCGTTTCCTCTCCTGTCCTTCCTTCTCCAGTTTCATGGTTTGCTTCATTCGGTTAATCTCCTTTTTGTGTTTCATTTGCTGCTGTCTCATTACTCTTCCTCGTTTCCTCTCCTGTCCTTCCTTCTCCAGTTTCATGGTTTGCTTCATTTGGTTAATCTCCATTTTGTGTTTCATTTGCTGTTCTTTGTCAATCTCCTCGCACTCCAGCCTCGCCTTTTCTTTCAATTGGTCAACCTCGGCTTCATGTTCCTTATGTTTTCTTTCCCATTGTTCCTCTCGTTCTTCCCTCTCCAATCTCCTTGTGTCCTTCAATCTCCTGATTTCTCCTTCCTGCTTCATTCCTTGCTCCTTCAACTTCTCCTCGTATTCCAACCTATTTTTTTCCTTTTGTCGTTCAGTTTCAAATTCATACTCTTTCAGTTTTTTATTCCACTGTCTCTCTTGTTCCTCGTTCTGCAATCTCGTTATTTCTTTCAGTTGGCTGACTTCCTTCTCCTGTCTGATTCGTTCTTCCATCATTACTCTTTCTTGCATGTCATTATTTAATCTAGCCTTCGCTTCCAGCTGTTCGATCTGTACAGTGTGGTTTCTTAAAGTTTCATTTTCCGTTCTCTTCCTTTACTCTTTTAACACTCAGTTCGTTTTGTAGTTCCCTCTCTTTGTTTTGGTGTTTCTGTAACTCAGAAACTTTCTTTTCCAATTATTTTCTCATCTCCGCACACTCAGACTTTGCTTTGGCTTCTAACTGTTCTTCTGGCTTGCGCTTGTGGTTTTCTACCCGTCTTCCCAGTTCCTCTGTCTCCGTTTTTACCTCCGTTTCTTCCTCGCTTTTTGTCTCTGCTGTTTCCTCTTTTGTCTTTTTCGTCTGCATCATTAATTCTGCCGTTGTCTCTATTATCATTTCCTCCACGACGACCTCCTGCATTTCTACACATTTTATTCCTGCCGTTCTCTCGCGTTCATTTGTTTCTCCCTGGACCTTCGTCTCTGTTTCCTCCGTTTTTAATTCACTCTCGACCTGGTCTATCTCTCGCGTCTCTGGCAATACCTCTATTTCCGTTGTCGTCTCTGTTTTGCATGTTTCAGTCTCCCCATTAATTACGACGTCGCTCGTCATGACTTTGACGGCTTCATCGCAGGCCGGACAGCCGTTGCACTCCCCCCCCCCATCTCGTTCGTCCCAGCACGTGGCAGCTCCATTTTCTCGCCCGTGGTCCACGTTTCGCTCCTCGCCATTGCCATAATGCCTGCCTGCAGGCCTATGCCCATGCTCTGCATCTCACCCCGCATTTTTTTCATTTGGTTTTTTGCTTCGAGTGCGTTTCCATCCATTTTTTTATTTTCCATTTGTTGCGTATTTCTCTTCATTTCGTTGTTCCTTTCTTTCATTTCGGCATTCCTGTAATCCAGTTTGTCATTTATCCTCTGCGCGAGTTCCATAATCTGCCGCATTATCACCTGCCATGGCCACTCCCACTGACTACATTTAGTGGTGGAGTTATAATAAAAAACCGACCAGATGAACGGCATCGATGCCTTTCCCAACCTTCTGGTACGGGTTTCTCTTGCACGGTGATCTCGTCCTGAGCCATGGATTCCACATTACTATTACACATACCTAATCCACCCGCTCGCCTTGAGACACCATCTTACTTCTCGTAAAGGGTTAATTTCGCTCGCTCGTAATTTGGAGGGAATCGGAGGTCACTCCTCTCACCCCTGGACCGATTCCCGTGAATTTAGCTGGAGACAAGAGAGCCCGTTTTCCCGTTCTCTGACACCAGTGCCGCGAGGAGGGGGGATGGGTTTGTGTCCCACGACCTGACACCAGTGTTGAGAATTCGTGCCTGCCGGCGTGCGAGCGGCCAAGTAACTCGAATCGCGGCACGTCGCCCACCGGACGGACAATTCCATCGTGACCCTCTCGGACTAACGCCGGGAACTAGTCACGGGTGGGCCTTTCGGCCTCACCACGATCGTGTCAATCGCCCCCCGCAAGGATAGGGTTGTTCGCCAAAATTCGACCGACCTAAGTACCCACACGGAGGGTAGACCAGGCGATCGCACCTCGCCGCAGGTCGACCCAGGACACGGGCCACTTAAGTGACCCTTTCCGTACTATCCGGATAACTGAGCGGTGTTATCGTCAACCTCGATGGTTCCGATTAATTATCGGGCGTATTTAGCCCACTACCAACCCTTTATGTGAAGTTAGATGGAGATTCAATTAAAGAAAAGACGAAATAAAACGGGAAAAAACAGTTCAACATGAGGCACATTTATTCTGCGGCAAACGGAAAGCACACATATACAATTACAACAATTATGCACCAAAAGCAATTGCAACAAAAGAAACACAATGCAGATCTACTACCAACTACGCGAGCACACGGCAACACTTACACAGTTTTACTTTACAGACGGCGCCGACAACACATATACTCAAAAGCAAAATAAAAAGGGCTACCCTCAACTACAAGGGGACAGACGGGGCTGTGGGCGCGAGACCGGGTGGAGCCTACCAGTCCTGTGATGAGCCGCAAATGCCGCGGCGGTGCCCCGACTCCGCGCTCCTCCGCGGGTTTCGTTGGCACTGCTTGAAATGGGGTGGGAACGGGGCCCCCTTTCCGCACTATCTCAGCGCGGGGGGGGGTGAAAGGGGGGAATTGTTGATGCTCTGGGGAAAGAGGATAGCTGGCTTGCTTGGGTCCCGCGACGAGCGACTCCACTGCAACCTCGACCGCGTTCCCGGCTTCCCCTCTCTGCAGCTCCCCGACAGACTCTGAACCCCGACAGACTGACTTTCCTCCAGACCTGTCTTAACTGCTGCTGCCACACTCCGCCGCTGCCACACCTCTCCAACTCACCCCAGCCCAAAAACTGTGACTGCCTTCAACTGCTTCCGACCCAAAACAAAACTCTCTGCCACTGCCACACCTCTCCAACTCGCCCGAGCCCAAAACTGCGACTGCCTCCAACTGCTTCCGACCCAAAACTAAAACTGACTGAATTCGCCCCGCGCTCGGCGCTTTATAGTACGGCAGGAGAACTCGTATGCAAATTTCCGGATCAGGATGAGCTCGGGGGCGGAGCCACGCTCGCCCATTGGATGGAGGAAAAGTGGGCGTGAACCTCCCCTGATCCTCAAATTTGCATATATCGATTCCACTCCGACGCGCCTGGAGGCGGGGCCAAATCGCCCCGCACTTGCTGATAGGACGGAACAGAAGTGGGCGTGTATCATTCCTGATCCGACTTTTCCTCGGAAAGGCCGCTTTTTCCACCCGGGGCTCAGCGCGCATCCCGCACGAGGCCAGGGCAGCCTGACACTCGGTGCCCACAAGCGGTGCGGGAATGGCGGCAGAAGGAGGAGAGGTGAAGGTGGTGGAGGGTTTATTGTGGCGGTGATGGCCATGATGGTGATGCGATGTTTACGGGAGCGAGCCGTGACGGTAAAGGTCGTGGCTCTTGGCGTTGTTGTTGGTGTGAAGCGGCATTGCGGTTGATAGTTGTTGTGTGATGGTGGTTGAGACGTGGTTGGTTCAAAATAAAGATGGAACAGAAAAAACGGCTTAATATTATCTTAAAAAAAATCTTAAAGGGTCGCAGCCCTAATGAATCACCTTTATTCCCTCTAAACAATGGGTTTGGGGCTAACTCCACATGTACTTACAGAGATATCTCATCTACAGGACCTGAATGGTGGTTTGCGAATTTCCTCAACCACAACAATATATATGAAAGTGTGTCTGTCTGTGTGTGTTTCTCCGTGACCTATGCACGCAAAAGTACTGGACTGATCCTCACCAAACTACACATGCTGACAGAACATGTACCCTGGAGTGTCCTGATGTAAAAGAATTGTACTTCCGACTTCCGGTTTCCGAATTATGACGTCATCACCTGATTTCGTAACGTTAATTTTTCAAGTTCACCCGATTGATATTGGGCCAACGCCATTTGCAATAGAATGAAAAAATAATGCGACAGTCAATTGAAGACAATGACTTCCGACTTCCCGGTTTCCGAATTATGACGTCATCAACTGATTGCGTTACGTTAATTTTTTAAGTTCAGCCGATTGACATGGGACCAACGGAATTTGCTAGAGAATGAGAAGTTAATACTACAGTCAATTGAAGACAATGACGTCCAACTTTCCGGTTTCCGAATTATGACTGATGCATTCGATACACTTGCAAAAATGACCGTATGTATATTATACCATATAATGATATAATAATCATCTGTAAGTCGTGTTTTATTTACATTTTTTTTTTGTTCATTATTGTTATAACCATGGTTATAAAAACCATTTTTATTGTTACTGTATAACGTTTTTCTGTCACTTCGGCCTGGATTCGGGATCAGCGATCAAATAATGTAAATCACGATTAAAAATTATTTTTTGATGATGCGGGAGTTATCTTTATTAAAATCAGTAGAGGAAATATACACCATGTCTGATATTTGGGTCTTTCATGTCTCCGACGATGCCTTTATCTCCAGGGACGCATCATTCCCCATGACAAAAACCGGAAGCAAAAGGGTCATTACAGACGACACGATTTCCAAATTGCCAGAGTATTGTGTTGTTGTTGTTGTTTACTATTCTCTCATGTGCACGCGTTGAGTATGAAGTTCACGACGTTCGCGAGTAAATGTTGTGCGGTGTATAAACACGATCAGTTTGATTTCTATGTTGTGAATATTAAACGCTGTGGGGTGTATAATCACGATCGGTTTGATTTCTATGTTGCGAATATTAAACGCAGTGCGGTGTATAAACACGATCGTGTTCGATTTCTATGTTGTGAATATTAAACGCTGTGGGGTGTATAATCACGATCGGGTTTGATGTCAATGTTGCGAATATTAAACGCAGTGCGGTGTATAAACACGATCGGGTTTGATTTCGATGTTGTGAATATTAAATGCTGTGCGGTGTATAAACACGATCAGGTTTGATTTCTTTGTTGAAAATATTAAACGCTGTGTGGTGTATAAACAAGATCGGGTTTGATTTCTATGTTGCGAATATTAATAAACGCTGTGCGGTGTATAAACACGATCGGATTTGATTTCTATCTTGCGAATAAACAATAATTGAATAAATAAATACACTTACGGTCATGATCTCCCGGCATGCATCATTCCCCATGACAAAAACCGGAGGCAAAAGGGTCAGAGCCGAGACACAGATTTGAAATTGCCAAGGTGTTGTTGTTGTTGTTGTTGTTGTTGTTGTTGTTGTTGTTGTTGTTGTTGTTTCCTTTTCTCTCATGTGTACAAGTTGAGTATGAAGTTCACCTCGTTCGCTATTACACTTTTCGTTGAGAACAGTCGTGGATCAATCCACGCTGCCTCACCCCAATATGTTCATATTATACGTACACATGCGATGCAGAGACCGTCAAATATTTCCTCCCCAAATATAGATGATATGGCGTCCATCGTATTTGATACACTATCATAGGCCTTATTTACATCAACAAAAACCTGTAGAGGTTGTCTATTATACACATTTCCTTGAGAACAAGAGTTCATCAGTATCAGTACATGCTGCGTCACATCAATAGAGGTTTTCTAATATACACTTTCGTTGAAGCGGAGATATTTTTCCCGAGCAATTCCTCATCATCAAGCAGGTTTCCTCATCAAATCCTCACCAATTCCTCATCCATTTCGCATCCATTCTTCATCATCAAACATTCACCTCAGCAATAGGACCAGTACCTCTATCAGGAGATCGAACTAAAATAAAGTAACTATTTACTTTTGTATCGTGGCAAAAGGTTGGTTGTGCTCATTCCCGCGGACCCCAGTGAAAATCGCTGGAACTCCCACACTTTTTGAGCCGGACCCGTGCGTTTCATCGCAGGGCTCTCGGGACTAATTGGCCTCTCCAGTTGGCAGCGGATCCCCGTGCAAGGACTCCCGCGACCTGAGTTGTAGGGGATAATCCACCGACGAGTTGCCCCGAGCACAACCACCACACATATAATTAATCCACACATTTATACATAATAGTAATATTTTGATAATTTTAATAAATTTATGATTCCTCCTAAAAAGCGAGGAAGCAGCATTGGGAGAAAAACGCCACACGCGAAGACCGTGAGAGTGTCACGAGATGTCGAGACCGAAGAGAAAACGAGATCAAGGCATCAAAGAGACCGGTCGTGTTCGGCAGCTGCTCGGCTAGCAGAGACTCCAGAAGCTATGGACGCTCGGCGCCGAAAAGTTCGCCAAACAACCGCAGCAGCGAGAGCAGCAGATCTGCCTGAAGCTACGGACGATCCATGCCAAAGCAAATGGTTGCATTCAGCTGCCAATAGAACTGGCCCTTTCAAATCATTGAAAATGGAAAGTGAAGCCTTTCACTATATACCACATAATCAGTATCAATTGATCCGTCTACTTCAAATAGGTGGGATGGATGAGATCTGCCGTCATTGTGGGGCAAGAAAATTCAAGAAAGAACCTCCTGGTATGTGTTGCAGTGGAGGGAAAGTGAAAATCACTGATATATCCGAATTACCAGAACCGTTGAAGTCTCGGTTGGATGGAACATCTGCCCACTCGCAACATTTCCGAGGCAATATCAGGAGGTATAACTCATGCTTCCAAATGACATTATTTGGAGCTGAAGAAGTTAGGTTACCAGGCTACTTCCCTACGTTTAAGGTTTGTGGGCAAATATATCATCGAGCCGGGGTCATTTTGCCACAACCCTGAGAAGATCCGAAGTTTCTTCAGATCTATTTCATGGGCGATCACAATAAGGAAGCTCAATGTAGGTGTGGCGTTGTTGAAGATATCCGCCTCGAGTTGGTTTTGGACTTGCAAAAGATGTTGCATGAAACTAACAACATCGTCAGAAGTTTCAAAACAGCCTGAGAACAGGCTCCCGGTGAAGACATGAGGGTTGTAATTCTTGCTGATAGAACTCCTGCTGGAGAGCATGAGAGAAGATACAACGCACCACAAGTAAATGAAGTGGCCATCGTCATCATTGGGCAAGAATTCAATCGGCGTGACATCGTCATACACTGCAGAAATGACCAATTGCAGAGAATCAGTGAGACACACCGCTCCTATGATGCCCTGCAGTACCCGTTGATTAACTGGGAAGGACAAGATGGCTATTGCTTCCAAATATGGCAGTTCAATCCCACGACGGAATAATGAATGTTGGAAAAGAAGTATCTGCTAATGATTACTATGCATACAGAGTCATGCACAGGCAAAATAGTTTCAATATTATTTTGCGTTGTCGCCAACTGTTTCACCAGTATATAGTTGATATGTATGCAAAGATTGAGTCTTAATGACTACTATTCATCAGAACTCATCAGCAGCAGCTACGCGTGGCTGATTATATACATCTCCGTGATTCTCTAACCAATGATGGCCATGCAAATGTTGGTCAATTAGTTATATTAACATCATCATTCACTGGTGGACCATGGTATACGGCAGAACGCACTCAAGATGCAATGACATATGTTTGATCTTTTGGAAGACCGGACCTTTTCATAACTTTAACCTGTAATCCTCAGTGGCCAGAAATTGTCAAAGAACTATTACCAGGACAAGTCGCACATGACCGACATGATCTAATAGCGAGAGTCTTTCAGAGGAAGGTCATTCTGTTGATAGATCTTATGACGAATTTTAACGTGTGTGGGTCTGTTGCTGCCTCCATGTATTCCATAGAATGGCAAAAACGTGGTCTTCTACACGTACGTAGCCTTTTTTGTCTCAGAGAAAAACTTAGACCCACCCATATTGACTCAGTCATTCGCGCTGAATTGCCCAACCCAGAAGAGGATCCGTTTTTGTACGCTATTGTGAAACGTCAAATGATCCATGGTCCATGTGGGGTAATAAATAGCAAGGCACCCTGCATGACAAATGGAAAATGTGGAAAGAGGTTCCCGAGAGAACGCCACGAAACGCAGTCGGATAAAGATGGATATCCGTTGTATCGTCGGCGGGCACCTGATGATGGTCGATTTGAAACGACGGTTAAAGTTCACGGTATTCCTGAACCCGTCGTTGTTGATAATAAATGGATAGTTCCATATATCCCATTACTCTCCACTATTTTCAATGCCCATATCAACGATGAGTACTGCAATAGTGTAAAAGCTATCAAATAAATATGCAAATACATTCACAAGGGCAGTGAACAAGCCGTAGTAACCATTGATGGAATCGACATCAACGAGGTTAAAAAATATGAAAATGGTCGATATATATATATATATATATATATATATATATATATATATATATATATATATATATATATATATATATATATATATATATATATATATATATATATGGAGGATATTGAACTTCCCCATTCCTGGCAGGTTTCTTCCAGTTATTCACCTGACAATTCACCTTGAGAATGGACAGAGAGTTTATTTTACAGATCACAATGTCCAACAACGAGCGGAAGAACCTCCAATTTCTAACTTACTGGCATTTTTCAAACTATGCGAAATTGATGACTTTGCTCGAACTCCACTGTATGCTCAGGTGCCAACGTATTTCACTTGGAACTCGAGTCAGAAACGTTGGAACAGGAGGAAGCAAGGTTCAGAAGTTCCAGGATATCCTGGTATTTACAAATCTGACGCATTGGGTCGAGTGTACACAGTACATCCCAATAATTTTGAGTGTTTCTGCGTCCGCCTCCTCCTGCTTGTGAAACGAGGTCCAGCGAGTTTCATAGACCTGAGAACAGTGGACAGGCAAATTTGCAGCACATTCCGTGAGGCTTGCAATCTCCTCGGCCTCCAAGAAGACGATGCCCATTGGTACGCCACGCTTGAAGAGGCAACTGTTTCTCAATCCCCATCGACCATGAGATATCTATTTGCTATTATGATAACTGCATGTGAGACGTCAGATCCCAAGAGCCTATGGGACATTCACAAAGAGGCCCTGTCTGAGGATGTAAAAAACAGAGTCCAAAGAGAACGTCCCCATGAGGACATCCAATACATGCCAGATATGTTCAATGAGGGTCTGATATGCATTGAAAATTTGGTATTATACATGAGTGGGAAAGATTTAACTAAGTGGGGACTTCCCTCTTCTAATAGGTCTGAAAGCGCAACCATCAGTAGAGAATGGTTCCTTGAAACAAACTACAACACAGATACTCTCGCAAAGTTTGTTTTTGACAATGAGCCGTTTCTGGTACAGGATCAGAGTAATGCATATCAACTGATTTCTGAAGCGGTTCAAGAGGGAAGTGGTGTGATATTTTTCTTGGATGCCCCAGGTGGTACTGGCAAAACATTTGTCCTCAACCTTTTGCTTGCTAAGATGAGGAGCCAGAAAAGGATCGCATCAGCCGTTGCTTCATCCGGTAAAGCTGCAACACTACTTTCAGGTGGCCGCACAGCGCATTCTGCTTTCAAATTGCCTCTCGACTTAGCTGCAATTGAATATCCGGTTTGTGGCATTGGCAAACAAACTGAAGCAGCAAAAGTGCTGAAGAATTGCGACCTCACAGTTTTGGATGAAGGTACGATGTCACCTAAGGATGCATTCGAAGCATTTGATAGAACTATGTGAGATTTCAGAGGAGTAGAACCTGCCTATAGGTGGAGTTACGCTGGGTATTTCTGGCATTTTCACACAAACTTTATCTGTAGTACCCCGTGGCACTCCAGCTGATGAAATGAAAGCCAGTATAAAATCTTCATCCCTCTGGACATTCGTACAAACTATCCATCCAACAACAAATATGAGGGTCAAATTATATGGTGATTTAGATGCTGGCAATTTTGCACAATTACTTCTCAAACTTGGAAATAGTGAAATCCCGAACACAAATGATGTAATATCTATTTCCGATGACTGTGGTAAAATAGTTTCATCTATGGAAAAATTAGAGGCTCACGTGTATCCCAATTTAGCAACGAATTACAAAAATATAAAGGGGCTCTGTGAAAGAACAATCCTGGATCCACTTAATGAAACAGTCTGTGTAATAAACCATCAGTTATTACAAGTAGTACCAGTCGAACAACATAGTCACAAGTCTATTGATGCCACACTGGATACTGAGCAAGCCATAAATTATCCCACAGAATTTCTAAACTCATTGGAATTACCAGGATTGCCTCCGTACAATCTGTCGTTAAAAGTTGGATGCCCTATTATGTTATTAAGTAATCTAGATGCACCAAAACTTTGCAATGGAACTAAACTGATTGTGAAAAGACTAGTACCACATGTAATTGAGGCCACTATCATGACAGGATGTGCGAAAGAAGAAGATGTATTCATTCCGCGAATTCCACTCATTCTATCAAATTCAACGATTGAATTTAAGAGACTACAATTTCCTGTATGCCTGTGCTTTGCGATGTCTATCAATAAGGCACAAGGACAGTCATTGAAAGTATCAGGGCTGGAATTATCCACTCTTTGCTTTTCCCATGGTCAGCTATCTGTGGGATGCTCCAGAGTGGGATCATCGGAGGCTTTATACATATTGGCCCCAGAGGGGAAGACATCAAATATTGTTAATCCTCGAGCACTGCACTAAAATTATTGACCTACTTCAGTTATTTCATGAATGGGAATAGGATGTGCGATGAAGGAAATACATGTTGCTGGTGAAAAATAAAAATGGTGGTGGGAAATAAAAAATGGTGGTGGTGGTTTGTAAAGATACATATTACAGGTATAAATAGAATGGTGATGGCGTATGGCGTATGTGTATAATGTTTTATAATGAAATGGTTCTGGGCTATGTAGATATTTTCTAGAATGGTTATGGGCGTAGGTACGTTGTAAGTTCGTATACATCATTTTACATGATTTTTTATCGGATAACAGAAGTAAATAAATCAAATACGCTGGGCCAGGCTGGGTTATGCCCGACATATAAATTAAGTCATAAATGATGACATGAAACCATCCTCACATTGTTGAGGCATTATGGTTTTTTATCTGATGCGGCAATAAATCTTAACATTTTTGAACTCGAGTTTTCTGCATAAAAAACGTGGCGGGGAAAATATAATATTATTCTGGTGATGAAAAAAAAAAAATAACAATGGTGGCAGCCTCTACAATTTTACAATTAACTGTGACATTTCCTCCTTCAGACCCGCCGTCATCCACGGGATTCCTGTGCGGGGCACGGGTATCCCTGCTAATATATATATATATATATATATATATATATATATATATATATATATATATATATATATATATATATATATATATATATATATATATATATTCTCCATGGTTTGTCCTTGTGTTTTATGGATCGTCGTACCAAAACTTGACTGAATCGGGAATTGATTTTTCAATAATTTTTTTCGTCGCTCGATTTGAACGAAACTTGATACTGCACACTCCAGGTGAATGGTGAGTAAGGTGGCCTGAAAATTTTTGCACTATCTTGTACCGTTTTGGCTGTATTTCGGGAACATATATATATATATATATATATATATATATATATATATATATATATATATATATATATATATATATATATATATATACACATACATACAAGCCTGGTGTTGGCGCAGTGGTTTGGGCAGCGGCTTGGGATCCAAAAGGTCCTGAGTTCAAGCCCCATTGGGCCACTGAATTAATACACCAGGGGGTTGACTCAGCCTGTCATCCTTCTGAGGTCGGTGAATTGAGTACCAGTATACTGGGCTGGTGTATACCCCAGTTAAAATAGGTGTACCATATCCCTGTGTCGTAAGAGGCGACCAGGGTTGCGTCAGGAAGGGCATCCGGCGTAAAAACTAAGCCAAATCACTATGCGGATCATAGGGATGATCCGCTGTGGCGACCCCAAACGGGAGCAGCCGAAAGAAGAAGAAGATATACATATATATAGATATATATATATATATATATATATACATATATATATACATATATATATATATATATATATATCTTCTTCTTCTTCTTTCGGCTGCTCCCGTTAGGGGTCGCCACAGCGGATCATTCATTATGATCCGCATAGTGATTTGGCACATGTTTTACGCCGGATGCCCTTCCTGACGCAACCCTGGTCGCCTCTTACGACACAGGGATATGGTACACCTATTTTAACCGGGGTATACACATATATATATATATATATATATATATATATATATATATATATATATATATATATATATATATATATATATATATATATATATGTATATATATATATATATATGTATATATATATATATATATATAAATATATATATATATATGTGTGTAAGCCTTGGTGTGTGCCTTTGTGACCCGAAAGGACATTCGACATCCAAAATACCCATCATCAAAGTGAATTTAAATGAAAATCTGTCAGTATGTCTGTATGTATGTATGTTTGTACATATGTAAAATGTTATCATTGACCTGTATAACATGCAATTTTGTTTTGGGTGAAGATTTTCATTTGTATTCACTTTGATGATGGGTATTTTGGATGTCGAATGTCCTTTTGGGTTGCAAAGGCACACACCTCAGCTACTGTGTTTCAGCAATGGCAATATGAGATATGAGACACCAATGGCGCTGCTGTGGCCTTGAGAAAGCACAACACATAGATGAAATAGACATTGACAGTTTGCAGAATATTGTTAAAGCACTGACAGTTTGCATCAGGCAGGAGAGAGGAAACAGAGGAGCAATACCCCTGGGCGCTCACTTGGTCGTGGCTGGATACGATAACCAGTGAACCACTGGTAGGCTTGAGAGAGAGATAGAGACCATACTCTCTGCAGAGCGTTGGTGCTGCCTAAGCAGTCGCCTAGGCTATTGGGCACAATCTTGGACGGGTTGCCACTCTGACACAGTATAACTGCATGCTGGCACTCATTTTTCCAACCTCGGAAGGATGACAGGCAGAGAAAACCCTACCTGTTATTAATCCAACAGCTGAGCAGAATTTTAACTTGGGACGCTAGGATCCAAAGCCCTCCACCCTAATTATTAAGCCAACACCAAGCATAAGCTTGGATGACCCACAAAATATCTAACGTAGAAGAATGTAAATAGCTACAGGATTTTTTTTTTATGCTGTGAACACACATCACTCTATCACGGATGATGGTGGTGGTCAAGTTTCATCAGAATTGTGTGTGGTTTCAGAGAAGAAGGTAAATACCTCTTTTGGGGAGGGGGGGTAGCAAACACCCCCCCCCACATCGCGAGCAAGACAGCCTGAGTTTATTTTTTTAATTTATCTTAACTTTTTAATCGTGTGTACAATCTTTGGTATATCATGCGTGATGAAGGTTGTGGTCAAGTTTCATCAAAATTGTCTGTTTCGTTTCGGAGAAGAAAGCAAATAGATATTTTTGAGAACAACCCCTCTTCCACCCCAAGGGCCCCAATTTTTCTCATGTCATGAGGAAACTTTTCTACATCTTGGGTGATGAAGGTTTTGTCAGGTTTCATCGGAATTGTGTGTGTAGTTTCTGAGAAGAAAGTAAATACCTTTGGGGGGGGGGTCAGAGAGAGGGTGGTGGTGGTGGTGCAATTCCCCATAAATTCCCTCTGCAGACCCCCTGAGACCCTGATTTTTTTTTTCTTTTTCATTTTCATGCTGTGAACAAACTTTGGTACACACAGTAATTGACGTTGTGGTGATGTTTCATTGACATCATATGTTTAGTTTCCGAGAAGAAGTTTAAAAGAATTTGTGGACAGATGGAGGACGCACCATCCCATAACCTCCCCGGAGCTATGTTCCAGGTGAACTAAAAATGTAGAAGGAGAAGGAACAGAGGAAATAAAGAGAACAAAGGCACATTCTCCAGTGTTGCTCCACTTAATTTCATGTTGCAAAATTCATTTTTATACCGATTACCCAATATAGGAGAAATCAGGGTCTACTGTCTGCAAACCTGGGATGGTTCAGCGACCACATTCCCTGATTACTAAGAATCAAATTCACCCCGTTGCAAAGCTGTTGGTAGAGATTCAGCTGCACTTCTCATGTCATACCGGGCGAGCTATTTTAGTTGCTGAACTCCCTCTACCTGTTGAATCTACTTGTCAGACACTGCACTGCTGTTGTCTTGGAGAAAACTTCAAAGCAGGCATCTCGTATTTGGTGTATTATCGAGAAGGCAGCCTTGCCCATTCCTCCACTCTCTGCTCATCCACAAGTACCCATTGTCCTTCACAGCATGCATTGCTGTGTTCATCATCTCACACAACTTGACCTGTGGATCCAGGTTCTTCTGCATACTTTGGTGATGCAACGCTTCAACCTCTGAGGACTTTTGACACACAGCTGGACTGTTGGCTTCATCATTTGCAGACCATCATGATGAGAGCCTTTCAAACGTGCTCACAGCCAACTCTTCACCCATTTTTAACCTACTGGAGTTTATTTTGCACACTGTTTGCTTGAGATAAGTTGCCATCTTGAGAGTCGTGAGGAACCTATAGCTGCATTGATATCTGTGACATTTGCAGGTGATTAACTTAGCAATTCTTAGGGAAGTTATGAAGTGTTGCTTGTTAGTCTGTATTATTACTTAAACATAGACAGAAGGGATAAATAAATACTCCTGTAAAAATTCTCCATCTGTCTCTTGTTAGACATAGGTTTCACTTATAAAACAACAAAAAAGGCACATTAGTCACTTTTTTTTCTGTTGTGACAATCTCTGGGTTATGGGTGCACTTGCTGTAATGCCTCGATGTTGATGGCTGATACAGCACTTCTGGGTGCACTCGCTGTGGTGACATGTCTGCCATGCTTAATTGAATTTACTGGTATGGTAAAGCAATTTTGGGCGTGAGGATACGGCATGAGTTAAGTGTTGCGGCTGGCATTCATGGTCTCGTGGGTCATGTCGCACATTTGCAGTTATCCAGAGGCCACTACATAAATATGTAAATTTGCATTTAAAAAAAACGTTTTCTAGTTTTTGTCGAATTTAGATCACGCTCAATATGGAAACAAATGGTGTTTGCATTTTTAGTTACTTTGCCATTGATTTATTACATTTAATTTATTCTCCACATGAATATTCCAGCTCTTATATTATTTGAAGAGGGTCACATTCAATGTTAACAATGCAGAAACTCTGTTTTTCGATGAAAATGGAGATCCTCCTGCAGTGTATGAGATTGTGAACTGGCAGAAAAACAATGAAAGTGCCTTAGATTTCAAGGTTGTTGGTATTTTTGATTCATCATATCCACAAGAGCAGCAGCTTCGTTTTCTTTCACGCGATATCATTTGGAATGATGGTTCACAAATGGCAAGTTTAAGAATTTTTCTTTTTTTTATCCTCCTGCACTTAATTTCCTTGTAGTTCTCAAAAGAAAACTTGTTTCTGTCGTGTTTGAATGTTATTTCATCTCCACATGATTAAAAATATAAATAATAGATGATATCACCACAAATGGCATCAATTATTTAAATAACTTTGCAACAAATTCTGTGTTCAAGGTTCCGAGCTCGTTGTGCAGTGATCCTTGCCAACCTGGAACACGCAAGGCTGCCCGGAAAGGAGAGCCATTATGTTGTCATGATTGCATTGCTTGCCCACAAGGGCAATTCTCCAATGAGACAGGTAGAAGAAAAGAGGTGTTGACATTCTGTAAATTAGATATTGCTTGAGTACTCACAATTCACTTTGGAACAATTGCATATTGTGATGGACTTCATCATATTTAGTTTGTTTGGGTGAGGCGCTTGTTTTAAGTGGAGAAAAATGTGATAGATATTCATATGAGAAGTTGCATTATAACCCCATATTTGAAAACAGATGGTTCCATTATTTTACTTGCAGCAGGATGTGAAAGGGTTGAAATGCATGACACCATCAGTAGTAAGGGAAAGGGGGATTCAAAGCCAACTTGTGTGTCGAGGGCTCCAGAGCTCTGGGAATGCTCCCAGACGCATACTTTTTGAGATGAATGTCGATGTCTTGAGGTAATCGTGGTCTGGCTTGAACCAACGAGATTTCCATTTAGACTTTGGTATTTTCCTTAGTATACCCAGGCATCTTGAAACAATAGAGGTCTCATTTGTACCACTGAAACATCAAATTAGAGCTATCTGAGTTAGCAACATATTGCAGCAGCAATGGAAAACACGAGGTGTCACAATGCTATGAAATTTAATCTCGTGGCTCAATTAATAGTGAAGCAAAAGAAACTAGAGACAGCTAAGCCAACACTTTGCTTTTGCAAAGCAAAACAGGAGCTCAAAGCCATCCACCTGTGGTATATCCTCTGCACCAGTCATCTCCATTTCCAAGCCACCAGCGGAGAAAAAGGATGCCTCGTCATTCAGGATGAGTTTAACCAAATTGTTGCCTCCGAAAACTTTCTCGGCGAAATTGACTACCTAATCCGGCGAGTTCAGGTAGAGTTGTAACTCAGCGACCACCACCAACTGGAAGGGGCCGTGCTCTTCGACCAATACACCAGGCACAACATTGATTGTGTCGCTATGATGGTCATGCACTCCATCGCGATTGTCAGAGGAAAGTACTACATTTCTTTGGACTATTGTGTCAAGATGACAGTTAATGCCGATACTTCAGAGGTGACCTGCACTCATGGTCACCTCTGAAGGAATATTCATGTACTGCCCACAGTCGCTCATGGCCCGATTTTTGATTTTCGAAAAATATTTTTTTTCATGATTTTTCAAAAATTTTAAAGTCCCGTTTGCTTGACAACGGTGATGTCCATAGCAACGGTTCTCCTTTGCACACAACTTGGTCATGGTATGAACCTAGCAACCAAGTTTCATCGAAATCGCCATTGTATTAACTGAAATCGCCATTTTAAATACTGATAATAAGGGTAGAAAAAAAATCTCAATTTTTTTTAATTTCGACTACATCGACTACCCAACAGACAGACAGACAGACAAATATATCGACGGAAATACTGATAATAAGGGTAGAAAAAAAATCTCAATTTTTTTTTTTCCACTACATCGACTACCCAAAAAATCTTCGATTTTGCAAGCAACAAACAGACATAGGAGGGAAGAAAACATAACTGTCTTCACCTTTGGTGACAGAGGTAACAATGAAAACAAACTTGACACAACTGAGGAGCTGTTTCTGCCCACACTGTCACGTTGAACTTGACACTGTACACCACCTCATCACAACTTTCTCGAAACTCTCACAACACAGACTATTGAACATTTCATCTTAACTCGATCTCTGAAGGAATCTTGTCAGAGTTGCCAGATCCCATGGGGCTGTGGGTTACCAGAGGAGATGCCAGGGACTCCTGATGATGATTCTTGTCAAATATTCTTTGGAATAGCAATACATTCAAAAAGACCTGGAGGATTGCCAACTTCAGATAAGCTTGGTGAAGCAATTTCCTCCACTCAAGCTCACATGTCAATCAGAGTGATTTGGTAGTTATCATGATGTGCTGTAAAGAACACAATGTTAATTGTCATTTTGTAATCTTCATGTTGGTAGAGCAGGATGATAACAGCTGCCTCCCATTTTGAATGCAGAAAAGCTCAATAATTTGATGTTTCTCCAGTGTGTTCAGTTCAGCAATCACTTTCTTACTCAGCAAACGACACTTCGAGCTTTGTATAAAATTTGCTTTGCAACATCATTTCGGTTGAGCTTGACAGGGAAATGTAAAAATGTTCAGAGATCATCCTTAAAGATCTCAGGATATTTGACAAGTACTTCCTCAAGTGTTTTAAATGACAAGGTGGTATAAAGCTGATTAATCTGTTCCACTGTAGCTGAACGACTTCTAACTAGTTGGGCCATCACTGAGGTGGAAGTCCAATGGCAGTTAATATTGTTGCACCATCAAATATTACTTTGATGTCCCATGTTCGACGTGCTTTTATTTTGTTCACTGGTTGGTTTTTGTGAGCAGTGCTGATGAAATATGCATGCTCTATCAAAGAGATTCACCCCATAGTGTTAACCTCTATCTGTGGCCACAGTGTCAAAATCTATCTCAATAATCCATTCATTGATCTTGATGAGGACAGGTATTCGATCCAGTTTATTTCTCAATTTCACTCAGAGCAGGTTGTATGGCTTGGAAGTTTTTCAACCAGCATGACGTTCTTTTTCAAGGAAATGGATCTTGTATCCATCAGTTATGAGCAGAAGAGTGGAACAGGAAGTTCATTATAAATGGAGGACCTGTGTCTCAACTTGACTCCTGCAGGTACTCACTCTTGCATTGATTTTTTGTAGCAAGTTCAATAACTAAATTAAATAAACAATAAGATGGATGTCTCCCTCCTGATAGCTCCACCTTTGCCAATTTGGGTTCCTCCTAATGGCTCCATATTTTCCTATTTGGGTTCCTCCTGGTGGCTGTATTTTTGCCTATTCAGGATCCTCCTTATGACTCCATATTTGCCTCTTTGGGTTCCTCCAGATGGATCAATATTTGCATGTTCAGGTTCCTCCTGATGGCTCCACATTTGCCTTTTCATGTTCCTCCTGATGGCTTCATATTTGCCTTTTCATCTTCCTCCTGATAGCTTCATATTTGCCTTTTCATCTTCCTCCTGATGGCTCCACATTTGCCTTTTCATGTTCCTCCTGATGGCTTCATATTTGTCTATTTGGGTTCCTCCTGAATGCTCCTTCTTTTCCTATACGAGTTCTTCCAAGATGGCTCTGTCTTTGCCGATTGGAATTCCTCCTGATGACTGCATCTTTATCTATTCGGGTTCCTCCTGATGGTTCCATATTTTCTTGTTCAGTTTCCTCCTGATGGTTCCATATTTGCCTGTTTGGGTTACTCCTGATTGCATCAATGCTGTACTCCAATGCTCCAAGGATAAAAATGATTGATTTGTTCTTGCATAGAGTACTGCTCTCACATCTGGGGAGGTTCCAGCTCAACATACTTACTCAGTAGAAATGAATACAAAGTTATTCAACTTGTCAACTCTACCAATGTGTCTGAAAAACTCGACCTGCCTAAATTACACTCTCTTTCTCTTTTCTACAGATATTACTTCGTTTTCTGCTCACAAGAACTCACTGCTTGTATACCTCCACCATTAGCAAGACCAAGGAATACTTGACAAGCCACGACATCACCTTATTATTGTGTGGCCATTGGCAACTCAAGGGTGTGCCATTACGATGTTTGTTTCTTCCACTCCACTGCCAACCTCTGGAACTCTTAACCTTCTCACGTCTTTGCAAACAATTATCCCTCCATCCATTGGGACCATACTCTGTGCAAATTGTCGATGCTGCCGAAGCACAGTCTCCTTGGCTATCGGGCACAATCCTGGATGGGTCTCCACTCCGTCACAGGACACCAGCAAGCTGGCACTCATTTTGCCGACCTCAGAAGGATGACATGCAGAGTCAACCTCACCTGGTCTGCATTCAATAGAAAGTGGGATTTGAAGTCAGGATCCAAGGATCCCAAGCCCACCACCCCATCCATGAAGCCAATACCATTATGCCAAGGCATAACATTTTTTGACCTTCTCCTTTTCAAAAGCAGAATTTTTTTACTTCCTCAAAAACTCTTCGACTATTCTCTCTTTCGTTACTTTTTCTATCAATGCAGTCATTTTATTTAAGGCTTGGCCTTGATAAATATTTAGTCCATGACTGAAGCCTTCAACAGCAAAAAAAAAAAAACATTGCCAGTAGTAGGGCTACCCCATAGTTGTGCTGTGACTTCTGAATGGATGAAAGGGTTTCAGCTTTCATGTGTCTTAATTCTCCATTTTGGTTGGCCTATTCAAACATGCCTTGATTTGGAAACATGACCGACTCTCACAGACTAATTAAAGTATGTAATTATTATTATTAAATCTGATTTGAGAATCGGATCCGGTGCACCAAATAAGTGTCAAAATCTGGAATTAAATCTGATTATTTTTTTTTTACAAATTCGCAATTTTTAAAACTAAGTGTATTTATTTAAGCGAAACATGAAGATTAAATTTTTGAACTGTTTGGATAATGATATTTCTTGAAGAAAAGATTAAGAAATGTGGAAAAAGTGGAACTTTATTTGGTGCAACAACGTGCTCTCTCACCTGATTTTGCAAGTCATGATGATACAATCGACAGAGGTCCTGTTTTTTTCAGAAATTACATCCACAGTTTTCTTTTTCACCATTTTGTATGATCTGCTTTCATGACAAAATATTAATATACATTCACTAATAGTTGGTACAATTTCTACACTGTCGGCAGTGGTTGAAAAGGAAGAGGCATGTAGAGAGCACATGCTAACATTGTGGGGTTTGTCCGTGCTTGTATGCGAGGAGGTTGGAAGAATGTGTATTGGTGGGGCATGTGTGCAGGCAGACCTTTGCTCGGTTGATAGTATGGGTTTTAAATTTTAAATGCAACCACCCAATTTTATATAGAACACGTTGCTTAAAAAGAAAACATTGCTGTTTGGGCATGTTTTATTGCCCCGGTAATGCCCTAGGATGCTTCCACCCCTCCATTTACACTGCCTTCCCCCACACTCCCATCACACTTCTTCCTTTGCCCTTATGCTACCTCCCTTCCCCTTATTTTGCCTTCCTACCTGCTCCCCTCCCGCTGCCTTCCCCTCCACTCATGCTGCCTTTCCTCTCTGATCATGTTGCCTTCCCCCTCCCATCACACTGACTTCCCATTCCCCACACGCTGTGTTGCCATTCCCTCCCCTCACGTTGCCTCTCCCCCTACAATGCTCCCCCAATGCTGCCTCTCCCCCGACACTGCCCCCCCTCATGCTGCCTCTCCACCTTCCCTACCTACTCCTCATGCTTCCTCCCCCACCCCTCTTACTTTTCTCCTCTCAAAGCCCCTCTACTTCCCATGGACCTCTCTTAGCGATGACTGGGCATTGTTTAATATGACAAATTTTAATGTGCTGTTTTACCATACCCAATTTTGTTCAATCCTGTAGTAATGCCAATGTAAGGGGACCATCTCCCCCAACTGCCCACTTTCCCTCAAGTTCCCCTTTCAAACGCATATCAAGAACACCCCCTTCCCCTCGACACTACGCCCTTTCCTCTCCATCCTTTTTGCTCCCTTCTCCCATCTGTAGGAGTGTATGGCGATGTGTGGTGAGGCCTCCCCCCCTCCCCCCATTCCACACTCTCCCCTCTTTCTTGCTCTCCCCCACTTCTTTCCTCACTTCCCTACCCCTCTTGTTACCTCTCCCTCCCATCCACCCCCCTCTGTTTTAATATTTCTGTCAGCGAATTGAATGGTTGTATTTGCTAGTGACTGTATATATCGCAAGCCAACACTAGTTAGCATTTTGAATAAAGCTTAATAATGGATCATGGTAATCACCTGGAAATGTGACGCTTGAGAGAATTATTTCTCAACTGGGCTTGCTTTGATTTTATTTCAATGACAAATAATGAGGTTTTTCCAGAGTTATGCATTGTCACAATTTATTACTTGCAAAAGTGAAGATTTTTTCATGCATATTGGTTATTCGATTTTGTTATTCTGTCTGTCTGTATGTCTGTCTGTCATACATACTTTCATTAGTCTGTCTCTTTGTCGCCTCGAGGTCACAATTTTAAACCGATCTTCACAAAGCTTGACCACATGGTAGAATTTGTAAAAGGGAAGAAGCCTGTTGTTTTTGAGTGAAAAGGTCAAAAGGTCAACATAGGCCAAAGGGCAACAACTTAGTTGGAATTTCTAAGATCCTCAATTTTCATCTGATTGACTTAAAATTTGAAGAGGATTTATATTTCAGGTCAATGAATTCAACCAGGCAATTATTTTTGAGGTCAACATCGACCAAAAGGTCAACATAGTCTGAAGGTCAACAACTAAGGTGGTGTGGTATTTCTAAAATCCACAATTTTCATCCGATTGACTTGAAATTTGAAGATGACATATACATTTCAGGTCAATTAATTCAACCAGCCAATTCTTTTTGAGGTCAACATGGACCAAAAGGTCAACATAAGCCCAAGGTCAACAACTCAGGTGGTATTTCTAAAATCCTCAATTATACCCAATTAACTTGAAATTTGAAGAGAGTGTGTGTTTGTGTGTGTGTGTGTGTGTGTGTGTGTGTGTGTGTGTGTGTGTGTGTGTGTATATATATTGGCGGGAATATGACCCGGTCCCTGGTGCCACCCTCGCCACCACCGTCTCCGGGAGTCTATATCGCCGGCCGGCTCGGCACAGGCCTCGGGTCACGCGTCTTTAATCGTGATACCAACATAATCCTGTACCTTACCAGTTGGGGAGATAGAACCCCTAGTTACAGACTGGCTTTGTCAGTGACCGAGCGGAGTCTACCAGTCTGTAACCATTTTGGTTTTATATGCCTATCGAACGGATCGTTCCACGACGCGACACACATTAATCCATAGCGGCAACTTCATCAGAATTAAACAGATTTATTGGGGACATCAGGGATCACAACACAAGCAATAACACGACAGTGGTTTTATTAACAATCAACCCGTTCTTAACTTGGGGACCACGGCTAAAAGCTTTTGAGGGGATTACTATGAAATATGCCTTATACACACGTGCAAACAAACATGCATGCAGGACAAGACAGAGTACTTGGTGATGGCTCATGGACGAGAGGACCATGTCCCAAAAGCACGAAGGTCGCTCGTAAAAACCAGCAGGTTTCCACGGGTTCGAACTCCTGCTCGAACGTGCCGCGCAGCAAGAAATGGCGGCGCAGCACTCCAGCTCCCGCCCAAGTCACCGAGTGAGCGGTTCTCCTCAGCGCGCTCGGGCTCCGTGCCACGTCGACGATGCGAGATCGCCGATCTCTCTCCAGGGTTCAGCACACGAATCCCGGCATGGCCTGTTCTCCATACAAGGTCCCAGTTGAGGACCGAGTTCCGCAAGCGGATCACAACGTGTCGAGCCGTGAGGTGAGCAAGGACCGTCAGATGCTCCGGTGTATCCTTTCCGGCCTTCCCGCCACTTCGCACGACTCCCGCTTCGTCCCCTCAGTTCCCCTCTTGGTCGAATCACCGACGTGCAGGTCGGTTCAGCATCTCTCCCGGCAGACCCAACACGGTGCCTCCTTCCTTCGCTCGTTTCGAAGCGACTCCGAGCACACCTCGAGAACCCGGCCTTTCCTCACACACAGCACTCCTTTTGTCCCCTTTTCTTTTCTCTTTCGAGTCATTTTCTGAATCGATGTGCAGGTTCCGCTTTCTCTGCCGGTCAATTCACCACTGCCTTTTTATTTTCTCTCGCCTCGACACGCGAGCTCCTTCGACACACGCCTGACTCGGCGACTCCCTGACCAAAGGCTCTTCCCCTTTACATCACTTCCTGTCCAGGCCACACCCCTCGCTCAAGGCCACTCCTCTCAGCCGACTGGGAGGGGCCTATTCCGGAATGAGGAAGGAATAATAGCGATCTCTCGTTTCTCTCGTTTTACCAACATAGCACGAACACAAAAACAGTCTGTTACACCTCCCGACACGCACATATCATCCCTTATACCACACAATCTATCTACACATGAATTTAATGGGGGAACTGAGCTAATTCTATATTTAGTATTCTCGTAAGGGCCATTTCCGTAACACTACCCCCAGCTTTCTCCCAAGGCTCTCCGAGCTTCCATCTGGGGCAGCCCACGGCAATGGCCCTGTCTAACGTACAGCACAGATCTCCCATTTACTCTAACCCACAACATGGGAAGCACTTAACTCCAAAAATCAGTGTCACAGTAAGATTGGCATGTCCCGATCCTAGTGTGTCGGGTCTCCAATCTAACAAACAAATTTACACTTTATGCACAGTACTTAACATTCTAATTATTGGTTTGAACGGGAGGGCATTCAATTTTACTTTTAACACCACATTTGCATAGGAGCAGAACATTCAAAGTTCTTTGACGTGTTCGCTCCTTCATGCCCCCTCCCAGCAATGTTGTCCATTCACCCCTGAGGGTTTCCTCACTTCGTGGCCTTATTGGCCTCTCACCAGGTGAGTTTAGTCGGCCCACTGGCCTAATCTCACAAAGAGTCCTTCGGCTCACTGAGCCCACAAAATGGCATAAATCTTCGGCCGCAACGGCCCATAAAAGCACTTTGGCCTCAATGGCCCACAAAAATGCTTCGGCCCATATGGCCTGCTCACAAGCAGTAGCACGCAACAAGCCCTGCATTGGACAGATGCCACAGCAGTGGTGGCATGGTGATATCGATGGTAAACAAATGCAGTTCGGAGGCGTTATTGAGGACACAAATGGGTGTGATGACCTTAGACTAGGGGAGATGGAGTGTACCCTTAACCTTCCTTGCCTGACTTGTTTTGGTTAGGTTCGCCCCCTTTTTTTTCTCTTTTTTTTTTTCTTTTACAGACAGGAAGGTGTGTTTATTACTCAACTGTTATCTTCGTGGATGCGTGCTCATGACATACTGGTGGCCTCTCTGGCACTTGGAGAGGGTGACCTAGCCTGGCCCTTGCCAACAATTTCTCCCATCAACACTACTCGTACCAGCTGTCACACTTGAATGGTGCGGAGGAGAGTCCATCGAACCTAACCATTTACTTTTAGTTCTAGACAATACAACAAACCCTGCTATGGCTAGAATGATCCTAATGACCCATTTTCCCATCCTGGCACACTGTTCCATTCTATTAAACCTGGGAAAGGCCCTTCTTTGTCTTTTTCCATTTGGTGGTGCCAGGCATAACTCACTGGCTGGGGAGTGTGACTACTACTAGGCCTCTTTGCCTACTTCCAAACTGGGGTGGAGGACACCCAGCGACCTCGGGGTTCACCTGAGCATGCTTCTGGCACTCTTAACGAAGGAGTGGCTCTCTCTAGCCCCCATACTGTGCCCTCATAGCACCTATACTGTGCTCTCATAGCACCCAAACCAAGTGCTCTCATAGCACCGACACCGTGCTCCCATAGCACTGAACCTACTGTGCTCTCCTGGCACCTCTGACAGCCTTCACCTGCCAGGAACCCCCAAAGCCCTGCTGCCCTGCTTCCCGACTCACCAACTTCCCATACCATGTCACACTACCAACCAGTATCCCCATACCTTGGCCTGCACTACCCCTCGCAGTCCGCCTGCACAATGGAACAGCAGCCAGAATCCATTAGGAATCCTCTAAGTCCCCCTAACCTACACCAACCTGGTTAAGAGACTCCTACCGACAGGGTACGTTATTCGCACTCACTCTCCTCATCTGCACAATCACGCCATTCACCCAAACACTTTAGTCATTCATTCCACAGTGCCACACACCCAGTCCACAACACCATCCAACACCTTTCACATTTATGTGACAGCAAAAACACACCTGTCCCTTGGATACCACTTGGTCATAAAAATTTAACTGGTATACTTTGTCATCAAACCCCAAATAATTTGTCACTCCGTCCATCGTCCGTTGGCCTCCTCCATACTGCCCTAATTGTTTATTTCCAAAAGTTTAAACCAGACATCAAAATCTCTTCACAAGTCCCATGAACCTCTGTATGGTTCTAACCAGGCATTTCAATCCTTCCTCAAACAAGCCACTCTTTGTCATCCACTTGTTTCATGTGCGTTTAACGCTCTGCCTGTAATGTCTCCATCACTTTTTTTAATAATCACCCAAATCCACTCGCGCCACTCTTATGCCTTCTGCCATGTCTCAATCTTGCAATCACTTTCGGTAATACCTCTGATCAAGATTTTCACATCCTCATAAGCCTACTTCCTTGGCTCATTGGAGGGGGGGGGGTGAGGGAACGAATCGCTCATTACCCATTACATGACCCCGCCGCATTTCCGCCATGGCTCAAAGGGGTCACGCCTCAATGGAGGCTGTGATCTACCCCCTCCTTTTTTCCAGGGTTCGCGGAAGTCAGGCAAACCCCAATCGGTGGAATGACCTCCCCCTCTTCTCCAGGGTCCGCGGAAGTCAGACAAACCCCAATCGGTGGAACGGCCTCCTCCTCTTCTCCATAACTCCTTGAAGACAGATAAACCCCACTCAGCTAGCTAATCCACTCGTGTGCTCAGAAAGGTCTGAAGACCAAGTGACACACGCCAGTGCCGCCTGGCACACATCTGCACTCCACTCCAAAGTTCCTGTGAGGCTGATAGAGAAATTAAAATCCAATTTCTAAATTGGATTTCTAAAATCCATTGTAAAACTGCTCCTGGATGAAGCACCTCCAACTCTGTAAGAACACCTGCGGGGGTGTCCAGTATGGTTTCTGTCCGCTGGCTCAAATTCTGTCCTGGTGGAATTTCTATTTGTCTTTGCACCCCAAGCCTATGTCCTATGTCACCACTCATTACATGCTCAGGACTCCCACACACAGCAGGCTGCACACATTCTAAGGTTATGTGTTGACATTCCACACCTTCAACCTTGCCTGTGTACTGACCAACTGCCTCGCACTCCAGGGTTACATTCTCGACCACCAGGTGAGTACCCACACACACTTCGGCCTCGGCAGCACACACCGGTGCTGTAGTCTGGAGTGGGGCCTCACAGCATTCGTTCACAGGCACTCCACACACACCTTCAGGGGTCACGCATACGTGCACCCCATCGGACAGAGTCTCTTCTTTAACATAAAATTCAATTTCTACCTTAAGCTCATCGTCCGCACCATGTATGCATGTACCCACGTACCTTCTTCGTTCCAGAGTCACCTCTGTCCGGTCGCTTCTCTCCAGCAGGTTGCTCATCATCGGTTCGCCATACTCCTCCGGGGCTGTCAGCTCCACATGCTGGACCTGCTCAAAATGTATCTCACTCGTTAACAACCCCGCATGCTCCCTCAATGTCTCGATCACCAGGGTTTGCTCGAAGTGTGGTGTCATCCGACGAGTGATGTCAATCAAGTCCCGCACCACTAACATTACTCCCTGTGGTGACGTCACACATTCCATATTATTGTGGTGTTCTACTTCGTGGCTCCATTTTCTTTTCCATTCGAGTTGTTCTTCCTCTCTGAGCCTTTTGAGTTGTTCTTTATCTTTCCAGAGATTTTCCATCTCCGTGGACTCCAACTTTGCTCTCTCCTTGAGTTGGTTAATTTCAAACTCATATTGTTTTTGTTTTCTACCCTACCGTCTCTCATGTTCTTCATTCTCCAATCTCATCGTTTCTTTCAATTGGCATATTTCCTTTTCCTGTTTCATTCTTCGTTCTTTCATGATCTCCGCATACTTCAACCTTGCTTTCTCCTTCAGTTGTTTTCGTCTTTCTTTTTGTTTCATTCCTTGTTCTTTTTGTTTCTTATCCCACTGTCTCTCTTGTTCTTCCTTCTCCAATCTCGTCGTTTCCTTCAATTGGTTGATCTCTCCTTCCTGCTTCATTCGTTGTTCTTTTTGTTTTCTATCCCACTGTCTCCCATGTTCTTCCTTCTCACTTCCTTCTCCAATCTCATCGCTTCCTTCAATTTGTTAATCTCCCTTTCCTGCTTCATTCCTTGTTCTTTTTGTTTCTTTTCCCACTGTCTCTCATGTTCTTCCTTCTCCAATCTCATTGATTCCTTCAATTGGCTGATTTCCCTTTCCTGCTTCATTCCTTATTCTTTCACGATCGCCTCGTACTCCATCCTTGCTTTTTCTTTCAATTTGTCAACCTCCAATTCATACTCTTTTTGTTTTTTATTCCACTGTCTCTCTTGTTCCTGATTCTGCAATCTCGTTGTTTCCTTCAGTTGGCTGATTTCCTTCTCCTGCTTTATTCCTTGTTCTTTCAGTACTCTTTCTTGCATCTCCTTCTTTAGTGTTGCTTTGGCTTCTCGCTGTTCAATCTGTACAGTGTGGTTTCTTAACATTTCATTCTCTGCTGTCGTTCTTTCTTCCTCCAACATTCTCATCTCATTTTGTAATTCCACTCTCTTTGTTTTGGTATTTCTGTAACTCAGAAGCTTTCTTTTCTAATTCCTTTCTCATCTCCGCACACTCCAACCTTGCTTTGGCTTCCAACTGTTTGATTTGCTCAGTGTGGCCCCTTAACGTTTCATTCTCCATTCTCACTTTCCTCTCTCAAGATCCTCAGCTCGTCTTGTAATACCATCTCTTTGTCTTGATGTTCCTGTAACTCAGAAGCTTTTTTCCATAATTCCTCGATCACTTTGCATGCTTCCTCACTCATTTCACCCATTCTCTTGCTCATCTCCACCTACCTTTCCAATGCTTCCATCCTCAATTCGTCCCTTTTCTTACTGTATTCCTTTAGTTTTTTCTGCCATTCCTTTCCCATTATTATCTCCCCTTCCAGGGTTTCTCTTTTAAACTGGCCTGCCCTTACCTCTCGCTTCAGTAGTTCCAATTCCCCATCTTGTTTGCGTTTTTCCTTTTCTAGCTTTGTTTTCCTTTCTCCTTCCTCCCTCATTTCCTCCTGTAGTTCTTCGAACTGTTTTGACTTTTCAAACCATTCTTCCTTCCCTTGCGCCAGATGTTCCTCTCCTTTTTTTATCTTCTGTTCTAGGCTTTCTCCTTTCCGAATGCCTTCTTCTATCTCTCGCTTCAGTCGTTTCAATTCCACATCGTGCTCCCGTTTTTCTGTTTCCAGCTTCGTTTTCCATTCTCCTTCTAAGTTCTCTCTATCCCGGGAATTACTAATTTGCTCTTCCTCTATTCTTTCATTCAGTTTACTCTTCACATATTCCAACTGACGGGTATCAAACACTACCAAATTCTTTTTTCCACATAGTTTGTCGACTCTGTTGGCTAAGTTATGTTTTTGCCACCGAATTCGTTCCAGTAAATCGTCCAATCGCTGTGTCCCCCCGTACACGTAATTTTGCTGAAGCTCATCTGCGTGCCGTTGTGACTCGTCCACTCCACTTTGCACCTCCTCGATATAGTCTTCATAACGCTTCACATTTTCCAAAACATCCCCCAATTGTGCCTGAAGCTTGCCAAAGTTCGCGTAGTCATCTTGCCACGCCTGCCATGGCACATGCCGTGACCACGTGGTCTGAATCGGTGGGAGGGAGCGTTTCCTTCGCGCCTTGTGGCTCGTTGCGCTATAATTAGCCCACTCCCGCTCCGTGTCATGCCGAGATGGAGTCGCGCCACCATTTTGCGATTCCATTTTCTTTATAATTTGCAAATTGTTCCTCCGATCCGTTCAAGCATAAAATCACTACCAATTGTTAACACAATCAGTGTTCTGGAAATTTACGGAGGTGGAAGCGGAGAGTTCGTCATCCCACTCCTGACGACCAGTTGTTGCGGATCCGGGGTGGCGGGAATCTGACTCGGTCCCTGGTGCGACCCTCGCCACCACCGTCTCCGGGAGTCTACAACGCCGGCTGGCTTAGCACAGGCTAAGGGTCACGCGTCTTTAATCGCGATATCAACGTAATCCTGTACCTTACCAGTTGGGGAGATAGAACCCCTAGTTACAGACTGGCTTTGTCAGTGAAGGAGCGGAGTCTACCAGTCTGTAACCATTTTGGTTTTATATGCCTATCGAACGGATCGTTCCTCGATGCGACACACATTAATACATAGCGGCAACTTCATCAGAATTAACCAGATTTATTGGGGATATCAGGGTTCACTACACAAGCAATAACACGACAGTGGTTTTCTTAACAATCAACCCGGTCTTAACTAGGGGACCACGGCTAAAAGGTTTCGAGGGGATTACTACGAAATATGCCTTATACAACACGTGCAAACAAACATGCATGCAGGACAAGACAGAGTACTTCAGGATAGCTCATGGATGAGAGGACCATGTCCCAAAAGCATGAAGGTCGCTCGTAAAGACCAGCGGGTTTCCATGGGTTCGAACTCCCGCTCGAACGTGCCGCGCAGCAAGAAATGGCGGTGCAGCACTCCAGCTACCGCACAAGTCACCGCGTGCGCGGTTCTCCTCAGTGCGCTCTGGCTCCGGGCCACGTCGACGATGCGAGATCGCCAATCTCTCTCCAGGGTTCAGCACACGAATTCCGGCCTGGCCTGCTCTCCATACAAGGTCCCAGTCGAGGTCCGAGTTCCACAGGCGGATCACAACGTGTCGAGCCGTGAGGTGAGCAAGGACCGTCAGATGCTCCGGCGTATCCTCTCCGGCCTTCCCGCCTCGAAGCCCGACTCCCGCTTCGTCCCTTCAGTTCCTCTCTCGGTCGAATCACCGACGTGCAGGTCTGTTCAGCATCTCTCCCGGCAGACCCAACACGGTGCTTCCTTCGTTCGCTCGTTTCGAAGCGACTCCGAGCACGCCTCGAGAACCTGGCCATACCTCACACACAGCACTCCTTTGGTCCCCTTTTCTTTTCTCCTTCGAATCGTGAGGTGAATTGATGTGCAGGTTCCGCTTTCTCTGCCGGTCGTTTACCACTGCCTTTTTCTTTTCTCTCTCGCCTCGACACGCGAGCTCCTTCGACACGCCTGTCTCGGCGACTCCCTGACCAAAGGCTCTTCCCCCTTCGCGTCACTTCCTGTCCAGGCCACACCCCTCGCTCAAGGCCACTCCTCTCAGCCGACACGGAGTGGCCTATTCCGGAATGAGGAAGGAATAATAGCGATCTCTCATTTCACCACCATTGCACGAACACAAAAACAGTCTGTTGCACCTCCCGACACACACCTATAGTCCCTTATACCACACAACCTATCTATACATTAATTTAATGGGGGAACTGAGCTAATTCTATATTTAGTATTCCCGTAAGGGCCATTTCCTTAACTATATATATATATATATATATATATATATATATATATATATATATATATATATATATATATATATATATATATATATATATATATATATATATATATATATATATATATATATATTGGGCGAATTTCTAAAGTTGTCAATTTTCATCCGATTCCTTTGAAATTTTACGAAGAATTGCATACTTGGTCATTGAATTCAACCACCAATTATCTTTGAGGTCAAATTTGTTTTCTGGATTTTGCTCTGCATGACGTCTTCTTCTTGTTATTCTGTCTGTCTGTCTTTTTGTCACCAACAGATCACAATTCTAAACCGATTATCATTAAACTTTACCAAGTTGTCGATGTAGTCTCTTCTGAGAAGCCTATTCATTTGGAGGTCAAAGGTCATCTTCAGGTCAAATTCCTTAAATCGTCATTTTTCATCTGATTGACTTGAAAGTTGAACACGATTTGCCAAGTATATCACTGAATTAGGAAACCAACTACTTTTGAGGTCAAAAGGTCAAAGGTTAACTCAAGGCCAAACTTTTATAATCATCAATTTTCAACTGAAAAAATTGTCAATTTACATCATATTAACTTGAAATTTGAACACAATTTGCATCGTGCATTGCTGAATTTGGAAACCAACTATTTTTGACATCAAAAGATCAAAGGTCAACTCAAGGTCAAAAAATCAATTTTAATCTGAAAAATAATAAATTTTCATCTGATTGACCTGAACTTTCATTAAGATTGTGAATTTTAATCCAAATGAAATGGACAATTTCATTTATTCATGGCAATCTTTGGAGAGGAGGGTGGATTTTGCAAGCATCCTCCGTACGATGTCTTTTTTTCTTGTTGTTATATATTTGAGTATTCCCCTCCCCCTCCCACACCCCAAGCATTTGATTGTTTGATTTTTTATAGCAGTTTATGTATTTAATATAATCATTGAGCTATTGCAAAAAATTATCAGTAATTATGTTCCACTTCAGAAAATATTTCTTGTTGTTAATTTGGGTTCAGATTCTCAAGAATGTTTCCACTGCCCCAAATACTTTTGGTCCACTGAACATGGTGATGCTTGTGTAGTCATGGCTGAAGAATTTCTGGCTTTTTCTGATCCGATGTCGATCACTCTGTTGATAATGTTACTCCTTGGAATGGTGTTGGTGACTGCTGTGAAAGCTATGATGTTCATCCAACGTGAACACCATCTAGTGAAAGCTGAAAGTTTTGAAGTGAATCTCCTTCTTCTTGTTGCATTAGGAGGATGTTTTTGCAGTACATTAGCTTTTATTGGCAAACCAACAGACAACCTGTGTACCTTACGGGAAACTTGTCCCTGTATATTGATCTCACTTACGATAATCTGCATGTTGGCAAAATGCACAAAAGGGTTCATTGCTTCCAAAGGTATCACCTTTGTTGTTGATATTTGTTGTGTTGGACAGGAAAATTGTGTTTAAATCTCCTTGTGTCGCACTTTCTGAAAATAAACAAAACCTTGATATGCACACATCATAGGTGTTATGAAAAGGCAGAATGTTGGTTGATGAAAAAAAAAAAAGGAAAAATGTCCTATTCTCCTTCCTGTTTGTTGTGTTTGTGCATTTATGAATCACTCTCCCCCTAACTACCTGCCCACTAAAGCTGGTTGATGTTCATATTTTTGGACATCCCTCTTTCCCTTCGATGTCTTGGTCGATAAATGTACGTCTCATTTGTTCCCTCTCTCTCACTTTCACACTCTCACCTGAAAACAAGGAATATGAAGGTCAGTCGGTCCATCATACCTGTGCTACACCAATTCCAAACTTCCAGACCAAACAAATCTGTCTTCCACAATCAACTCATTCTCAATTGGTCGGAGGGAGAAGGTGCCCCATATGCAAACAAAATAATATTTAAACTAAAGGTCAGTAAATTATTATTCTTATTACTTTTATTATTATTATTATTTGTATTATTATTGTTAAATTATTTTTACTTTCTTACTTTTATATGTTTTGGAAGACAGAGCACCAAAAATATTAGCCTGAAGAATGGCATTCCACA
Organism: Eptatretus burgeri; assembly: GCF_056783735.1. Taxonomy (NCBI): domain Eukaryota; kingdom Metazoa; phylum Chordata; class Myxini; order Myxiniformes; family Myxinidae; genus Eptatretus; species Eptatretus burgeri. The sequence continues at coordinate 157,407,450 of NC_140961.1, forward strand.
CCCAAATCACATGATGTTCCAGCTCATCGAGCTCCTGTTCCACCAACTTCAAGCTCATGATCCAGCTAATCTGTTGCTGTCTTTCAAAGATTCGTATGTGTTGACCAATGATATATCAGAGATGTTTAATTGGATTGAAATCTGGCAAGATGGCAGAACAGCGTGTCACGACAGTAACATTGGCATTGACAAGAGTGTTCCTTTTTCAAATGTCTCTGTGAGCAGGATCATTAACGTGCATAAAGCTGATTCCTGGACCATGTTGTTGAAGGGTAGGCAACACAAGATGCTTTAGGATCTCAATCATCTTTCAGAATTACCACCAGATAAAACGAACGTTTCTGCATTAACACCCCCATCAAGACATTAGCTCATCCAAAATCTTTATTTCGTGGACACAGACTGGGGCATATCCCTCATTGCATCATCCATTGACCATTGATTTGCCATCTTACCTTTCAAGGAGAAACCTTAATTAATTATTGAATATAGCACTTGTGGAATGCCTGATCCATTTCCATCAGGTGTGCTTTTTTGACCATGGCAACAATGCTTGGATGTGTCACGGTGCAATTTTTGAAGCTGAAGAGGATGATTGCCATGGATCATCGTGAAAACTCGATACAGTGTCGACACTTATCCAATAAGGTCCAGGGTGTGTGTTTGCAGTACTCTCGGCAGCTAGAATCCTGCTTAGGTGGGTCATGCAAATGTATTGACCCTGAGTGGCAGTCCTTATTCGATGACGTCCACTTCTTGGCATATCTTTTTTTTGATTCAGTGGCTTCATAATATCTTTTGAGTTCATAAACGGTTTGTCTTTTCATGTTGAAGAGCATTCCAGCATGGATAATCAAATATCCTGTTTAAGGTGTCCAATCATTTGATTCCTCTCATCTTCTGAAAGACAGGGCATTGTAATGGACCTTTAATAAATGTAATCAGTGTGTTTTTAGGTTGACCAACACGCTGGTGTCTCAGAAAGACTGTTCGACATTTGCTCACAATGCAGCCTCCTGTCACCTCTAAAAACCGAAAGGTACATGAGTTACAAGTACTGAACCATTATTGCATGACATCACGACGTGAGATGGAAAATTGCAAATGTTCGTTCTGCACATCATGCCAAAATGGAAATGGAAACAAAAATAGGCAATGTGTGTGTGTGTGTGTGTGTGTGTGTGTGTGTGTGTGTGTGTGTGTGTGTGTGTGTGTGTGTGTGTGTGTGTGTGTGTGTGTGTGTGTGTGTGTGTGTGTTCCTCTGCATGCCATTCCCTACCATCTGTGTCCACTGTTTTTTTTTGTTTTTTTTTGTATACCTTGTCGAGGCTCATATGAGAGCGAACACACAACACACAGCAAGGGGGGCATGAGACAAGAGGAGTGGGAAGGTCAAAACAGTGGGGAACAGAGACATTAGGACATCGGTGGAAGGGAGAGGGGTGGGGTGGGGAACACGGGGTATACAAGCTGGGCATTACAGTGACTTTCAGGAAAGAAAGCAGGGAATTTGAAGGAGGTGGGTTTGGGGTGGATTAACGAGGTTAGAGAAGATGGAATATTTGGATGGGGGATGATAAGTGGTGGTGGTGGTGAACAGCTGTTTTGAAGGCCTGGAGGAAAGAATGGGATTGAACAGAGTGAGGGAGTTTATTCCAAAGGTGGTAAAAGAAAAAGAATGAAAGAGTGAAGGTGAGCAGTGATTCATGATTTTTGTAGTTTTACCAGAAGGGTGTTGTTAGCGGACCGTAATCGCCCTGCAGAAATATAGTGGAGGGAAATCGCAGACACAGCAGGAGGGGTGAGACCGGAGAGCAGATGGTAGAAGACAGAAAGACCACCGACCTGCCTGCGGTGATGGAGTGATAGACCCAAAGACTCAGCCTCATCACATGAGATGCTAATGATCCCAAATGCCTTGGTTTCTGCAGTATGAAGCCATGAAAGGTTGGAGGCAGGAGCACCAGTGCAGAGGGGAGAGCAGGTTCTCCATGAGCCTGTGGACAAAAGCTTTGTATGTGGTGAGGAGCTCAGGTGGGCCGAGGAAGGACTTTGCACGATGGAGAATTCCCAGTCCACGAGTGGCTTTGGAGGCCAGGTTGGATATGTGGCTTTCCCTGGAAAGATCATGGCAGATAGTGAGACCCAGAAGATTGAAAGAAAGGACTTCTTCCAGAGGATTGTTGAGAAAGTGGAAGTGGGGGGGGGGGGGGTTCCAAATGGTCCTTTCGGAGAGACAACGTGAGAGTGTGAGATTTGTCTGGATTGAAAGACATGTTCCACTGTGACGTAAGTGACATGAGTGACATGAGTTGAAAGACACTGTGACTTGAGTTTCCCAAATGTGTCATCCATTTTGTAGATGGAACATTTCCAAAGTTACTTGAGATATGTTGATCTCCATGTCAATGACAATGTCTCCAACATGACCTTTACATGTATGTTAAAAAAAGTTAATGTTGACCTGTTCATGCTCCTATCTGAACCCCTGACTCAGTAAAACCATGCTCGAGTCATATACTCATGTGTCCACCATCTACTCGTGGCCTTGTAGTTCCATGGAAATGTACATTGTTTAATAATGTCCTAATTCACTTGAAGTCCACTGCTGCTCTTGTTCCTCATGTGGTTGAGGTACACACTCCATGAGCCTTAGATCAGTATCCAGAAGGTCCTTCTAAATATTTATTATGGATGATGTCATCAGTTGGTGAAAACCACATGGACTAACAAAGTGTTTCTTGTATACTTGTTCAGTAACATTCTATCGTACTTCACCAAGTTTTCTTGTTAAAATCAACATTGGTGACCATTTGGTGGACCACATGCCTCGTGTTGGCTTAATAGTTAGGGTGGTGGGCTTGGGATCCAAGGTTCCAGAGTTGAAATCCTACTCATCAGTTGAAGTAATACCAGGTGGGGTTGACTCTGCCTGTCATCCTTCTGAGGTCAGCAAAATGAGTGTCAGCTTGCTGGTATACTGTGTCGGAGTGGCGATCCGTCCAGGATTGCGCCCAATAGCCAAGGACACTGCTGAGGCAGTATCAATGCTCTGCACAGAGTATGGTCACCAAGGATGAATGGATGGATATAATACAGTGTGTGTTTTTGTGTATTTGTCTGTCCCCCTGAATGAGGACGATTTTAAGAAGGATTTTAAAGGCTAAACTTTTAACAAGACTGTGTTTTCATGATGGTATATTTTTCAGGACAAAAAAAAACAAACTCGAAAAAAGCATTTTTGATGAAAGAGTAATTGCATCTTCTTTTGGATTTGGAGATAGTGACTTGCAACTGGGCCCCAACGGTGGTGTACAATAAATACAAGGCATTGGGAGGTCAAATTCACTGCACATGATATGCAACACGCTCAGAGTAAAACAAGTGTTCATTTACATCCGTAGGATGTCCAATAAATAAAGAAGATATCAGCACACCTGATGCTAGGCCGAAGCTTCAGACTTTGGCATGTTCAAGAGGATGTACAGTTGAAATGAAATTCCCCAGAAGATAAAGAAAATGGGGTTACATTTGTACATGTCATGTTTTAAAATTATACTTTTGGCGAAACATCAGATCTTCCAGTCTCTGAATATTTAGAAGAAAATAATTCCAACCGGTCAATTTTGACGCGATTTTATACTGGAAGAAAAATAAGCACAAAAATAATAGCAGAGAAATTGAGGGAACCCGGATACCAATTACATCTGATACAAATAAGTGTGTGCAATATAATTGAGCGTTTGCCCAGGCCCTCAACATGTGACCCGACAATCAGCCTCAACGATGTGTTAGCACCCACAATCTGAACACCCCCTCCCTTAAAATTTCTCCAGATATTTGGTGTCCATGTGGAAATATTATTATTTGACTTACCATTGGAAGCATCACTGCAAACTGTGTCCTTTTGCGACTGAATGGAAAGCTCGCATCAGGTGCCATTGCAAGTCTTGGTAATAATACAATTGTTCCTCTGCATTGGCGTGGAAGGATCTCCTCCTCCTTTGTATGCAGCACAAGGCAGGAGGTAGCATCATTGGCTGAGGGGGCGGCGATGCGGAAGTGATGCTGTTCGGAAACTCCATTGTATATGTAGCAACTTCTTGTGGATCAGCAGACAAAATACAATGAATTGCTTCTTCCAAATTCCGCTGCCATTCGAGGTCATTGGCCAACTGTTTTATTGCCTTTGCAACATCACCAAATATGGGGAGTGACTCACCATTGATCGTACGTTGGATTTCAAAAGATGGTGCACCTGTGGGATGAAGGAGATGAAGTCTGAAGCGCAATCATTCTTGCTGTGAGAGCTGCACTTGGTACATTCAACCAATGTTGTATAATTTATTTATCTTTTTGCAATGGCCATGCTTGTGAAAAACAGTATTCCACAATTTCATGATGCAAATCCTGATGAGCTTCTTCATCCCTTGTATTTACATCAAGCCAAGCAGTCGGAATTGTTTTGTTGTCTTTCCAGACAGCGTCTTCTTCTTGCCCTTCTCAAAACATACTGTCTTTTGGAAAGAAAAGTGCACTGGCTATTTGAGTATGTGGTGACTCCTTTTATGCAACCAATATTCAGAGGGAGAATAATGGTGAGGGTCAATGTATCTCACATTAAGATAGGACTTCATCTCATCATGATGTAGTCACCATTCAGAAATCTCAATCGCAGCACAATCATCATCACCTTTGTCAATATCTTCTTACGTGAATAAATGTCAGTGTATCTCCTCAATGACTCCAATTCCATGAAATCTAGAAGCCTCAATCTTTGCATGCATACAAATAAAACTCCAAGGAATGCAGGAGTGAAAATTGTATGTTTGGGTTAATTAAAACACCCCTTTTGAAGATAATTTACAGCCTTATTTAATTATATCCTTTATTTGAAAATATGCAGAAAAAAGAACAGACATTGTCAAAGCTTTTTGTCTTGCACCGCATCAGGAAACATGCAAGAATACTGGATATGCAGACACAAAATGAAACAACTTATTTGTTCAGACAGTTGGGGATTAGTTACTTGGCTGTTACTGACACGGACATGAACTTTGGACTGAACAGCTCCTTTGACATATCCAGCCTGTTCACGAATGTTCCTCTCCAAGAAACCATCAATATATGTTTGGCATCGCTGTTTCATAAAAACCTTGAACCATCCTCTATCTCTGAAGCAGTCATTGTGGAACTCATGAACGTGGCAAAACAAGCAGTGGATTTCAGCTTCAACGATGACATGTATACGCAAGTTGATGGAGTCTCGATGGCATCACCATAAGGTCCAACGCTCGCAACCATTTTTGTCGGCTTTCATGAGAAGCGCGTTTTCCATGAATTGAACATGAACGTTAGACCTATGGTATACTACCGATACGTGGATGACACGATTGCAATCTGCAATACTCCTCCCTCCTGCACTTATTTCCTCGTACATTGCAATGTTCTCCGTCCTGCATTAAAGTTTACCTTTGAGACAGAGCAGTCAAATGTACTTCCCTTTCTAGATGTGTTAGTCGAGAAGACTGAGGATGGATTTTTGAGGAAAATCTATCGCAAGGCTACCTTCACTGGGCAGTACACACGGTAGGATTCCTTCAGCGCAACACGATACAAGATTGCCCTTAAGAATACCCTTGTTAATGGAGTGTGGGACTCATGTTCACCATTTCGACTTGTTGCTGAAATTGAGTGCATCAAAACCATTCTCTGTAACAATGGCTACCCTGGGCGACTCATCTGTGGGTTCATGCAGCAAAAAACTGCCAATCAGTCTGAGGATGCTGTATTTGGACCAGAAAAGTGTCCAGTTTATGTTAAGCTGCCATGGAGAGGAAATAATCTCTCAAAAGTTTGAACATCAGGTGAAACGGAGAGTTTCAAAATGTTACAACTATGTTGCAAGGAGAGTGATTTTTATAACCCACAAACTGCTCTGCTCAGTCCAGAAAGATGTGCTCCCTACCATAAAACTGAACAATCTTATTTATGATTTTCAGTGCCAGCCTGATGCCAGGTACGTATGTCACACATCACTCACACTGGAGGACCGGATCAAGCAGCACATTCCATTGGCAATGCGAAACAACTTGGAGATGGGTCGTACACAACCATCCCACACATGCAAGAACCCAACAAAAATGCCTGCTCAAAAAAGTGATTCTGCCATTGGTCAGCACCTCCTGAATAATCTCAAATATGCCCAGGGCTATCATGCTGAACGGTTCCAGATTGTGACATGTGCACATACTGAAGCACATTTCTGTGTTCTTGAAGCCACATTTATACACACAAGATGGCCTGTTCTTTGCAATCAAAAAGAGTATGTGCAAATACTGCATCCATTCTGACCTGGATCCACAGAAAAATGGGATGTCACAGGTTACCTCATTGCTTCAAGGCCATGATGTGTATGTTTACATCAGTAACAGTCCAAAGAACCAATCTCCAACTGTCTGAACAAATAAATTGTTTCGTTTTGTGCATGCATATCCGGTATTCTTGTGTGTGTCCTGACGAGCTGCAAAACGAAAAGCTTTGACAATGTTTGTTCTTTTTCCTGCTTTTTTCAAATTTGGTACGACCAAACTTTTATTCATATAGGCTTTATCAGGCACATCCTCTGTCTACACTCCCAATGGGGTCTTAAGACGTATCTTAGGAATACGTACCTCGCTGGTGGCTGAAACCACTATTTTTTGTTGGCCTGCTCAACCATGCACTGACTTGATACAGGTCAGAATGATTTCTTCATCATAAAGTTTATTTTTTTCACTTTCCTCAATCATATTATTGAATGATTCATTATCATAGCTACGAATTGCTGTATACATCGGTTTTGTAAATGCTATAGTTTTAAAATTTGGAGTTTGGAGCGATTTTATGCATTATATGATACAATTTTCAATGATCTACTCTCACGGACTAATTATAGTATATCATTGAAATATTATTTCGGTTTGGAGAAGCAGATATCATCCGGACTAAAGAAATGTTGAAATATGTTGTGGAATGTGTTAATTTAAAGAAATAACGAGTCTTTCACTAAGCCGATGTATCTTTTAAATTTAAGCAAGCAAGGCTATCTTCTCTCTTCCTCCAAACATACACACGAAAATGTGAAATTTCCAAAGCATGAAACTTATTTTTCTACTGTTTGGAGAATTATGTAGAGTGAACAAGAAATGCTTTCACTGCAAGACCTCGCACCCTGACCCCCAGAGGGATTGCCCATCTATAGCATCTGCCAGATCTTTGTCGATGTTTTCAGAGGTTTTGTGAGGTGCTCTACAGGGAAACAAAGCAAATCTGGTGAAAAACGCACATTTAAAAAAAAATTATAATGTTTGCTCAGACCCCAAACCAATGTACCACGTGACACGTACACAGACGGGCAGGCATGCGTGGTGATGACTGGCTTTAACATTCAATGGATCCAAAATGGTATGCAGCAACAGCCTGGCCAATATATCCTTATCAACCATTTAATTGGGGTGCTTTCATGAGTGCTTAAGACACTTGCCGAGCACTCATCGTCGATGGTCATACCACGCTCTGTCATTCTGAGCAAATCGTTCACTCACTGCAGACGCTTTTGTCATGCCATGTCATTCAAAGTGAGTGTTTTTTGCTCCGACACCCTGAGTGAGTTGTTCATGCTCCGTCACCCTGAGCAAGCGATTCATGCACCATCACCCTGATTGAATGGTCCGTGCACCATCATCTTGAGTGAGTTTTTTCATGCTCCCTCACCCTGAGCGAGTGATTCGTGCTTCATCACACTGAATGAGTGGTTCCTGCTCCATCACACTGAACGAGTGGTTTGTGCTCCATCACACTGTATGAGTGGTTCCTGCTCCATCACACTGAACGTGTGGTTCCTGCTCCATCACACTGAATGAGTGGTTCCTGCTCTGTCACACTGAACGAGTGGTTCATGCTCCATCACACTGAGTTAGTGGTTCCTGCTCCATTACACTGAATGAGTGGTTCCTGCTCTGTCACACTGAACGAGTGGTTCATGCTCCATCACACTGAGTTAGTGGTTCCTGCTCCATTACACTGAATGAGTGGTTCCTGCTCCATCACACTGAATGAGTGGTTCCTGCTCTGTCACACTGAACGAGTGGTTCATGCTCCATCACACTGAGTTAGTGGTTCCTGCTCCATTACACTGAATGAGTGGTTCATGCTCCATCACACTGAGCGAGTGGTTCATGCTCCATCATGCTGAGCGAGTTTTTCATGCTCCATCACCCTGAGTGAGTGGTTCATGCTCCATCACCCTGAGTGAGTGTTTCATGCTCCATCACCCTGAGTGAGTGGTTCGTGCTCTGTCACCCTGAGCGAGTTTTTGTGACATAACTCCCAATCTCCAAGCCATATTAACCTGTTTTCTAAATTACCAAGCCAAATGTTTTTTCCACCCATCACACGTAGCTGTATATAAAGAATAATGTTTGTAAACACATCACTGAAACATCGATGTAAATGTAACATTGTTTTTTGGTGAAAGCTATTGAAGGTTTCTGGGTTGTATATAGCAAGTACTGCAGTTGGTAATCACACTGACTCCAACCTGCCGATTCAGGAAAAATTGCTGATATAGGCTAAGCACTGTGTTTGTATTTGTGTTTGTGTTTGTGTTTGTGTTTGTGTTTGTGTTGTTCATAAAGCATAACATATTATCTCTGCTAACTATCATACCCACACCCCTCTCACTCTCCACTCCCCTATCTGTCTGTCTCTGGACATATCTGGATAGTGGTTATGTCTGGGCAGGGTTTGTCTCCGGACGTGTCCGGTCTTGAGTTTATCTCTGGACAACTTGGCACAGGATGCGTCCGGGTGGTATTCATGTCCGGATGGGAGTTTGTCTCCGGATGTGTCCGGGCAGTGTTTGTCTCCAGGCTGGGTTTATAGTATGACAGGAAGAAAATGCATTTCTGACATTATTTTGCTTCCATGTTCACTGTTATTCTATGCAGAATAATTTTGATGAAACAGTATGAATCGTAATTGACGCACCACAGCAAGTCTGTCTTCCTTTCCTCTCACCTCACACTGTCTTTCGCTCACCCCCCCTCCTTGATCCCACACCCCTCCTTACACCTACTCCTTCCTCTCCCCTTTCCCCTCCACCTCTTCACTCTCCCGCTCTCTCTCTCACCCACCCCTATCCCTCTTTCCCCCTCCTTTTAGTATTCCCTTCAGCAAAGTGACAGGTGGTATTAGCTGGGACCTAAAGATGTGCTTGATGCTCCTCACTGGAGTGCACACTTCAACATTGATACGAACGTCGTGTTTTGTCAAGGGGTAAGGATGATATGGAACAACAAAGGAATCTCCACATTCTATGGCAGGAAAGTGAACATTAAACCATCTTTCGTTTTCAGTTGAGCAAATACAAGCCGTGCTTCGCTCACCAGGATATATTAAGGAAGGGCGGGATAGAGGAGGCATAGAGGAGGTAGGGTAGTATGAAGGGAGGGAGGGAGAGAGAGGGAGAGAGTGAGGAGGGGTTGGGAGCGAGGAAGGAGGGGGGAGATAGGAGGGATGGGCCAGTGGTTTGGGGGGGTAAGAAAAGAGAGGTGTGATGGAGGAGGAAGAGAGGAGGAAGGTCAAGGAGGGGTAGGGGAGCAAGGAAGGAGGGGAGAGAGGAGGGATGGGGCATTGAGGAAGGAGGGTGGAGATAGGTAACAAAGTTTTGCAGATAGGGGAGTGGGTGATATGCTGAATTTTTTGACCCTTTGTGAGATGGATAACAATGTTTGAAGAGATGGGGTGATGTGCTGGATTGGTTGGTCCACTGTTGGACAGATAATAATGTTTGGAGATGGGGGTGATGTGCTGAATTGGTTGATCCATTATAGAATAGATAAAAATGTTTGAAAATGGGGGTGATGTGCTGAATTGGTTGTTCATTGTAGGATAGATACCATTGTTTAAAGATTTGGGGTGATGTGGTGAATTTTTGATCCATTGTCGGAGATATAATGTTGTACAAAGTTGAGGGATCTGGTGGAACTCCTTGAATTCCTGCAAAAACTGCAGCAATATTAGAAGCCGTGAGATGATTGTTACACTGCTGCTGCTCGCCGCTGATATTTTTGACATTTTTTTTATCTCCTCTTTTAATGTTTATTCCTCACATTGAATTTTGTTTCTCTCCCTTGTGCTGAATCATCAGTTTATTGCTTTTGTCCCATCTGTTCTCTTGCATTCAATTACTTTTCCTGAGTAGTTTGACATTAAATAGAGTACTGATAATATCAACTTGGTTTCATGGTGCATTCTTCTTTTCGTTGTTATAATTCATGTCTCAAAACAGAACTGTTCCTGCAGTTTGAAAATTTAAAAATATTTGTCAAGTGATGAAAATGTTGCCAGCATAACATTTAAGACAGTGTCATCACTTTCTACCACCTTGATAATAGTAACTGTCACTGTTGTATCTTCACTCAAACTCATTTGTGTGAGGCCATCAAATTTAATATTATCTCCATGTTTCATGTCAGGATGGAACGATATAGTTTCTCAGATATTCTATAAACCTGCTTTGATTGTGCTGTCATTTACATCATTTAATATCACAGGTCACTGACACATTAACCAATGAATCAAACATTTCAAATCAAAATAATACCTGTCACTTTTTTAATTTTACCTTTAAAAGAGCTATTGGGTATATTATCTGATTGATCAATGTAAATGGGAATTGCTGTGTTACATTCAAAAAAAATGTTCTCAGTGCATTGTTTCATGTTTTGCTTACTACATGTTACTTTATATGAGGGTTGTTGTTGCCGGGTATTTTGAGTGATATGTTCATCGACATATGCCAGACCATATAAAATTGCAGTTTTTGATGTGATTGAACTCATCTTTCATCAATAAATCTCTTGTCGTATAAGTTTTTCATTTTCTGCCAATCTTTCTGTTATGAAGTTCCCCAATCATAAAAATGTATTACTTACATATTCATTTCAGGATCTCCCCTCAAAAATGTCCCAAGTGCAGTCAAGCTGTTGAAACAAAAATATGTTGTGGCATTTTGTTTTACTCCACAAGTGATATTTTCTTCACTTTGGGCTCTTGTAAGTGACCCAAGGGTAAACTACAATACAACGGCTCGTTTGGGAACAATCATTATTGAATGTACTTTGACTTCATCCATTTGGGCTTTTTGTTCCTTGACCTACTTGATTATTTTGGCAATATTGTGCCTTTGTCTTGCTTCAAAGTCTCACAACAAGGATTCATCTTTAAATGAGGCAAAGTTTATAACGTACAACATGCTGTTTCTCTTAATGGTTGTGGTTGCTTTCATTCCTGCTTATATGAGCACACAAGGAAAACATGCAATTTTAACAGAAATGTTTGCAATCATTGCTACAGCGTTTGCATTCGTTGGTTGTAGTTTTCTTCCACAATGTTATAAAATTTACAAAAAATCAAGTGAGATTTAAATTCCTGAGATGTGCTTTACCTTTTCATTGACTACCTGGACTTACTTTTCTTAAAATTGAGATATTTATATTTCTTAAATATTTTCACAGTACTGTGTTGAATTTGTTGTTTTAATTGAAATAGTCATTCATGAAAGCACAACACATGGATGTCAATAATAAAGTTTACCATATCTCTTGCCAAATGTATTTATTTACTTTCATATTTATAATTATCATCTGAGAAAAAAACATAAACATGCGATTTTATTCCAGTTACTATTCCGAAAAAACTCTTTGCTTCTTTCATCAAAATAACATCAGCAAGATCATTTTGAATTTATCCCAAAAACTATTGACAGGGACAATCAACACGAATTGGTGTGGTCACTGCAAGTACTTTCTGATTGAACCACCAAGCCACATTTCCAACACAATGATTATATGATATGCATTTGACAAAGTGATCGGGCACCAGTTGGGCAGGTCCTCCCAATCACCCTCCTTGTGCACAAGCATCACCACACCAGGGCACATCAAATGTGGTGGTCTGGGAGAGGACACTAGTTCTGGTGCTACCTGCAAGTAATCCTCTCAAAGATGATGATAAATCTCCGCAGGGAGGCTATCGTCTTTCAGAATTTTATATGTTGCCAGACCCTCAATGGCAGGGGATCATTCTTCTAGGCTCAGTGGTTTACCTCGATGCTCCCGCTGTTCAGGGCTCAACCGATTATTTCAGTGGCAGGGTTAGTCGGCCACTTCAGAATGTTCCATGGGAAGGTTTGCAAAGAACCTGGAGTAACAGTCTTCCACAGCCTCAGTAATCAAGCCAATATCAGAAAGGATGCCTTCCTCGGTGATAATTTAATTTGTGGCAAAAATCCCTTCTGTTTGACACATCAAGAGTAAAAATAACTGGTACACTTTTCATTTCCCTCCAATACCCTCAATTTGCTTCAAAAGATGACAGTGCTTGGCTTTGAGGAGACACAAATTATTATTATTATTATTTTTTTTGTATACCTTGGTCGAGGCTCGTATGAGAGCTAACACACAACTCACAGCAAGGAGGCATGAGACAAGAGGGGCGGGAGTGGAAGGGACAAAACAGTGGGGAACAGACACATTAGGTGAACTGTGGAAGGGAGAGGGATGGGGATGGGACAGGGAACATGGCAAAGAGAAGATGGACATTTCAGGGACTTTCAGGAAGGAAAGCAGGAGAAATGAAGGAAGTGGGCTTGGATGGATTATCGGGGGTAGAAAAGATCGAGGATTTGGATGGGGGAAGATAAGAGGTGGTGGTGAACAGCTGTTTTGAAAGCCTGGAGGGAAGAATGGGAAAGAATAGAGTGAGGAAGTTTATTCCAAATGCGGGAAAAAAGAGGAATGAAAGAGTGAAGATGAGCAGTGATTCGTGATTTTGGTAGTTTTACCAGAAGGGGGTTGTTGGCGGACCTTGAGCGCCCTGTGGAAATGTGGTGGGGACAAATCGCGGAGAGAGCAGGGGGGGCAAGGCTGGAGAGGAGTCGGTAGAAGACAGAAAGACCACCGACCAACCTACGGTGATTGAGTGAGAGGCCCAAAGACTCAGCTTCATTGCGGGAGATGCCAATGATCTTAAAAGCCCTGGTTTCGACAGCGAGAAGCCGAGAAAGGTGGGAGGCAGGAGCACCAGCCCAGAGGGGAGAGCAGTACTCCATCAGGCTACGGACAAAAGCTTTGTAAGTGGTCAGGAGCTCAAGGGGGCCGAGGAAGGACTTAGCACGACGGAGGATTCCCAGTCGGCGACTGGCTTTTGAGGCGAGGTTGGAAATGTGACTTTCCCACGAAAGGTCATGGCAGATAGTGAGACCTAGAAGCTTGAAAGAAAAGACTTCTTCCAGAGGATTGTTGAGAAAGTGGATGGGGGGGTTTTGTAAACGGTCCTTTCGAAGAGACATAGTGAGAGTGTGAGATTTGTCTGGATTGAAAGACATGTTCCACGTGTTGGACCAGTTTGTGATTTTATCCAGATCTGCAGTGAGTGAAGAAGCTGCTGCTTGCCGGTCTGAGGGATGACAGATGGTACAGCAGAGGGTGGAGTCGTCGGCAAAGATAAATAGAGGATTTTCCAGAGAGTCCGAGAGATCATTGATGAAAACCAGAAAAAGAACAGGGCCCAGAACGCTACCTTGAGGAACTCCAGCCTGCACAGGAAGAGGGGGTGAAAGAACTCCATTTAGGGCCACACGTTGACTGCGACAGGAGAGGAAGTCTGCGAGCCATGAGTGGAGATGGCCTTGAATACCATGGGAAGAGAGTTTGGTGAGTAGGGCAGGGTGCCAGACTGTGTCAAAAGCACGTGATATGTCCAGGGATACGGCTCGGATTTCCTGTCTGGCATTGAGGACCTCCATCCATTGATGGGAGAGCAGAAGCAGCATATCCAGGGTAGAGTGACCTGGTCTGAAACCAAATTGATGATTGGAAATCAAGCCATTGGAGAAGAGGAAGGATCCTCCCCTTCACCTGGTGCATATTTTCAGACACGTCGATCTCTTCACAGAGTTTCTTATGCAAGTATTGGGGGTAAGTCTGCAAGAGTCTGGAACACTCTCGATTATCGGCAGCCCTCATTCACACAGCCATACGGAAAAGCAGTGTATTCCTACATTTCACCTCCTACTGCCAGGCTATTGACATAGGGAAGAGGCACCTTTTTTTTGCCTATCAGTATACTTCATAACAGAAGAATGTACGAAACTTCCATCCTGCAAAAGGTGACAGTTAAGCTTCCAGAGTTCAGAGTGCCAGGTGCGCATCCCATCTAATGGTTAGGGCAGATGGATGGAGCGAGCATTGTGAATGGGGCTGAAGCCAAGCCATGCATACACACACTCTTTAGATTCTCATACGGTAAGCTATTTTTCTCACGCATTCTTTCCTTTGCTTTCATGATATATCGTTCTATTTGAATGCATTAGCTCTACGAGGCAATGCTGCCACGAGCTCTCCTTTTCACTGCCCCACCACTATTTCCTACCAGCACCACCACATACACACCTTCACAGTTTCC
>NC_140961.1:157424460-157446960 GCF_056783735.1 Eptatretus burgeri
TTAAGTAATTCTCGTATCCAGATCCGGATTCGGATCTTCACCAAATGTAAACAGTTCATCCTTCTCACACAACGATCCTGTCCACAAAATTTCATCCAGAACCATCCACAACTTTTTGAGAAATGCTGTACAAAGACAAACAGACAAACAAGCAAACAGACACAAAGAGTTTAAAATATAACTTCCTTCACCTTTGCTGGCAGAGTCAAACATATCTTCCATGAGCCACACACAAAGCAGATGGATGTACTTGCAGTAAAATACTGTACATAAGCAAAAAACTTATCTTCCACGAGCCAGGAACATGACCTGCTTCCTGTACGTAAATTGTAGCTTTGCTGGATAAACATTGTTTCGTCGCATCTAATCAGCAGGCACACAACGTTGTTGCAACCTCGTTTGCCGGTTCTTTCCTGACGTCAGAATTGGGTCAGTGGGAAGTTGTTTTTGCAACACCCAATACGTCAGATTTCAACGTCGTGACAACATTGAAATCTGACGTTGTTGCAGCGTCATGTTCTGGTTGTACCTGACGTCAGAATTGGGTCAGTGGGAAGTTGTATTTGCAACACCCATGACGTCAGATTTCAACGTTGTCACAACATTGAAGGATGACGTTATTTTTCAACTTTATCACAACATTCATAAAATGGAATTTTTGTTTTTACTCTTTTCTTTGCACACCAAAGAAACGAACATTGCAGTTCGTGACACCCTTCAGCTTCCACCTTGATGGAGCCCTTGACCCATAGGTCTGGGGCCAGCGGAGCACCGCTGTTCCACCGGTGCCATTATCAAAACATTGAAGTTGTATTGCAACATCATTACGTTGCACAGTAACACATAATGACCACAACTTGAAAACAACTGTAATTCATAATCACTTATTATCACGTATGACGCAGAGCATGATTGCGGCAAAATATACAAGCAGTATTAACAATAATAATATCTTTATTCGTACCAAAAAAGTACACTCAAATACAAACGTACAAAAAAATAAAAGTAGATACCATTGCAATTGAGAAACATATTGTTGCGGTGCCGGTGCATCGGCCGCTCACCAACCGCTCTGATGGAGCCGCAAGGGGAGTCGGCCAGACCAATCACCCGGAATATAGATCGCCACCCGGATAAGTCTGAGTCGACGGGTCCTTGAACAAGAACCGACATATGCCAATGTGCAGACCACGTGGGGTAGGGTCGATTGCCAATCTTAAATTTACCTAAATACCCACGTGAACCAACTACCGGGGTATTCCACCCTCGACGGAACGTGTAGAGTTCATCATGGGCAAGGTCAACATGGACCTTCAAGACTCTGAGCTTCAAGAGTCTTGAAAAAATCGTAAATCCAAGAGTCCGTAAATCTCCATCCTTTGTGTCAAGCCGGTTGATTAAACTTTATATTTATAATATAAAGTTATTTTCATGTCTTTTGAGAACCATTTTACCAAAGGAAAACAATTGTGCAGCGAAAAACTTGAACAATTCCCCAAGTGACAAACTACCGCAATGAAGGCTTCATTGTTACAAGCGGCAGTTTGACAGCTGCCAAAGGGTTAATATTTTTTTCTGACAAACCTTCACATTTTTCAGCGAACAATAACTGACAATTGTTTTCCTTTTGCCTTTGGTTAGGCCTAACTCGTTAAAAGAGGACATAAAAAATAATATATTATTAAAAAAATAATAGTAATTGAGGCTTTTTTATGGGAAGTGGACGTTTAAATTTGTTACATTTTGGTACAATGCGGTAATTCGTCGGACCCGAACGGCCGAAGCATTATCCACACCAGAAAAAATATTTTAAAAGGTTCTGAACCAATTAAACTTGTCCAAACTTGAACCGAACCAGGCCCGCGGAAAAATGAATTGATTATTTACCGTCGATTTCCTGAGTCCAACACGCTAACCACGATCGAGTGCCCTGCAGGGCCCGGGAGAGTTTCCATTGAATGTAACGATATAGATTCCAGCACACCAGTAACAGGAACACATCATGGATTCTGTGATCTTAAAAACGTCCAAAAAGCAAAAGCCAAGACACATAAAATTGATTTATAATATTATACTTACCAAAAATGATCACGGCAGAAGATAATTTTAACTAAAAAAGCTTCTGCAGATTAAAACGGGGAGACGAGTTGGGAGACCGTCACCCCCCCCCTCCCCATTGCTGTTCAGGATAACGTCAAGATGCCCCTCTCTCGATGATGCTCCTCTCTCGATGATGTCCTGTCTCGATGATGTCCTCTCTCGATGATGTCCTTTCTCGATGATGTCCTCTCTCGATGATGCCCCTCTCTCGACGATGTCCTCTCGATGATGTCCTCTCTCGATGATGCTTCTCTCTCGACGATGTCCTCTCTCGATGATGTCCCTCTCTCGATGATGTCCCTCTCTCGATGATGTCCCTCTCTCGACGATGTCCTCTCTCGATGATGCCCCTCTCTCGACGATGCCCCTCTCTCGATGATGTCCCTCTCTCGATGGTGCCCCTCTTTCAATCTCTCAAGGATGCTCCTCTCAATCTCTCAATGATGCTCCTCTAAAAACTCCTCCCTCTCTCTGTGCCTCGGCCTCATCATGTATCCCGGATGTCCGTGTGGTCAGGGCTTTTCGGTTATCCGACCATCTTTCAGTTTTGTCGACGGAACTATTTGCAATCGTCCTCGCTATGGAATGGATAATCGAGTTCAATCTTCTTAGTGCAGTTATCCTCTCGGACTCATTTTCGGCATTAAAGGCACTGGAATCCTTACAGGGTGGCTGTAGGGCTGTGGCTGTAGGGCTGTGGCTGTAGGGCTATGGCTGTAGGGCTGTGGCTGTTGGGCTATGGCTGTAGGGCTATGGCTGGAGGGTTGTGGCTGTAGAGCTGTGGCTGTAGGGCTGTGGCTGTAGGGCTATGGCTGAAGGGCTGTGACCATCGGGCTATGGCTGTAGGGCTGTGGCTCTAGGACTATGGCTGTAGGTGAGTTTGATCAGATTCTGGTGCGTGGCGTGGATAGAGCCTCCTTGGCTCTGACAACGCCATTAAACCCTCAACAACAACAACAACAAAAAATTAAAACGGATTGTGTGCCACACCCAGAAACAGCTGAAAGTTCACAAGTTGAACCAAACTTTGCAAATGGCGGCTCGTGATGGGGAAATAGCAATTAGCCAATCAGATGTCTCCTCCAGTGAAAGGCAGACACAATCACACGGCAAGAGGAGGAAAATCGCTCACCTTGTAAACACACGAGGCAGAAAAAAGCAGTTTCAGATAATCGCGCTGCGCGCTGTCTCTGTACCACGTCGTGATATGGTTGTACAAACAAGCGGCCGATTCCCGACGTCGTAAATCTTTCATACTGACGTCGTGTGTCTGCTGGGTCACCAGTGCAACCTGTCATTCCCTGTGACGTCATCTCCCATGAGTTACTGACAGAGTGAAAACACGAACAGCATCTATTGATGTATCCAGTTATTACCAGGTCGCCACAAACAGACATTACACAATGGAAACATTCAGCGCATCTTTGTGTAAATCACCATCTTGCTACAAACAGCACCATCTGAAGTGTTATTTTTCAAAAACACTCAGCATAATCTGCCTGTACATAGGAAAGATGTCATATCCTGTGATTTGAAGAAGGGAAACGTTCAGCATTATCTTTGAGTGTAATTAGAAGCTAGCTATTCGTGTAATTAGCACGTAGGTAGTGTCGCCATTTGCAGCCTTTTTCATGAACCAGGAACCTCAGCGAACCAATAACGTTATCCCCCTTGTCTCTGTTGTAACAACGAGCAGAGTATCCGCCCAATGGGCGATCTTGTTCCAAGCATGCAACACGTTCTTCTGATGCATACCTTTATTTGGGCGGTGTATAGGCAACTTACAGCACTGTATTAGCAAAAAAAAAAAAACACGTGGAGTTATGTACCTGAAGTAAAAACATATCTACTGCTTAGATTTAAAAACACCTCACTGCACTGGAAAACGTGGGGACAGGAATACTGAACTGTAAATGGTGAAGACTTGTCATTCCCTCTCCCATCTGGAGGCGGTGGGTGCTACGTGATACACATTTGCAGAGAGAATTTGCAACCGTCCCATCATCCTCCTCCACAAGAGCACCGCAAAAGATAAAAACATCCCTATACACTAATTGGGGTAGTGCTGATCCGATGGAGCAAGTCTGAATGTAATCGGCCCACAACTGTAGAAGGAGTAGCGGGACAAACACATATACACTGATCTGAGAATTATAGTGAGGATAAGTGAAGAAAGTTGAAGTGATTGTGAATTACCGTTCCATCTTTATTTAATTTTAACGTTGTTCTTAAACTGGGACAGGAACAATGCATGCATGATAAGCAGAATGGCCTTCTCATGCACCAAAATTCCCTGTGTAGCATTGTTAAGAACAGGTAGAAATTTGGAGTGGAGGACAGAGAGTTGGGGATGAGGTTGCATGCAGTTGAAAGAGGGAAATTGAGATTTGTGGGGGGGGGGGGGTTGAGTACTTGGGTTTTGGGCATTTGAGGACTTCAACAAGAAAAGGGGAGAGGAAGACAGACTTGGGTTGGGGGAGTGGAGGCACAGAGGGAACAGAGTTGGGATCAAGGTGTTTGAATCTTTTGAGGGGTATGGAGGGGGGTGAGTTGAGGACTTTGAGTTGGGAAGGGGTTTGAGGATTTGAAGAAAGGGGGAGGGGAGCACAGTGTTTGGATGTCGTGGTGGGGTGGCGGAGAGAGGACAGAGTTTGGAGGGGGCGGTTGAGGTCTTGGGATTGTGTAAGTGTGTGTGTGGAGGGGCAGGGTGGACGATAACCTGAAGTCACATTTTACATGATGCAGATTTTCCATGGGTTCCAGATAATTCCATTTGGTCTTTTGGGTTTTCTCGGTATTTTGAGTTCTCCAGTTATTTTGGGTCCTCGTGGACTTTTGTGTCCTCGGGTCATTTGGATCCCCTGGGGTGTGTGTGTGTGTGTGTGTGTGTGTGTGTGTGTGTGTGTGTGTGTGTGTGTGTGTGTGTGTGTGTGTGTGTGTGTGTGTGTGTGTGTGTGTGTTAAAGACCCACCCACATCTCTCACCTGTGAATGGAGGGAATAGCCAATCAGCTCTCACCTAATCGACTAAACCCAGGTGGCTCGGATTATATAAATTATTGACCCTGCCCACACTCCTCGAGACCAAGTGGCTTTATAAAGCACCCCAATAAGACTTACACAAGGTTAGTGCTAACGCAGTTTCGAACACTTTCCAGAGTTCCTCAACAACCTTAAAGACGATTCACTGATGATTCGCTCATGATTCGCTGATGATGATAAAGACCACCGATCCGGACTGATGTGTGTGACTGTTGTCCAACGGGATCAGCGGAGTGTTCGGCACACTGCACATGTTTCGATTTTCATGCTGGACACATCACATGCCTTCTGTTTGAATGGTTTGCATTAGCAGAAGCAATTGTCTGTGTGGCATATGGATTGGTATTCTATTTGGATTATGCTGTTTTACAGTGTGAGACTTATTCTGCGTCGATGCTCACCATAACAGTCAGGCGGTGCGTCTGATGTATGAACGATGAATGTGGTCATCATTGGTGAGATATTTATCAGTATACCATCCTGATGAGGGCAAAGATGACCGAAATCCGGATTGGTGGTTCCGTTTGATGTTTGACCGATGATGACCATATAATGTTTGTTTCTTTGACAGAGTCACTGGGCCGCAGCCTCTGTGTTAAAGGTGACACTTTAGTGTGGACTAGTGTCCAATGGGTATCGGGGAGTGCTCGTCACACTCCTCATGTTTAGTTTTTCCTGCTGGTCACATCACTTGCCGTCTGGTTGAATTGTTTGTATTAGCAGTGACAAGTGTCTTGGTGGCAGATGGATGGTTGTTCTGTGCGGATTATGCGGTTTTACCGTGTGAGACATAATCCACGGCGATGTTCACCATAACAGTCAGGAGGTGCTTTTGATGTGGACTGGACATGAGTGTATATATATATATATATATATATATATATATATATATATATATATATATATATATATATATATATATATATATATATATATATATATATATATATATATATATATATATATATATATATATATATTTATATACATACACACATTTGGTAGTACAAAACTTGAAAACAGCATAAAAAAGAGCAGACATTGTTGAAGCTTTTCGTCATGGACAGACACATAATGAAACAATTTTTTTTCAGACAGGTGGGGATTGGTTATTTGGACTTATTGACACTATCATACACATCATGGCTTTTTGAAGCACAGAGGGAACCTGAGACCTCCCATTTTTCTGTGGATCCAGGTAAGAACAAATGCAGTGTTTGCACATGTCTTTTTCTTTGCAAAAACAGGAGCTCGTGTGAATATAAATGTGGATTCGACAACACGTAAATATGATTCATGTGCCACAATCTAGAATGATTCGGCTTGATAGTCGGGCACATTTGGGATTGTTCAGATTTTGCTGACCATTGGCAGAATCACTTTGAACAGGCATTCTTGTTGGGTTCTTACATGAACGAGATGGTTTTGCATGACCTGTCTCAAAGTTGTTTCACATTGCCAATGGAATGTGCTGCTTGATTTGATCCCTCAGTCTGAGTGCTGTGTGACCTACGTACCTGGCATCACATCAGCACTGAAATTCATAAATAACATTGTTCAGTTTTATGGTAGACAGCTCATCTTTCTGGACTGAGTGGAGCAGTTTGTATGTTATAAAAATCACTCTCATTGCAACAGTTGTAACATTGTGAAACTGACCGTTTCACCTGCTGTTCAAACTTTTGAGAGATTTTACCTCTCCATGGCAGCTTAAGATAAACCAGACATTTTTCTGGTCCAATTACAGCATCCTCAGACCGATTGGAGTTTTTGCATTGTGCTAATCCACAGATGAGTCGCTTAGGGTAGCCATTTTCATGCAGAATGGTTTTGATGTGCTCAATCTCGGCAGAGAATTGACGGGGTGAACATATGGCCCACGCTCTATTAACAAGGGTATTCATGAGGTGCAATCTTGTAGCATGTTGAGCTAAAGGAGTCGCACCATGCTTACTGCCCAGTGAAGGTAGCTTTGCGATAGATTGTCGTCAATAATCCATTCTCAGTTTTCTCGACCAACACATCTTGATGGGGAAGTACATTTCACTGCTCTGTGTCAAAGGTAATCTTTAATGCAGGATGGAGTGCATTGTGATGTACGAATAAGTCAGTGCCGGCGGTAGGAGTAATGAAGATTGCAATTCTGTCATCCACGTATCGGTAGTATACCATAGGTCAAACGTTCATGTTCAATTCATGGAAAACACGCTTCTCCTGAAAGCCAACAAAAATGGTTGCGAGTTGTGGACCTAATGGCGATCCCATTGTTGCTCCGTCTACTTGTCTATACATGTCACCACTGAAGCCGAACTCCACTGCTTGTGTTGCCATGTTCATGAGTTCCACAAAGATATATATATATATATATATATATATATATATATATATATATATATATATATATATATATATATATATATATATATATATATATATATATATATATATATACATGCATGTCCTCAAGTTTTCACTTTCACGTCTGTCTTATAATGTGTCTTTAAATGTTGAAATTTTTATTTGTCCCCTGCTGGTTTCAGTGGATGGAACTTTTGGTTTGCTCCCCATCTGTCTGTCTATTCGTCTGTCCATCTGTCCATACCACCTGTGGTTTTTCTGACATTTTTTCCCATACCCTTTGATATATTCGACTGAAACTTGGTACATAGGTTTATTATGATAACTTACAGTATAAGTTCGAGTTTCTGGGCATTTCATCAATTTTTCACAGAATTGTGCCATTTTTGGAATTCACATTTTTGGAAAAAAATATCACATCGGTAGGGGACATGCATTGCGAAGCAATTTTTGCCTTGTTTTGTATATTTTGTTGCACAGTCTTGTTTATATCCCATTGTCTTCTCTCTTTTTTTTTTAATTTTTTTTACAATTTCATTGGTTCCCTTTGTGATTTCTGGGATAGGCAGCAGCTTTGAACAATAGGGCACACATTAAAGCCTGTATTTTCATTGATCCATTGCATACATTGTCAATGTTTCAGATATTGTGTTGCAAATGGAAAAATTAATGTTTCTCCAAAGATAGTATTGATGGATTGACTGATGTTTTGATCTTCAAATATCATTGTCATCATGCACATTTTGAATACATTTTAAACAGTTGTTTACCCCTCCCAGTCTTCAAATCACCTTTGCTGTGCTGAAGTGTGGGATGTACCTTGGAGCATGCTGTCAGTCACAAACTGCTCCCGCCTGTCAGATACGAGAAATATAGAACGTGACTGTCACCATAACTGGCCTAAAATAACTCTGACCTTCACATGCCCTGCTGGGCCACACCATAGAAGTTTCTTTCTTTCAACACTGTGTTTCTTAGAAGAAACACAGTTTCTCCAAAAGTCCTCTTTCAACACAAAACATACAATGCTGGGGCTTTAAAGTATAACTGATGATCACCTCTCCCCCCACCCTCACTTCCTACCAACACATTCAAATACCTCATAAAAATTGTCGATGTTCAACAGCAAAGAGTATAAAAATGTCATGTAACAGTGTGGCTTTGAAAGTGTTTACCACCAGTTAATTAATTATCAACAGCAAATACAGCTGCATAATTTCTTATGTTTTCCAGCCACTCTGGGCCTTCATTTGTCACCAAACAATCTTGTTTAATAAAAATATTATCAATTAACGTTAAATATGGATAAATTATTCATTCAGTGGTATTGAAAGAATTAATTTTCATGAAATTGGCTGATGATAAATGTTTCATAAATATGAAATGCTTCCTACTATATAGATTATACATTACATTGGACATGTATATTTTGAAATTATTTCTCGAAAAGGTTGATTCCCGTCTTGGATTAGGATTATTTACTATATATACTAGCGTTATTTACTTACAAATCTGGAAGGGTATTAACAAGCAAAAGAATGCTGATAAAATGTGTGGATATATTTCTACAATGGTGCAGTCAAATCATTCCTTCCAAAAGTCTGCGCATACTTTTGTTAAATTTCCTCATTTTGTTCTGCCTTCATACAGCAGTGGCTGAGAAAGAGAAATGTAAGGTTACAGGATTACATGACTTGCAGAGTGTTGTGAAGCAAGGAGACATCATGCTGGCTGGGTTTTTCCGTCTTCATTCATCCAAACCAAGTTCTATGTCCTCGTTCAGGGAATCTCCCCAGCAGCCAGATTGCTTCAAGTAATTATTTTACTTTCATTTCACTTCGGATAAAACATGAATATGAAAACAGATAAAACACTAGTTTGCACTTTTTAAAATATCTTTTAAAATTCCAGTGTATTTTCAACTGTTTTAGGCAAATTTTATGGGGTTGACGCATTTTATCCAATTATGTGCAGTTTTTTTTTTGTGCAGTATGAATCAAATCAGATAGAGCTTCCTTTTACAACAAAATTAATGAAAAACTTTTGTTGAAGAATAGAAGATTATCTTATATTTCTGTTGGGAAATGTTTCAACTTTTCCATTCCTTAAATGTTATCATTTATTTTGGAGGCACAGTGTCATAAACATAATATGGACAGGTAAACATTTTTGAAATCTGCTCAAAACTTTCTCCATTGAGTGTTGGATACATTAAAATTTCAACGAGAAACAAATTTTATTTGTAATTACATAAATATGGTGAAAACCATCAATTTGCATTCACGTTTTCAGTGACTCAAGTATTTTCTGCCATCAGTTTCAAAACCAGAGAATTTCGCTACATTATGGCGATGATATTTGCGATTGAAGAAATTAACAACAACAACTTATTACTTCCAAATGTAACTCTTGGATACATGATTTACGATGCCTGTTTTAATACTCACAAAGCAGTCAAAGCTACAGTAAATTTCATTGCTTCAGAGGTGATACCAATGAAAGAAAATATCTGTCAACCAAGAGCTATTATCGGGAGTGCAAGTTCCTCCTTCTCTGTTCTTGTTGGTCGTTTAACCAGCCCTTTCTATGTTCCACAGGTACGTTTACAAACAAATCATATTTTCATGGAATAGTTCTAAAATATCATCTTTGCAACAACCTTGAAGTTGTGTTTTTATTTGTCAAAGTACTTGAGATGAAACTTCCATAAAACACAATGGGAAATTGACTTCTTTGTATCTGCACCCGTGCCCGCTATACCCAATTGTTCCTTACATGCAACCTTGATCATCTTCAAGCATTTCAGTGTTTGTGTCTGTCTCCCTCTCCTTCACTTCGTGTGTGTGTGTGTGTGTGTGTGTGTGTGTGTGTGTGTGTGTGTGTGTGTGTGTGTGTGTGTGTGTGTGTGTGTGTGTGTGTGTGTGTGTGTGTGTGTGGGTGGTATCAAAGTGTTGTGCTGAGCCGTTCCTATTTTCACCCTTTTCTCGCATTCATTTTTCTGCCCTGCCATAGTAATGCTATTCTGTTCCCTTTCACTTGTGTTTTCCCTTCTTCATCTCCCTTTTTTTCAAGAGAGAGATCGGGAAGGATTTTTTTCATTTATGCTATGTTTTGTATTTCTTGCTCCCTGTGAAGCTGTGAATGATATTAGCTTTTGTTCTTGTTACTGAAGAGTAATGCTCAATCAAGTGTCTGCTTCATTTGTAACAATCAATCAGAAGCACGTGTTCATTTGTGTTCTGCCGTCAGAGGTCAACATATAACTTTTTTGTATACAGTCGAGCTGTCAATTTGAGGTTTGAATCTCGGCCCAACTGTAAACTGTCAGTCCGGTGTTTCACAGGCAGGGTGATTCATCAATCCCTGTCCCTGTGTGCTGTCCCTCGCATGGATATTAAGCAGGTATTCCTTCTGCCGGCATTAGTTAGTTGGCATAAAGAATCCCGCGGTGTCTGGCATGAACAGTAGATGGGCAATCGCCGGCACCATGGACACAAGATATTCGAAAATTCTTGCCCAATGAACAAAGTTCAAAAGGGTCAACACCAATGAGGTCGCTATGCCCCTCCTCTGGGTGTACAGATTAGTTGAAGTTGCAGTAATATTAGTCAGGTCATGGAGGAAGTAGACACAGAATGTATCAAGATGCACCATAATAAAAGCAACAGCAGAAAGAGTAGTAAATGATAATATCATGGCCGAGAGACAAAATAGAGAGTGACAACAATGGAAGTGTAGATAAATAAGAGGTGCAGGGGGCAATGATTTTTTTTCTTTTTCTTTTTTGGTTTTCATCAATGATCTCTCCGACTCTCTGGAAAATCCTCTTTATCTCTTTGCTGATGACTCCACCCTCTGCCGTACCATCTGTCATCCCTCAGAACAGCAAGCAGCAGCTTCTTCGCTCACTGCAGATCTGGGTAAAATCACAAACTGGTCCAATGCATGGAACATGTCTTTCAATCCGGACAAATCTCACACTCTAACTTTGTCTCGCTGAAAGGACCACTTGGAACCCCCCCCCCCCATCCACTTTATCAACAATTCTCTGGAAGAAGTCCTTTCTTTCAAGTTTCTGGGTCTCACTGTCTGCAATGATCTTTGCTGGGAAAGCCTCATTTCCAACCTGGCTTCCAAAGCTAGTTGCCGACTGGGAATCCTCCATCGTGCAAAGTCCTTCCTAGGCCTACCTGAGCTCCTAAGCACATACAAAGCTTTTGTCCACAGGCTGATGAAGTATTGCTCTCCCCTCTGGGCTGGTTCTCCTGCCTCCCACCTTTGTCAGCTTCACGCTGTGGAAACCAAGGCATTTCGGATCATTGGTATCCCCCATGATGAGGCTGAGCCTTTGGGCCTCTTACTCTCTCACCACAGGCAGGTCGGTGGTCTTTCTGTCTTCTACCCTCTCCTCTACCATCTCGCCCCCCCCTCTTCTCTGTCTGCGATTTGTCCCCGCTGTATTTCTACAGGGCACTCAGGGTCCGCCATCAACCCCCTTCTGGTAAAACTACCAAAATCATGAATCACTGTTCACCTTCACTCTTTCGTTCCTCTTTTTACCTGCCTTTGAAATAAACTCCCTCACTCTGTTCAATCCCTTTCTTCCCTCCAGGCCCACAAAACAGCTGTCACCACCTGTTATTATCCTCCATCCAAATCCTCGATCTTTTCTACCCACGTTAATTCACCCCAAACCCACCTCCTTCACATTCCCTGCTTTCTTCCTGAAAGTACCTCTAATATCCATCTTGTATAGCCTATGTTCCCCGCCGCATCCCTCTCCCTTCCACAGATCTCCTAATGTCTCTGTTCCCCACTGTTTTGTCCTTCCCCCTCCCACCCCTCTTGTCTCATGCCCCCTTGCTGTGTGTTGTGTGTTGGCTCTCATACGAGACTCGACAAGGTATACAAAAATATATATAGACATATCACGTCATTTCGCAGGATGTGATCTTGCCTCCTGGTATCACATCATTTAATTTCGTACTCCCCTTCAAAATAGAAGGGAATTCTTTTCAGAACACAGAGCCGCTCTTGTTTTGCATTTGAACATTTGAAAAAGTGTTGCTGTGAAAGATGCCCCAAACTGTAAATGAAGATTCATCATATCATTAACCCCCTGGTTTTGCTAATACTTCTAATGTTCAACCACGTGTTTTTCATGGACGATTTGCTGTAACAGCTAAATGTACTATAATATCTCTGTCATCATGTTAGTTTCGTTAAGCCAGGAGCAAAGATTAGGTTCCTTTGGACAATTGCTTGCAGGGAGCTGATGATGCAGACCCCACATGCCTTTTGCTGATCGCATAAAAAAAATTGGAAATCTTCAAATGCTCAGGAGGACCTCCAAGAAGAACAGTAAGATAAGTGTACCATTTCGTCTCTGTTTAACAAAGATACTTAAAGTAAGAACCAAAACACAAAATTATGTTTAACATTTTTGAGAGTGATGAAAGTTAAAAGTAGTTTAATAAACTAAAAAAACATCCAAGTTTTTCTTGGAAGTCTCATTTAATTCAACATAAAATACCAGTTTGCTGTCTTTCTTACTCATTTGAAATGAATTGATTTTTCTATAATTCTTACATGTAAAAGGAAGCCAAAATCTGCTCCACATTCAAATAGTATAGCTTACAGTGAGTCCAGGTAACTGTCTCAAACATCAAGAATTTTGAAAAGCTCACTCATCCATTTTTGGAAGGACCTTTTTCAACATGAAATATCCATCTGCAAGTTACAATAAAACCATTAACTTTTGTGAGGTTAATCTCCTTTTCATATTATAATTACCTCCACCACTGAAGGTGGAAGGGGGTTATGTTTTCACTCCTCTCTGTCTGTCTTCTTTTTTGTTCGTTTGTGTGCAGGATAACTAAAAAAAGTTTTGGACGAATTTCGATGAAATGTGGTGGTCAGGTTGGGTGTATAACAAGGGTGAACTGAATGGATTTTGGTGAAGATTCAGATCTGGCTCCAGTATTATTTTCAGTGATTCTTTACCATTGAGAAATAGGGCCACAAATGATATATAGCACGATATCTGAAAAAGTTGTTGAGAGATTCAGACAAAACTTAGTGGACACATTGGGTATGTGACGAGGAAGAATTAATTGAATTTTTGTGAAGATCCAAATCCAGATCCGAATCTAATAATTATTTAAAATGATTCTTCACCATTGAGAGATAGGGCAAAACCAATATATAGTATGATATCTCAAAAAGTTGGGGGTGGATTTGCATGAAACATGGTGGACAGGTTTGGTGTTCTGACAAGGACGAATTGATTAAATTTTGGTGAAGATCTGAAATCGCATCCTGATACGAGAGTTATTTAATTTTAAAATTGATTCTTCACCATTGATAGCGTCAAAAATTATATATGGCTTCCCTCCATCCATTGGGACCCCACTCTGTGCAGAGCATTGCTGCTGCCAAAGTAGTCTTCTGGGCTACTGGGCACAATCCTGGATGAGTCACCACTCCGACGTATGATTCGCATGATATTTAAAAAATGTATTGGGCCCGATATGTTCTCGTGGATCAGACATTATGTGGCGAAGGTATGCGATCTATCGAGTGCTCTTCTAGTATGAAAATATTTCTGAAGGTTTTGCTTTTGATGAGGAAATGGATGTACTGGCGGAGTAACCGCCCCACAAGCAATCTTTTTCCAAGCATGCAACACGTTCTTCTGATGCATACCTTTATTTGGGCAGTGTGACTGCTGATAGGTGTTGTGGTTTTGTTCTTAACAACACAGAACTTGCACAGTGCAAGACCCGTAAGACTAAAGGTGAAGTGACGATGATCTGGCTTGTAGCCTGAACTGCATACGAGGCAGCTGCCAATGCCCGTAAACAGGGTGAAAAACCCTTGTGCCACCAGGTCTAATTTTGTGCTATAATATGCCAACAGACACATCTTATCACCATGCTGATGTGTTAGCATGGCTTGTGTGAATCTATCTCTTTCGTGAGTACATAGGTAAAATGTCTTAGCATAATCTGGCAAGCTCACGGCTGGTGTTGTCGACATAGCTGTGTTAACCTGTCCAAAATTCTCTTCAACCTTTTGCATCCGTTCTATCGGTTCCGGTGCTTTATGCAGCATCATGTCTAACAGTGGTCTAACGAGCACTGCATAATCAGGTACCCATGGCCTGCAATACCTCATCATCCCCAACAAACGTCTCATTGCTTTCTTTGTTTTGGTTTTGGGACGTTCAAGATTTCCCGCACCCTGTCAGCTGACAATCACCTCAAAGTTCCGCTGAGTACATGCCACTGGTACATTACCCGGGTTTCATATCACTGCAACTAATCCTTAGAGATTTGTGGCCTTTATTGGCTAGCGTTCTCAAAAAGGTCAATGCATCTTTGTTACAATTTTCTTCTGACATTGAGCAAATCAGCAAATCATCTACACACTGTAACAAAGTAGACCCTTCGGTAAATGTCATATCATTCAAATCCTTATAGAGCGCTCGCAAGTACAATGTCAGGATTTCTGCAAACCCCTCTGGCAACACTGTCCAAGTGTACTGTACCCCCTCTAAAGTAAAAGCAAATAGGTTTTGTGATTCCTCGTGAATTGAGACTGAAATGAATGCACTGCACAAATCAATCACCGAGTAGCACACTGTATTAGATATGGGATCAATCACAATATGGTCACTGGGTTTGGCATTACTAGGTGAATCAACACCATGCATTTGTTAATTGCGCTCAAGTCCTGTACAAATCGCCATGTCTGTTTCCCTCGTATCTTCACAGGAAAAATTTTTTTTCTACATTTGCTGCCAGTTTCCATAATTACTCCCTCTTCGAGTAAAGCTGAAAGGACTGGGGTGATCCCTTTTCTATCCGCCCCCGCCCCCCGCCAGATAGGATATTGGTTAATGTGGGGTAGGGGCTTAGTTTTGTACACCATAATATGTACTTGGTCTGCATCTTTTATTCTCCCTATTTCATTAGGGTGTGCAGTTCACAGTCCCTCGGATACCTGTGCCAACAGCACAGCTCCTCTTTCTCATCACTTGATAACATTTTTTCCAAATGGAAGCTTACTTATTTGCTTAAAAATGGCTACGGAGTCCACATGAGGCTATTCCCACATACCCTTCACCCCCTTATATGAGATACAAATTTCTGCTCCTTACCTGACATAAGTACTTCCTCAGTAACCTTTTTAGGCCCGTAACCATTGGCCCAATTTCCTTGGCTCTATATCTCTTTGCAACTGTCAATGTAATGTGTGGCGTTATGTTTCTAGGTTGTTGCATCATGTCACTCTGCTCTTGTGTAGTTCTTACTTCCAATCCAACTCCCTTTTTTGCCATACAGATAGCAGCTGTTTATTTGCTAAACTCCTTTCCTCGTGCACTTTGTACTCGATTCTCATACTTTTCCTCCACTTCCAAAGCATCATAGTGTGCCGTACAGTGTAGGGGTTCTATCCATTTTGCTGCATTTTTGTGGTGAGACTCCAACCACAATGCGATGTTGGGTGTTGTTTTTATCTCTGTTAGGTTCTGCTCAGTTATCTCAAACATTTCCTTCGCATAATCACAACCAATACACTCGCGGTCCTATCGATCACGACAATGTCTCTAAGGTTTCTGCCTCCTTAATCTCTAGGATAAGTAAATACACCCCATCTGGCGTACATCTTACCATGCACCCCAAGCGACAGCAAATTTCACCCCAATAAATTTAAAAATGTTTTTACTGCTTACAAGAAAGCATGGTATGCCTTGAAAGGTCCATATTTAACAGTTAGTTTTTGTGTAACTGGAATCTTTTCAGCTCTGGCAGAAATTCCCAATACGTTAGTGTACATCTGTGATAATGGCATGGTGGGAAAAGCATCTTTTCTAATTGTTGAGCAGATCGTGCCCGTGTCCACGAGAAATGAAATATCTTTCCCATTTACCTTCAGATTTAAGGTCAGCTCATCTGAAGGGGTCATGGTCAGTTGTGATAGTGGGGATGTCAACTCGCTCTCGCACTGTCAATACCACTTCTACAGCGGTCTTGCTTGTCGGTTCTCTCCCAGCTGTCCCCTGAATCGTGGTTGGGGATTTTGGCCCTGCTGTTGGTTAAACAGGAAAGTCTACCTCCAATGACCCATTATCCCACAATTATAACAAACATGTGGATCCGATGGGGGCCCACGCGATGGTGGTCAGTTACTATTTTTTCTCCCCTCCATTTTGGCTTTGTTTTCCAAACTGGCCCAATCGGGGGAGGAAATCCTGATATCTGATCATCATCAGACTTTTCCACGAGGATTATATGTGGGCTGTCGGAATTTCTCCCATTTTTGGCCATGGTGGATAATCACTTTGATCTCAGCGACTTTCCCCTTCTCAGGCCAGGTCAGGCCAGATTAGAGCTGTGACTTGCTCCAGGTATCATGTAAACCTGTACGAACGTGTTAAATGGTTGGGTTAGTGGTGACTAAACTGTCTCCCCCACCAGGTTTTCTGGTGAGGAGGGTGTTTGGATATGGACACCCAGCAGGATTAAAAACAAAACCTGTCAAAGGGCGGAGGAGCTCCTTGTGAGCCAACGGCCATCCATATCTAGTGCCCAACTGTGTCTGCGGACGTCCTCCTGCAGTTGGGTCACTTCTTATTAGGAGGTTGGTGGCAGGATTTGCACTCCGGCCACCGAAAAACCCTTCATTCCGCAAAAAAATCTGAAAACCCACTCCGTGTGAGTACCTCCTGTGCAGCTTCCCTTCACAGGGCAGCTCACCGGATGACGGGATTGGGGCAAAGCCTTCGGGACCCCCAATCTTTGATAGGAGGGAAACCACGGGTAACATCCCTGGGTCAGATTGCGGGAGAGTGTGTCGGAGTGGTGCTGAGGTGTCGTCCACCAGAAGGCGGTCTCCTTGGGTTAACCTGGGTTAGTGGTGACTAAACTGTCTCCCCCACCAGGTTTTTGGGTGACGAGGGTGTTTGGATATGGACACGCAGCAGGATTAAAAACAGAACTTGTCAATGGGTGGAGAAGCTCCTTGTAAGCCAACTGCCATCCACATCTAGTGCCCACCTGTGTCTGTGGACATCCTCCTGCAGTTGGGTTACTTCTTATTAGGAGGTCGGTGGCACTCCGGCTACCGTAAAACACTTCATTCCGCAAAACATAAAAACGCAAGAAATCTGAAAACCCATTCCATGGGAGTACCTCCTGTGCAGCTTCCCCTCGCAGGGCAGCTTACTGGATGATGGGATTGGGGCAAAGCCTTCGGCACCCCCAATCTTTAATGATAGGAGCGAAACCACAAGATAACATTTCCGGGTCAGATTGTGGGAGAGTGTGTCGGAGTGGTGCTGAGGGGTCGTCCACCAGAAGGAGGTCTCCTTGGGTTAACCTGAGGTGGTCCCTTCGGGTGGGTGCCTGGAATGTCATCACTCTAAGAGAGGATGATCACCTGTCTCTGTTATCATCTGAGTTCAAGCCTTTGGACATCGGTATTGCAGCACTCTCTGTGATTCATTGACCGGATTGCGGTGAGACCATGGTGGGTGGCTACATCTACTATTGGTCTGGTGGCCCTGATGATTACCATTCCCAAAGAGTTGCTGTAGCTGTGTCCAATATGCTGACTCCAATGATAATTTAGGTAAAACCGGGCAACGAGCATATAATGAGACTAAGGATTCGTCACTCCTTCGGTGTCATTTCCCTGGTCTCTGTATACGCTCCGACTGAGGCGAGTGATCTCACTGTGAAGGATGCATTCTAAGCCTCGCTCGAGTCTGTGGTTGATCAGTGCCCCAGACGAGCTACACTTCTAGTCTTGGGGAATTTCAATGCATCGACAGGAACTGATAGGGATTGTTATCAGATGTGTGTTGGTCCCCATTGGTCAGGAACTATGATCCAGAATAGCACTAAGTCCCTTGACTTTGCAATAAGTCATGGACTTAGGGTGGCCGGTTTATGGTTTCAACGCCCACAAGCTCACACTGGACTAGGTATTCCAATGCTGGCCGTGTAGCAAAGGAGAGTCACCCTATCCTAGTTGATGTTCACTCAAGGATGATCCAGAACTGCAGGGTATACTGGAGTGCTCAGTTCCCAAATACTGACCACCAGGTTGTTGTAGCAACTCTGAAATTGCACCTTAAATCCAGGAGAATGATACGATCCGAGCCTAGGCTGGACGTTGGCAAGCTCAAGGATGACAGGGTAGCTGAGGAGTTTGCGAACAAGCTGAGTAGAGATTTAGGGGGTCTGGGTGCTTTGGGAGGTCCTGAAGAGTTGTGGAGTGCCTTGAAGACCACCGTCCTTGATGTTGCCGGTGGATGTCTTGGAATTCACCATAGGGCAAAGAAGAATTTTGTCTCTCAACGGACACTGGATACCATTGAGCAGAGTCGGAGGGCCAGTCTGAATGGCAGAGCTGAGCTGTTCAGGGAGCTGAGGTGTAAAACTGTACGTGCACTAAGGGTGGACCTGGAGGCCAATGTGAGAGGAATCTGTGAGGGGGTAGAGCATCACCTGTGGACAAGTGATTCTCGCCCTGCTTACAGAGGAATTCGGAGATTGCGTTCATCCAAGCCCATCCCTCGGTGTTCTGCAGTGAGAGCAGAGGGTGGTAGGCTCTTGACAGAGAGTCCGAAGTTTAGGCCCACTGGGCAGGTTACTTTGAGCGGTTGTACCAGGCTGATCCCCCAGCTGTCGAGTTGGACATCAGGGGTGTTACAATCCCTGTTGCTGACTCTCCAATCAACTGTGGTCCACCTTCGCTTGTGGAAACACAGGCTGTGTTGAACCGGTTGAAATTGTGAAAAGCTCCAGGGATCTGTGGCATCCATGCCGAACTTCTCAAGGTTGGTGAAAATGCTGCACTCATGTCGTTGCATGCAGTTCTGTGCTCTGCCTGGAACACAGGCATCATCCCAACTGACTGGAAGAGGGGCCTTGTTGTCCCTCTCTGGAAAGGGAAGGGTGATCGCCAAGAATGCAACCACTACCGAGGGGTGACGCTGTTCTCAGTGCCGAGCAAGGTCTTTGCTCGGATAATTATTTATAGGGTTCGCCACCATCTGCTTGAGCACCAGCGTCCAGAGCAGTCAGGCTTTACACCAAAGAGGTCAACGATTGACCGTATCCTTGCTCTTCGGGTCCTCTCCGAATGCAGATGAGGGTTTCGGCAGGGGCTGCTTGCAGCCTATGTTGATCTCTGTAAAGTGTTCAATTCACTGAATCAGGATGCCCCCTGGAGGATTCTTGGTCTTCGTGGGGTGCCAACAAAACTGATCAATCTGATGTCTGAACTCTACTCTGGTACAAAGTGCTGTGAGATGTGCTGGTACCATCACTGACTTATTTCCAGTTGTTCCTGGAGTTTGTTAGGGGTGTGTACTGGCCCCCACACTTTTCATCACTTGTATGGACTGGATTTTAGGGAGGATGTCGGAGAGATTAAGTTGCGGTGCATCGTTTGGGAATGTCAAGATCTCGGACCTTGATTCACAGATGATGCAGTCATCTTTGCGGAGACTTTAGACATCCTTTTGGGGGCCCTCGAGGTGCTGAATGAAGAGTCAGAGCCGCTGGGATTACGGGTTTCTTGGGTCAAAACTAAGATCCAGGCTTTCGGTGACATCTTGGATGCTGCTGTCCTGTCTGTGTCTGTTTGTGGTGAGGATGTTGAGGTCGTGGAGAGATTCACTTACCTTGGCAGTGATATTCATGTCTCTGCTGGTTGCGAGTCAGAGGTCAACAGCCGTCTGGGTCGGGCCTGGGGAGTCATGGATTCACTGGATCATGGGATGTGGCACTGCCAGTACCTGTTCGGGAGGACGAAAGTCCGAGTTTTCAGGTCCTTTTTGCTTCCAGTCTTGCTCTATGGATGCGACACTTGGACGCTGACCAAGGATCTGAGACAGAGACGTCATTCCTTTGGTACCAGGTGTCTTCGGAGAATCCTTGGCTATCGCTGGTCGGATTTTGTGTCCAACGAGCGGTTGCTGAGAGAGACTAGGATGAGATTTGTTACCTGCATAGTCCGTGAGCGTCAGTTGCGGCTGTATGGACATGTGGCTCGTTTTCCTGATGCTGATCCTGCTCACCAGATTCTCTCAGCGAGGGAGTCTCATGAGTGGAGGAGGCCAGTGGGCCGACCTCGTGCCTCATGGTTGCAGCAGGTTGACCACCATCTCAAGGAGATGGGGATGGGCCTGGCATCTGCCTTGGGGATGGCCAGACGGAGGCCCCTGGAGTACCGATGGAAAGTGGACGCAGCGACGCGCTTTTCTGGCACATGCTCCCATACCTGACCTGACCTCATGTCGAGTATTTACTCCCCACATTGGGTGAGCCCGACGCTATCCCCAGATCCTCTTTATTTTGCACAATAAACAATCTCGGACTCTTACCTTTAAATTTTGGTTCGGGCTTGCGTAAAGTACACAAATAGAAGTGGGACAAATGACCTGACCACAGCAATTCACCTCCTAATAAGAGATTCAAAAGGTCTCTTACTGTTTCTCTTATCCCCTTTGGTGCCCGGTGCTTGCTGAACACCAGACAGAGGCCCTCTCCTCTCTCAAAACTCGGCAGGCCCTGCTCACTTCACCAAGTTCTGTTGTGGAAGTATTGAATACCAAAAAAATGAATGGACTTTATCCTCCAATTATTATTATTTTTATTTTTTATAAAAGACATGTGGGGAGCGAAAGCCTGTTGTGAAATCCAAGCAATCTCTGGCTACAAGTGAAGTTACATGGTGTATGCAAGTGTATATATATATATATATATATATATATATATATATATATATATATATATATATATATATATATATATATATATATATATGTATATATATATATATATATATATATATATATATATATATATATATATATATATATATATATATATATATATATATATATACATATATATATCTTCTATTCTTAGGGATGCAGCATATATATATATATATATATATATATATATATATATATATATATATATATATATATATATATATATATATATATATATATATATATATATATATATATATATATATATATATACATAATATGTATACTGAACAAAAATATAAACGCACCAAGCGCAAAAATATAAACGCACCAAGAGATTGTTACTATTTTACCTCGAACTCATTAATATTAAATCTTCACAACAATTTGGTTATAGAATCCATGACAATTGAGCATTAAATTTCAAAGAGTTCCTTGAGAATTTTGGCGACAGTCTTTGCGCTACAACAGCCGACACAACTGAGGTGTCACTGTCAGAGTTCACACAGTCAGTAGCGGGTGTGTCCACCGTTGGCGTCGCGTAGAGCGGTGCATCTCCGGCGCATGGACATCACCAGATTATCGATGGTGGCCTGAGGGATGTTTTCCCATTCCTCCTGGAGAGCCACACGGAGCTGGCGGACGTTCTCTGGGACTGCGTAACGTTGTCGTACGCGTCTATCAAGAACGTCCCAAAGGTGATCGAAGGGCGACATGTCGGGAGAATATGGAGGCCAGTCGAGGACATCAATGTCCTCCTCACCGAGGAAGTCCATGCAGATCCTGGCAACATGGGGCCGAGCATTGTCGTGCTGAAACGTCACATGGTGAAGGCGCACAAACGGCACGACGATGGGTCTGAGTATCTCGTCCCTGTACCGCTGCCCGTTCAAGTTGCCTTCAATGAAATGAAACCGAGTGAGCTCTCCATGGCATATGCCTGCCCACACCATAACACTGGCACCACCATGTGACACCCGACGAAGGACATTGGCATCAGTGTAGCGCTCCCCAGCCCGACGCCAGACGCGGAGTCCGCCATCAGCCCGATACAGCTGCAACCGCGACTCATCGGTGAACAGCACTCTCCTCCATCGTGCGAGGGTCCAGCGCAAGTGAACATTGGCACAGTTCAGTCGGGTCTGACGCCGGACTGCAGAGAGGTCGAGTCCCCGGTGTGGTCGGCGGGCTCGGAGGTTGGCCTCC
>NC_140961.1:157451960-157454460 GCF_056783735.1 Eptatretus burgeri
AAAGACCCCAAGGACAGAAAAGACCAAGAGGACCCAAAGGACCCAAAAGAACCCGATGACCTAAAAAACCCAGAGGACCAAAATTACCCAGAATATATATATATATATATATATATATATATATATATATATATATATATATATATATATATATATATATATATGTATATATATGTATATATATATATATATATATATATATATATATATATATATATATATATATATATATATATATATATATATATATATATATATATATATATATATATATATATATATATACACACATACATATATATCCCTCGGAACCAAAAGACCCCCAGGACCCAAAGAACCCAACACATTCAAAATTACCCATACGACCCCAAAGATAATGACGAGCTGCAGTAGGAATTTGAGGTCAATAGGTCCAGGTTACATCATCAATTTTTAACTAATTCAAATTATATTTATGCCATAGCACAAACTATATTTGCCCCACCTCTCCCACTAATCCCCACCAGCACGCATTCTCCTCAGGCTGCTCCGCAAAAGAGCGAGAGTTTCTCGTTATATATATATATATATATATATATATATATATATATATATATATATATATATATATATATATATATATATATATATATATATAATATATATATATATATATATATTGTTGCGGATTCGCACCCGCCGGCGTGCGAACGGCCACGTAACTCGAATCGCGGCACGTCGCCCACCGGACGGACAATCCCGTCGTGACCCTCTCGGACTAACTCCGGGAACTAGTCACGGGTGGGCCTTTCGGCCTCACCACGATCGTGCCAATCGGCCCCCCGCGTGGGATAGTGTTGCTCGCCAAATTCGACCTACCTGAGTACCCACACGGAGGGTAGACCAGGCGATCGCACCTCGCCGCAGGTCGACTTCGGACACGGGCCACTTTAAGCGACCCGTTCCGTACTATCGGGATAACCGAGCGGTGTTATCGTCAACCTGGACCGTTCGATTAATTACACTGAACAACAAAAATTTTTTACTGGAGATGTGTAAAGTGATTTAGACTAATTTGCGTACGCTGATTTCAAAAATCATAGCCGTTTTGCTGTATCACGTCAGGATTTTCAGTAACAGAAATATTCCCATTGCCTAGAAGTCAGGATTTCAATGAAATTTACAAAAATTCATTTATTCATTTATTTCATCATGAATGCTTCAAAATTATAGAAATTACAGAAAAACTCCACTAGAATGTAATTAAAAATGCTTTAGGCATTTGGCTTTGCGTTTGTGCTGCTCTGTGTCAGTTTCACGATGCAGGAACCAGCAGAAATCGCCCATCATGTTCGGGTTGTGCCGCCCTTGGTAACGCGTCTCCATGAGTGAAATCTCTTGGTGGAATCGCTCGCCGTGCTCATCCGAGACTGCTCCCAAGTCGTCAGGGAAGAAGTTCAAGTGCTGGTGTAGGAAATGGATTTTCAGGGACATCCTGGAGCCAAGTTTCCTGAAGGACTCCAGCAGCTGCTGCACTATTTCTTCATAGTTGTCCGCGCACTCGTTCCCCAAGAAGTTGTCCGTCACAGCTTTGAAGCTCCTCCACGCTGCCAGCTCTTTGGGGTTTAGAGTTGTCGGAAAAGTTTCGTCCTTCATAATCTGTCGGATTTGCGGTCCAACAAAGACACCAGCCTTGATCTTGGCCTCCGACAAGGTGTTGCCAAACTTTTCCTTGAGGTATAAAACCCACGCCCATTCAGATCCATTGCCCGTACAAAACTTTTCATCAAGCCGAGCTTTATGTGGAGTGGTGGAAGGAAAACCTTGGCTGGGTCGACAAGGGCGACATGCTTCACGTTGTGTCGACCAGGTACATGCTCTTTTCGCTCTTCCCAATCTTTCTTCGTCCAGTGATTCTTGTCGTCTCTGCTATCCCAGAGACAAAGGAAGCACATGTATTTCGTGTAGCCTGACTGCAGCCCTAACAACAGCGCCACCACTTTCAAGTCTCCGCAGATGTGCCAGTTGAAGTCATTGTACTTGATGGAATCAAGCAGCTGCCGCATAGTCTCATAGGTCTCTGTCATGCCGAACGCGTGAGCCATGGTTGGGACTGATGGTTTCTGATGGTTTCTCGTTGCCATTGTGGAGCAAAACAGCCTTCAAGCTGTTCTTCCCCGAGTCGATGAAGAGGCGCCAGTCTGCAGGATCGTGATCACACCCAAGTTCTTTCAACAGACCGTTGATGTCACTGCAGAATGTCATCGTGTCTTCCATCTCAAAGAACTCAGCCATGTCTCTGTGACGTGCTCTGAACAAGGATATCTTGGTGTTGGTTCAAGTAGATTCCACTGCTGCAGCCTTGATCCAAGCAGCACTGCCTTCGCCTTTGACAGCGAGAGATCTCTTACAAGATCATTTAAGTCTCCCTGGTTCAGAAGGTGTGATTCTTGAGTGTCGGGTTCAAAAGGTTCATCATCACCATCCTCTTCACCACTGCTTACAGCTATGTTCTGATCAG
>NC_140961.1:157459460-157666960 GCF_056783735.1 Eptatretus burgeri
ATCCCAATGTTTACCTTTTTCTTCCATGCGCACCCTGTCACAACCCATTCCTTGTTTTCCCTACCATTAACCTACCAAACATTCTGATCTCTATGACATTCCCAAGATGCCCTCACTATCTGTTATTGTCCATATTATCACGATTATACACATGCTAATCAAAAACACTGCCACATTTGTTATAAACCTCCAGTAACATTTCAACTTGCAGATTTCCTTTCTTTCTTCCTACGACTTTGTGTATCCTCTTTTGCAGTGAGAGGCGTAAATCCATGATTAGCTTACCTTTTCTTGACAGCTCCTTGGATAATCAATAATACTTAAAAGGGTCCAGTCCAATGGTCTTCAGGACGTTCTTCCATTCGAACACCCTGTTGTCAAACTCCTTCACAATATTTATTAGCATCACAAGAATTAATATTCATTTATATATGTCCATATATTCTCGACATTTTACCAATAATTATATGTACTGTTTGGCCGAGCACGTACAATTGTGACCTGGGGTCCCAGAGCCCTGAGCTCAAGTTTGATTTACCACCAAGCGAACCCCAGAGGGCTAACTCAGCCTGTCATTCCTTCAAGACTGGCAAGAAAAATGAACATCAGCACACTGGTAATAGGGGCACCTCATCAGCTGCACAGTCACGCCCCAACCAGTGATGCAACCAACAGCCAAAAGGCAGCACACACCACAAACATTTGATAATACACATAGCTTCTACTAAAACTTTTGATTTCACAAATTTTCTATTTTCTACCACCTCTGCAAGTCCTTGAGTGTACCATGTTCTCAGCACCTCCTTCTACATCATCTCACTTTTGCTCGTGCAGCTCATTTTTATGAGCCAAAACGAGCAAACCTTTTGGGTAACCACTTTATCCTTTCTTAAGACCATATTGTTGTGGGGGGCTGGGTATCAGCGGCAAGCACGACCACTAGAGGGAGCAGTGGAGTCAGTTCCACCGAACGCACCCTTCTCTCCGATTCATAAGTTGTTCATCATCAGAGAGCGTTTGTGGTGTCGTCTCCATGCACTTTGGCTGAGTATTCAAAATCCTGTCCCGTTTCATTGTAGTAGACTGTACAGTGCAAAGTAAACTACTGGTCCAAGCTCAAATACAGTAAACAGATGTAAACAGCCCCACGGTCTCCCATTGTGACAATAAATAAAATTGTCTGATTAAATCTCAAGAATTTCGGAGCAGGAAGTACAGTGCACGGAGAGCCTTCTCAGGTACGGTGGCCGCTATGATATGAAAAAAAACCCGTTTTTAAAATACCAAGTGATGCTCACCTCAGAAAACAACAAATTCAGATCTCAACGTAAACAAATATGTTGTGAATCCTGCCTGCCCGAACCGACCCATGGGTTCACACCACTACCTTCACCACAGATGCATGTGCTCACCTGCACCCACCACTTGCTCACCCACTGACACAGACGATTCTGATGGTGCAATTATTCCAATTGCACCTTGGCGTCCTGGTGTTCCAGACTCCCCTTGCGGACCCCTGTCTCCAGCATTGCCAATGGAACTCCCCCCAGCCGCTTGGCACGTATGCTCGTCAAAAAGGCCGATGGTGGAAGGAAGCCAGGGAAGATGTCGTTGCTGTAACTTTTGCTTCATATGTGCTCAATATTTTACTATCGATTTAAAGCATTTGTTGCTGCTCAAGCAGTCTCCCTGGCTATTGGACACAATCCTGGACAGGTCTTCATTATGACACATCAGGTACCTATAGTTTGCACTGATACCGATAGCCATTTCAAAAATAAAACAAAATATAATCAAATATTTTCCTCTTTATTATCACACCTCTAAACGTTTACTGTAGTCCACAAGCCACTACCTCACAGTATTCTCAAGGTTCCACTCAACACATGTTCCCCATACGTGACTTGGGTCCTGCACAGTTGTAATTTGCCTTTGGCACCTCATCGCCTCTGGCAGCCAGTACCCCAAAAGGGTTAAGATGTTGCCCCTACAATCATCCACATAGTGTACCAATAATACCTCTGCCATTTGAAATTGCGCTTTTGTCCAAACAACTAACACCTCATCTTTTTATAACTATAACACAACATCAGTACAAAAATACAACCCAGTTCGTTAATCTTTCAATTAACAAATTATGACTCCTTGCTTCACTGATACAAACTGGTCTACGATGTGTTCACAGTCAGTAATTACCCCCCCCCCCCCCCCGCAGAGCAAGGTCACAGTCTGCCTTGGGCCATGGAGGCTCTCAAATACGAAAGTATTCGTTTTAACTTGCCGAATGATCTCTCACAGCTGGCAATGGAAACTGCGATGGTTAGCATTATCTGAATCCATCAATATCAGAGCGGTACAATCGCGCTCAATTTTTCAAACTCTTTTGCATATTTAATGAGGCTAATCTGCATAATTTTTATGATATAAATTATATAATATAACGACTTTGACCAAATTGACAACTTAACATTCCCATGGAACATCGCAAATGTATGCAAAGTTCGAGGCGGTCGGGTTATCCGTTCTGGAGAAGATGTTTTTAGGTTTTGGAGAAAACCCAATATAGCCACCATACCACGTGACTTGTGACGTCATAATTATCAATTAAGTATGCTACACAAAGAGATACATACTATGGTGAACATTAATGTCGATCGGACTTACCGTTCCTGAGAAAATGATTTTTAAAACGATTTCCTCTGAACCCGACTGAGTTGCGGATGTAATTATGTCCACAGCCACAGTTGCGATTTTAACTCATTCTTCATTTAAACATGTCATGGTAATTGTTTTGTTTTTTTTAAATCTGCCAAATTCTCAATTATCTTTTACATGAGCCTAAAGTAAACTCCCAACAGGGTGTCCCTCAAAACGGGGAGTGGTGTCACGAGAAGCACGCGGCCCGGCGCGGCGATGCACAGGAAGCGGTCCACGCGGTCTCGCGATGCTCGCCAGACCCGCCGCTGATGCGGCCCTGCCACGTTTGGGAGAGGTTCACGGCCGACTAAGCTGGGCTCGATGCGCGAGGCGGTTCATGGCCCTGCACCCGCAAACAGCATTATAACCAAATTCAGACCACTCTCCAGCTCAATCCAAACCTCGGCAGCCACAATTCTAAATCATCCATCCCAAGCGTTTGGACATCGGGATTGCAGCTCTCTCTGAGGTTCGGAGACCGGATTGCGGT
Organism: Eptatretus burgeri; assembly: GCF_056783735.1. NCBI lineage: Eukaryota > Metazoa > Chordata > Myxini > Myxiniformes > Myxinidae > Eptatretus > Eptatretus burgeri. The sequence goes on from NC_140961.1 coordinate 157,462,648, forward strand.
GAGATAATGGAGGGTGGTTACACCTACTATTGGTCTGGTCGCTCTGATGGTTACCATACCCAAGGAGTTGCTGTAGCTGTGTCCAATAAGCTGACCCCAATGATAATTGAGGTAACACCGGTCAACGAGCGTATTATGAGATTAAGGATTCGTCACTCCTTAGGTGTCATTTCCCTGGTCTCTGTTTATGCTCCGACTGAGGCGAGTGATCTCACCGTGAAGGATGCATTCTACGCCACACTCGAGTCTGTGGTTGATCAGTGCCCCAGACGAGATACACTTCTAGTCTTGGGGGATTCCAATGCATCGACTGGAACTGATAGGGACGGTTATGAGGTGTGTGTTGGTCCCCATGGGTCAGGAACTATGAATGGCACTAAGTTCCTTGACTTTGCAAGAAGTCATGGACTTAGGGTGGCTGGTTCATGGTTTCAGCGCCCACAAGCTCATCGCTGGACTTGGTATTCCAACGCTGGCGGTGTGGCAAAGGAGATTGACCATGTCCTCATTGACGGTCGTTGGAGGATGATCCAGAACAGCAGGGTCTACCGGAGTGCTCAGTTCCTCAATACTGACCACAGGCTTGTTGTAGCAACTCTAAAGCTGCACCTTAAATCCTGGAGAATGGTACCATCCCAGCCGAGGCTGGATGTTGCCAAGCTCAGGGATGAGAGAGTAGCTGAGGAGTTTGCGAACAGGCTGAGTGGACACTTGGGGGGTCTGGGTGCTTTGGGGGGTCCTGAAGAGTTGTGGAGCGCCTTCAAGACCACCGTCCTTGATGTTGCCGGTGGATGCCTTGGAGCTCACTGCAGGGCAAAGAAGAATTTTGTCTCTCAAGGGACACTGGATACCATTGACGAGAGTCGCAGGGCCAGGCTGAATGGCAGAGCTGAGCTGTTCAGGGAGCTGAGGCGTAAAACTGTACGTGCAGTGAGGGTGGACAAGGAGGCCTATGTGCGAGGAATCTGTGAGGGGGTAGAGCATCACCTGTGGACAGGTGATTCTCGTCCTGCTTACAGGGGAATTCGCGCATTACGTTCATCCAAGCCCATCCCTCGGAGCACTACAGTTCGAGCAGAGAGTGGTAGGCTCTTGACAGAGGAGTCTGAAGTGAAGGCCCGCTGGGCCGGTTACTTTGAGCGGTTGTACCAGGCTGATCCCCCAACTGTCGAGTTGGACGTCAAGGGTGTTACAATCCCTGTTGCTGACCCTCAAATCAACTGTGGTCCACCTACGCTTGTGGAAACACGGGCTGCGGTGAACCAGTTGAAACGGGGAAAAGCTCCAGGGATCTGTGGCATCCATGCCGAACTTCTCAAGGCTGGTGGAAATGCTGCACTCGTGTCGTTGCATGCAGTTTTGTGCTCTGCCTGGAACACAGGCATCATCCCAACTGACTGGAAGAGGGGCCTTGTTGTCCCTCTCTGGAAAGGGAAGGGTGATCGCCAAGACTGCAACAACTACCGAGGGGTGACGCTGCTCTCAGTGCCGGCCAAGGTCTTTGCTCGGATAATTCTCGATAGGGTTCGCCACCATCTAATTGAGCACCAGCGTCCAGAGCAGTCAGGCTTTACACCAAAGAGGTCAACGATTGACCGTATCCTTGCACTTCGTGTCCTCACCGAACGCAGGCGAGAGTTTCGGCAGGGGCTGCTTGCAGCCTATGTTGATCTCTGTAAAGCGTTCGATTCAGTGAATCGGGATGTCCTCTGGAGGATTCTTGGTCTTCGTGGGGTGCCACCAAAACTGATCGATCTGATGTCTGAACTCTACTCTGGTACTGAGAGTGCTGTGAAGTGTGGTGGTACCATCTCTGACTTATTTCCAGTTGATACTGGAGTTCGTCAGGGGTGTGTCCTGGCCCCCACACTTTTCAGCACTTGTATGGACTGGATTCTAGGGAGGATGTCGGAGAGGTCAAGTTGCAGTGCGTCATTTGGGAATGTCAAGATCTCGGACCTTGACTTTGCAGATGATGCAGTCATCTTTGCGGAGACTTTAGACATCCTCTTGGGGGCCCTCGAGGTGCTGAATGAGGAGTCGGAGCTGTTGGGATTACGGGTTTCTTGGGTCAAAACTAAGATCCAGGCTTTCGGTGACATCTTGGATGCTGCTGTCCTGTCTGTGTCTGTTTGTGGTGAGGATGTTGAGGTCATGGAGAGATTCACTTACCTTGGCAGTGATATTCATGTCTCTGCTGGCTGCGAGTCAGAGGTCAATACACGTCTGGGTCGGGCCTGGGGAGTCATGGATTCACTGGATCATGGGGTGTGGCGCTGCCGGTACCTGTGCGGGAGGACGAAAATCGAGTCTTCAGGTCCTTGGTACTTCCAGTCTTGCTCTATGGATGCGAGACTTGGATGCTGACCAAGGATCTGAGACGGAGACTTAATTCCTTTGGTACCAGGTCTCTTCGGAGAATCCTTGGCTATCGCTGGTCGGATTTTGTGTCCAACAAGCGGTTGCTGAGAGAGACTCGGATGAGATTTGTTACCTGCATCGGCCGTGAGCGTCAGTTGCGGCTGTATGGACATGTGGCTCGTTTTCCTGACTCTGATCCTGCTCACCAGATTCTCTCAGCGAGGGAGTCTCGTGAGTGGAGGAGGCCAGTGGGTCGACCACATGCCTCATGGTTGCAACAGGTTGACCATCATCTCAAGGAGATGGGGATGGGCCTGGCATCTGCCTGGGGGATGGCCAGACAGAGGCCCCTGGAGTACCGGCGGAAAGTGAACGCAGCGACGTGCTGTTCTGGCACATGTTCCCATACCTGACCTGACATCCCAAAAGACACTCCGCACCTCACTCGCACGATTCGCATTTCCTCATTCAACCCAGGTCGGCGAGATGGGCACTCATTCCAATGTGTGTATCGGTAGAGGGACACTGCATCATTTGCACTGCCGCGTCCTTGTGACGATTGATACTAATCTGTCGCCACGTGCTGCACACGACTGATGACGAGTTCTGACTTACGCCCATCATGACAACATCGTCCGTTTGCCACCCGTATATGTTCTGTACTCAACCTTGTTGTAATGAGAAGTGTATTGTTTTTTGATTGTTTCGTACTCACATGGGTTTATAGAGAAAATTTGGCTTGGTTGCCGAAGCGGTAACCTTGAGGAACTTCGCTAATTTGCATAAATCCAACATGGCCACCACGGACGGAGGTGGAATATAACTTTTCAACCAATTAACTTACAATCACGTGCGATACCTCTTTTCTGGATAATATTGACCTGAGGAATCGATTTCTGAGGTCAAATTTGTGATTTGGGGTCAATTCAGGGTAAAAGGTGAAGTTCAAGGTCTTTTCGGCCAAAAATGAAATAAAATAATAATAATGACATTTTCAGAGCGATGGTGGTCAAGCGTTTATTCATTAACGGCGATCACTCCCATTCATCATCAGAGCCGAATGCAAGATCAAGATGTTCAGTTTCCTCGTCATCTTCCACATCTGCTTCTCCTTCCTCTTCCACTTCATCTTGGTCTTCGTCTCCTGTCTTGAATGGGTTGAAGCGGGCGTCACTACAAACACAAGCGCAATACACAGTGCATGATATGTTTCCATGGTGACAGCTGCAACGTTCAGTGCCGCACGCCTTCACCGCCGCCTTACAGACGCACTGCACTACATCCATGAGATATTGGGGTCCTGGGGGCTGATCGGAGGTTGCTGGTACTGGGGTGCCATCTTTTATTTCCCACCCATATCTTGTGATGTCAAGTTCAGGTGGAGCCTGCTGGTCAGCAGATTTTGCAAGTATGGTCTGCATCCCTGGCTTAGTACGGCCATACTCCAGCATACCTGCGGGATGAGGTTGCTGGAATTCATATGAGAGGACATGGGTAGTGCGTCGACCATTGGGTGTGAATACCTGGAGATCGAAGTTGTCAAACCACGCGAAGATGGCGCTGACGGTTCCACACAACCCCATGCACTGGTGGAGAACCTGTGCATTGTCACCTAGTAGAGGAGCGGCCAATTTTTGGAATCTCAGGGCCTCATCATACGAGGTCGTGAAGCCATGTTCATGAAGGGGTTTGAGAAGTTCAGAACTGCCGTGCTGGTGCAACAGTTTGACGGCCAGTCCTAATGTTGCTGATTTATGGTTCCTGTAACGTGACTCTGAATTGACTGGCTCAGGATCAGAGATTTCTTGGTCACTTTACCACCGGAGACCAGGTCCGAAACCAACTTCAACAAATTTGGGCTGGTCGCCTTGATTGTGTTGGCCTGTGTAAACTCTGATAGGTCATAATTGGCGCTGCTGTACTTGACCGACCGTGCCTCATGCTTGATCTGCCTCACGACGGAAGCAATGCTCCTCTCATCCATATCATCTACCTTAACTATCTTGAGACTTTTAGCAACGGACTTACGGAAACCAACAATGCCAGCACAGCCATCTACCCGAACAACGATAACATCCTTACTCATGCAGTCAGTCAACTTGCTTAACAAGTCACGTCGAGCGAGCTTGCCACCTCGATCCGAGTACAGGGAATGCAGTTCAACACTATTCCATATTCTAGACCTGTCTCGGTTCATGTACTCAATGACTTCCTTCAGAGCATTTTCATCTGCACTACCAGTTGGCAAATCGGCATATGTGGGGACTTTTGTGAAACTGTTATAGCAGCGGACATGGTACTTGCACTCAGCAGAACGTATATCAGAAACAAAAGCAAGGTGCAACTTGACCCTTCTCGCGACATCATCATTACGCTGCTCAGCAACATCAAGGAGCATATCTTTCATAGTTGGGAGTGGGTTACGTTCTGTGTCAAAATGTTCTTTGGTCATACACTCACAAACGCGGTCCCATCTTTCTTGGTGTCTATCATCAATCGGTAAACATTCCTCGCTACAGAACATACAATCACATTTTTACTCAAACACACATTTGTCAGCTACATTAGTATGAGAACTTTTAGTTGTCCTTACACCCTCATCTTCAGGCTTTCTTTTCTGTGACTTTCTCACTCTCTCAATTTCCTCTTTGATGTATAAGTACAGTAGCAACCTTTGTGGCAGGTGATGCTTGCCGCATCTCCACCAACATCAATAATGTTCTGCAGCTTAGCCTGCAGGTCCCATCTCCACCAGATTTGGCGCACGAGATGAGCTTCTTGATCCCGATCTCAGTGAATTTCGTTTCTTCTCCATGACATACTGGGAGAAGACACCTTGAGTTAGCCATCATACGTTTCTCTGAAAAGAAGAAGAGGTGAGATTAGAATCAACGGGATCTTTCATCAACTATCGACTCGGAGTGATCTGCAGTCGGTGCAGGGGTCAAAACGTTTTAAACCCCTCAATAGTCCAATGACTCTGAATTTTATCCCCGAACCACACAACTGACCTCAGAAATCGATTCCTCACCTCAAAATTATACGGAAAAAATATATCACACGTGATTGAAGGTTGATTGGTTGAAAAGTTATTTTCCACCTCCGTCCGCGGTGGCCATCTTGGACTTATGCAAATTCTCGGAGTTCCCCAAGGTTGCCACTCCGGCAAACAAGCTAAATTTTTTCTATAGACCCATGCGAGTACGAAACCATCAAAAAAACAGTACACTTCTCGCAACAACAAGGTACTCAACCTGGCAACTGGACTCACAGGGTGCCGGCGATAACTTGCCGACTCTTTGCGAAAAGCATCGTGGGATCTTTAATATCCACGAACCGATGTTAGTGAACTTTGCAGTGCATGTGAGACACCAGAGTGGCAGTTTAGAGCTGCGCTGACATTTGATCACGTGGGGTAGGGTCGAGGCTGCACAGCCCAAAGGGCAGCGTGCATACCTCCAGTCTCTTCGCTATACCATACGGGCCGTCCATAGAATAGCAACATGACTCCCATCCGACACGGCCTCTCTACCCTTTGCAGACCATTTGCTCCAACAAGATGCACCCGCATTGCAATCGTCTCCCACGAGAACCCGCAGGGCTTCGATCCCAACTCGACACAAGGACACCCACCCGCGCACCACACAGGGGGTGGGGGAGGGGCACTGCATCAGCGGCACAGTTATGCTCATGACCACAACACAGCAATTCGAGACACCATCGCATTGACCTCAAGCTCAAATCACCGGTCTATATCTCACCTGGGAGAGCTTGCCTGAGATAACTCACCACCTGTCTCTCTCCCCGACTGGCGGTGTACTCGCTGATAACTGCCTCAAACGTCGATAGACAACATAACCAACTGGGACACGTCCATTCGAGGGCCAAAACACACGCTCTGCGATAGACTCATGTTTGTAAATCTATAAGGCCAGTATGAACAACTTTGCAAACTTACACACAACTTGTATTTTGACCTGGCCTAGATTTTAATACGACCCAGATGTTAACTCCACTCGTGCTTCGTGCTCCATCTCGCACACCGTATAACCCTCCCCTCCTTCGAGGGCTCCACACACGGCTTTGCTCATGCATTAAACAACAGATGCCTATCACCCTTGATTGTAAAACCGAGCTCCTCACAATAATGATGCAACCAACCGTGATAATTTCCGTGCCTCACTCGGTTTAAAAAAAAAAAGCTATTTCTTTTCCAAAGCATCTCCCCCCCCCCTCTTCAGGCAAACTCCACGCTAATATGATTTTAAAGGAGAAGAGATCTTCTGGTCATTTTACGTGTAATAATTACAGAAAACAAAATTTTGAATGCATAGATAGAGATGAGAGAAGAACATTTCAAAGAAGTTCTAAAAGTACTTATTGTGATTAAAAAAAACAAACAAATGATACTGCAAGCTGTTATTATAAAATAGGGATTTTTTTACCTTCTTGTAATGGGAGGGTGCATGGAAAATATAATCTCCACCATAACTTAAATCGTTCTTGGGACTATATTTTGAGTTTAATTCATAAAGACTACCGATAAAGTTTTGGCTGTTTTGTAGGTTTATTGAAGTGTTTTCTTTTCAAATAACTTTCCTCACTATCAATAATTTTCATTTCTAATATGTTGGGGTATCGTTCTTGTTTTAAATATCTTTGTTGAGCAGAGATAAACAGATAAACCTCTCTCAACGTCCTGCTCTGAGCTCCTCTTGAGCCACATCATTTTAAGATTGCAGTGGATTATTTTTTCCTTGATTATTTGACATCCATCTAAGTTTTATTCAAGATTATTACTATCTTTTCGTCTTTTAATTCACAAGTTTTAAAATTTCATCATTTATTTGTTTTTCAAAAACATTTATTTGATATTTTTCACATTCTTTTGTAATCCATTTAAATACCAAAGTTGTGATTTTTTTTCCACTTATTGGTTTGACCTTCACCTGATTTTATTTTTAAAGATTTTTGTGGATCTTTTTTATTCTCACTATTTGGAGATATATTTATTTTAAAAATAAATATCCAACGATGAGCCTGGGTCTTTGGGTCTCTCACTCTCTCACCGCAGGCAGGTTGGTGGTTTTTGTCTTCTACCCGATATTCTCCAGCCTCGCCCACCCCCCCTGCTCTGTCTGCAATATGTCCCCCCCACCCACATATTTCCGCAGGGCGCTCAAGGTCCGTCAGCAACTCCCTTCTGGTAAAACTATCAAAATTAAGAATCGCTGCTCACCTTCACTCTTTCATTTCTCTCTTTTCATGCCTTTGGAACAAATTCCCCACACTCTCTTCGATCCTACTCTTCCCTCCAGGTTTTCAAAACAGCTGTTCACTACCATCTCCTCTCTTCCCCCATCCAAAACCACAATCTTTTCTACCGCCGTTAATCCACCCCAAACCCACATCCTTCAAATTCCCTGCTTTTCTTCCTGAAAGTCCCTGTCATGTCAGGACATGAAAGTCCCTGTAATGTCCATCTTGTTTACCCTGTGTACCCTGTCACCATTCCTCTCCCTTCCACAGATCTCATGTCTTTTCCCCACTGTTTTGTCCTTCCTTCTCCCACCCATCTTGTCTACTGCTCCCCTTGTTGTATGTTCTGTGTGTAAGCTCTCATACGAGCCTTGACAGTGTATACAAAAAATATCGAAAATCTGTGGCATGACTTGAAGATTGCTGTCCATCAGCACTTCCCATACAACTAGACTGAGTTTGAACATTTTCGTGCAAAAGAATGGGAAAATGCTTCCCAATTAAGGTGTGCAAAGTTGGAGGAGACCTATCCCAACAGCCTCACAGCTGGAATTGCTCTCAAAGGTGCTTCCATCAAGTATTACCTCCGTGGGTGGACACTTATCCAACCTGCAATATTCTACTTTTGTATTTTTCATTAATTTTCTGAAATTTTAAGAATTTGTTTTTATCTTGAAGTTTTTGGGTTACGAAGTGTAAATAAAGGTGGAAAGAGTATGATTTAATGCAATTTAATTCCAGGCTATAAGGCAACAAAAGGTGAAAATTTTGAAAGGGGTGTAATCTTTCTATAGGCACTGGATATAGCTTGATGTATAAAAAATATTTTGGGCCTGTTATGTTCTCTGGATCAGGCATTGGATGGCGAAGGTACGTGCTCTACTGAGTGCCCTTCTAGTTTCCATTGTTTTTCGCCACACAAATGGTAAATACATTTAAATCTTTTTGAATCCCTTTAGGTTTTGGTTGTATTCACAACCTTTCTAAACTAAATCATTGATGACGAAAATGAAATGTTTTATTACGTTATATATTTCAGATAAGCTCCACAGCAACATGCAAATGTCTAAGTGACAAGAAGGAATATCCATCTTTTCTTCGCACAGTGCCAAGTGATGCTTTCCAATCCACAGCAATGGCTCATGTAGTGTCTCATTTCCATTGGGTTTTCCTGGGAGCATTGCAAGATAATGATGATTATGGAAAACAAGGGATCGCTCAATTTGCAAATGAAGCGGAAAAAAAGGGGCATTGTCTTGACTTTATTGAAACAATTCCAAATGTTGATGAAGTGGACAAAATGACCAAATTAGGTGAGAATGTTCTTTCCTTTTCAGAATAAAAATTTAATGTGTGATTCCAATTGGAGCCATTTTTAAAAGATGCTTGGTGAGCAAGGAGCTGCATTCTTTTTCAATAACTGTGAGCAGATGATTTGTATTCAAACCAGATAGAATAATACTTTAACTCACATTCTCGGTTGAAAATACAACCAGGAAAATTTCTGTTATTTTCAAAAACAAGTATCAATTAATTTCAACAAATTATCCTGTACAAGGTAGTTCTTATTAAAGTGAGGTTTGTGAAATATGCAATTATTTTTATGAGGCAGATTCTTGGGGTTTTTTGACACTGTAGATGTGCATGAATTATTGTCATACTTCAAATATGTTATTGTCTACATCTCTTGAAAAATACATTGCAGAGTTAAAATTTTCTTTTTGTCTGCAATATTGTTTGGCAAGTGTTAATAAATGTTTAATTTAGATGATATCCATTGTAACTCTTTATATATTTCATTGTATATTTATGATCATAAGGAAAACACTTTCTCTAGCTGCAGGTGAAATTGTTGAAAAAAGCAAAGTATCAGTTGTTGTTGTTTTCAGTGGAGAACGTCGATTTGGTCCTTTTGTTGAGGAACTTTGGAAAAGAAACATTACAGGAAAGATATGGATTGCAAGTGAAGATTTGGCAACTTTCAAACCCTATGCCTCTGAACGACTAGCTCACATATTTCAGGGAACCATTGGTTTTGCTCTCCAGCGAGGTTCAATCCCAGGCTTTTATGATTTTCTTGTCGACCTTCAGCCATTCTTCCAAAATACAGTTCGCAAATATCTCATTCAATCGAAAAACGATTCACATCAAATTAACTTTGAAACAGCAATGCAATATCACAAAAAGACCATTTACAATGTTGCAAATGTAGCAATGACAAGGAAATGCAAGTGTGTTACAAGTTACCTTCATGAAGAACTGGAATTACTTAATTATCACACAATGCATGCTATTCCAAATAATAGGACGTTTTTAAATGACATTGTGTTTGAATTGTATAACAAAAAGTTGGGACAGGAACCAACACATATTTCAAATAATTGTCTGAATGATGTTTCATATCAAGAAAATAACAACAATATTACATGGAAAACAAAAAGAACAAAATTTCCTAATTATTGCTGCTCAGTGGAAGGCTCAGAGAATGTATTTCTTTTTGAATTATGGGAAATGACTTTCAACTGCTCGTGGAGCATTTCAACCACAAAACTGCAGTCCTGCAACTGTCTTGAAGATCTCAGGAATTTTAAGACAGAATTCACAGATGTGTCTCACATGAGAGTGACGTACTACACATACATTGCCACGCATGCTCTTGCTCATGCCTTGCATGATTTGCAACAATGTATTCCTGGTCTTGGTCCATTAGATAATGGTACGTGTGCTTTGATTACAAGCTTCAAGTCGTGGCAGGTAACAAGAGAGCAAACCATCATTCAAATATATTGTGCATTTACATTCACTAGAAATACTCGCTCCCGACTGGAGCAGACTTGGGGACTATCAGAAGGGGGTCTTGTGTATGGGCATGTCCGCCATTATCATGTGGTGGCAGTGGTTTAATATTGTTCTTCTTTGACCACTCGAAATAGATTTCGGGCATGTTGCAAGATCTGGCCACGACAAATATTTTATGTATCTACCAACACAAAATTTTGTACGATCCGTTGTGCCCGGGGCTTTAACGGCCACAATCACTTCCATGTTGTTGGCATGTTGGCTGGGGAAAACGTCTCTTAAGTCTTTCACAAACCAGGTTACCAGGCCTCACATTTGACTAAGTTTAGAGCAGGAATTTGGAATTTGTTCAGGTGCTGGCAATAGCTTGCCTACACTTTATGAAAAACACAGATGTTTATCATCCACCAACTTATGCCATCAGACAGGATGCACGGTTTAACGTCCATCCGAGGGATGGCACCCATTGATGAATCACCCTGCCTGTGAAACACCAGGATGATAGTTTATAGCTGGGTCAAGATTCAAACACAGGCTGGACAGCTTTGAGGTCAATGTGCATTACAAATGGAGTTATGCATCAAATCCATACAGTGCAGTTCACCAAATCTTATGGCTAGAAAAATCTGACAGGTGATGGAATATATCATTCATGCGTAAAGACACATTTGCGCACATCACCTAGAGTCTAATCAATTTGAGATGGCTTTGATGTGTTCGTCTGTGGGGAACACGATAAGCATAGAATGCCTCAAGGATGTCAGGTTTCCTCCAAATAAATTTCAGCTTAGTGTTAAACAGTCATAGCGGAATTTTAAAAGGTAATCATATGTTGCAAATAATTGACAATATTTTGTGGTTCTTATAATTTTTACTTCCATTATGTGTGCCAATGAAACGCTACACTGAACTATTCATACACCATAGCACATAGTTCCTTCAAGGTTGAATCCCCCTTCGGGAGGGAGGGAAGCCAAGTCACTACCACCTCTGTTGGTGACAGTTAGTGTTCCTGTCAAATTTGATTGCAATTGGATAAGTAATGGCAGAATGTATCACGGTCATAAAGACAGACAGACACCAAATTGCATATTTTAGTATGACGAGTACACCCATTTCCGACTGGAGTGACAGGAAGATTCATGTTACTAATCTCTCTGGGGTATACAGAATACAGTAGATCTTGGCTCAGCTCCATTATTTTGTCCTGGATGTGATAAGCATAGCATGACTCAAGCATGTCAACATTCCTCCAGATTTATTTTGGGTTTGTGTTAAACAACAGCAGCGACTATGTAAAAAGGTTTATAAGTGTGGTTTATAATATTTTTTATTTCTGGTGGGCCTCTTACTCTTCTTTCTCATTTTCTCCCCATGAAACACCACGATAAGCTATTTATATACATAAACAAAGAGTTTGTCCAAGGAGAAAAAAACCCCTTGGAAAGAGGCGATACTTATTATTGTTTTGTAATTACAGTAATATTATGCTATCATTAAATATGGTGGTGCTCCATATGGAGGGGTGATACAGGGAAAAAAATGGCTGCCCATTCAAATGTGTACACAATGTTACACTCATAAATGGCTATATAGTGAAGTGATAAGCATTTTAAAGCCATAACTTTTATTCTTGAGCGTTTTCTGAACCAATAAGATTTAAAAAGATGACAGATACATCGCTAAGGCCTAAGTCACATTTGGCACGGCGGCCACTAGCAATTATAGGGCGGCCGCAGTATTTCCACGGTCACACAATGTAGCAGTCACATGTGTTTTTATTTTTCGGGGACTGCACGGCGTATTTAGAAATTGTGGAGACCAAAAACGTGGGGGTGCCGTACGGTCTTTGATTTGATGTCGCACGGTGACCTTAGGGCATCACTGCGGCGGCCATAGAATTTTCAAGGCAGACGCAAGGCGACCGCACGGGGGGCCCTAAGGCGAACGTGTGGCCAGACGGACGGTAATGAGTGTGTATACAAACCAGTTCTTTTTTTACTGAAATAAAAATATAACAGTTCGGAATATACCAGTATATATAACTGAATATACTATAACTATAATATATAATTAAATATACCAGTTCGGAGTATAGGCAAACACCTATACTCTGATCTCTCGTGGTAGCGCACGGTGGATGCACGGACGACGCAGACTGCCACGCAGGCCGTACGTCGGACGCACGGCGGGCGTAGGGTAACCGTGCGTCGACCCTGCGTTGCCCGTAGGTAGTCACACAGACCACAAGGCCACCGTACGTTGAACACAGGGACGCCTTAGGACTACCCTACGGCGGCCGTGGAAATAGTACGGCCGCCATAATTTTTGGGGGTTGGCAAAATTCATTTTCCATTGATAAGAGCCCTCAGCAGCTGCACGAATAACGCAAGCCCACCATCTGCCCTACGTACGGTTGACGTGGAACACATCTACCTCACAGCTTGGCTTGTCAAATTGATACGGCCAACGTAGAAATGAAAAAAGTTATAACTCCATGACGTAATTCCACGGCGATCCCCTACGGCCTGTAAAAGATAGCCATACAGTGTAGGGCCACCCTGAGGCCACCTAAAAAGCTCTGTGGCCGTCGCACGTTTCTGTCAATTCAGGGGGCGGGGGGGGTACGGCCGCCGTATCCTAGCCCTAGAGAAAATGTGACTTAGGCCTAAATGAGAGATACCACAATGAGAGATCACAAATACTCCAATTTGTTCTTCTTCTTCTTGCACTTCCGTTCTTCTTCTTCTTCTTCTTCTTCCTCCTCTTCTTCTTCCTCTTCTTCTTCCTCTTCTTCTTCCTCTTCTTCTTCCTCTTCTTCTTCCTCTTCTTCTTCCTCTTCTTCTTCCTCCTCTTCTTCCTCCTCTTCTTCCTCCTCTTCCTCCTCCTCTTCCTCCTCCTCCTCAAACTGTAGCCTGACCGAACACAACTGCTGAAGCCTTGATGGTGATTCCAACGTGAGGAAGTTACTTTGTTTCTGGACTAGTATACACAATCCAAAATTTAAATACACTGCATATACAACATTAATCGTTTTATTATGAAAATAAATCAAATGTAAATGTGGACTCAACCAAACCACGCCAGGATGTGGGATGGGGTGGGAAAAATGGAGATTGGACAGAACCATTCCAAAAGTGATACATATCCAACCCATCTCCCAAATCAAATGAAACGAGTATTAAAACAATTTAGCAACATAGATTAATTTAATGCATTTCAAAATACCAACATATATAAAACATTAAGCATTTTAGTATTTTTAGATCCTCGTGGAGGATCTCTAAGTCTTACTCACGTTGTTGTTCTTCATATTCTTCTTGTGGACTTTTTTGTTTCACAACCTACAGTTTTCATCGAAACTTCCTGAAACTTGGCATATATATGTAAAAATACCCTGCACAGACAGTAACCATCTCCCATTTTGAAAATTCCTCCTAGAAAAAAAGTTATGACATCAAAATATCTCCACTAATGGAAATCGCCTATACCATTATCTCCGAAACTAGGCAAGCTGTTTGAATTTTGTTTGCGGGAATCAAAGCGGGCATTAGCACAGATAACACTGAACAACAAAAAATTTTTACTGGAGATGTGTAAAGTGATTTAGACTAATTTGGTTACGCTGATTTCAAAAATCATAACCGTTTTGCTGTATCACGTCAGGATTTTCAGTAACAGAAATATTCCCATTGCCTAGAAGTCAGGATTTCAATGAAATTTACAAAAATTCATTTATTCATTTATTTCATCATGAATGCTTCAAAATTATAGAAATTACAGAAAAAACTCCACTAGAATGTAAGTAAAAATGCTTTAGGCATTTGGCTTTGCGTTTGTGCTGCTCTGTGTCAGTTTCACGATGCAGGAACCAGCAGAAATCGCCCATCATGTTCGGGTTGTGCCGCCCTTGGTAACGCGTCTCCATGAGTGAAATCTCTTGGTGGAACCGCTCGCCGTGCTCGTCCGAGACTGCTCCCAAGTTGTCACGGAAGAAGTTCAGGTGCTGGTGTAGGAAATGGATTTTCAGGGACATCCTGGAGCCAAGTTTCCTGAAGGACTCCAGCAGCTGCTGCACTATTTCTTCATAGTTGTCCGCGCGCTCGTTCCCCAATAAGTTGTCCATCACAGCTTTGAAGCTCCTCCACGCTGCCAGCTCTTTGGGGTTTAGAGTTGTCGGAAAAGTTTCGTCCTTCATAATCTGTCGGATTTGCGGTCCAACAAAGACACCAGCCTTGATCTTGGCCTCCGACAAGGTGTTGCCAAACTTTTCCTTGAGGTATAAAAACCCACGCCCATTCAGATCCATTGCCCGTACAAAACTTTTCATCAAGCCGAGCTTTATGTGGAGTGGTGGAAGGAAAACCTTGGCTGGGTCGACAAGGGCGACATGCTTCACGTTGTGTCGACCAGGTACATGCTCTTTTCGCTCTTCCCAATCTTTCTTCATCCAGTGATTCTTGTCGTCTCTGCTATCCCAGAGACAAAGGAAGCACATGTATTTAGTGTAGCCTGACTGCAGCCCTAAGAACAGCGCCACCACTTTCAAGTCTCCGCAGATGTGCCAGTTGAAGTCATTGTACTTGATGGAATCAAGCAGCTGCCGCATAGTCTCATAGGTCTCTGTCATGCCGAACGCGTGAGCCAGTGGGACTGATGGTTTCTCGTTGCCATTGTGGAGCAAAACAGCCTTCAAGCTGTTCTTCCCCGAGTCGATGAAGAGGTGCCAGTCTGCAGGATCGTGATCACACCCAAGTTCTTTCAACAGACCGTTGATGTCACTGCAGAATGTCATCGTGTCTTCCATCTCAAAGAACTCAGCCATGTCTCTGTGACGTGCTCTGAACAACGATATCTTGGTGTTAGGTTCAAGTAGATTCCACTGCTGCAGCCTTGATCCAAGCAGCTCTGCCTTCGCCTTTGATAGCGAGAGATCTCTTACAAGATCATTTAAGTCTCCCTGGTTCAGAAGGTGTGATTCTTGAGTGTCGGGTTCAAAAGGTTCATCATCACCATCCTCTTCACCACTGCTTACAGCTATGTTCTGATCAGCTGGAGGTGTTGGAACGGGGTTCTCGTCATCATGAGGCACAGGTTTACGAGCAGAGACGCAGTCAGCGTACTTGATGTGACCTTTATTCTTCTTGTTGAAGCCGGCGATGCTTGTGCAGCAGAAATAACAATCATTATGATGATTCTGCGGCTCACGCCATATCATGGGCACCGCAAATGGCATGCTCGCGCGCTTGCCCACCAACCACTGAGTCAAGGTTGTGTGACAGCTTGTGCAGCAGATGTGTGGTGCCCAGCTCTGTTCTTGGTCCCCCACCTTACACCCGAAGTAGTGAAAGTAGGCGGCCTTCATTTTCACTGCTGTAGATATACTTCGCTGTTGATCTTTTTTGGTATACAGACCACAGACATAACAGAAGTTGCCAGGATGATTGGTACAGGAACGTCTACTCATCTTTATCTGAAAGAAAGAAATATAACACAAGTTAACAACAATTGTACGAAATAGACATGTTAAAGACATATGTAAATTTCATTGAAATCCTGACTTCTAGGCAATGGGAATATTTCTGTTCCTGAAAATCCTGACGTGATACAGCAAAACGGTTATGATTTTTGAAATCAGCGTACCCAAATTAGTCTTGATCACTTTACACATCTCTAGTAAAAAAATTTTTTTGAAATTTGTTGTTCAGTGTAATTTATCGCAAACCTGATATATCACAATGACGCATATTCGTTTTTATGACATCATCATTAAGAGGATGAGGATCTTAGCTCATTTGAGCTTGTTTGTTTCACAGCCTCCGGTTTTCATCGAAATTTCCTTAAACTTGGCAGATATATGTACAAATACCCTGCGCAGACAGTAACCATCTCCGATTTTGAAAATTCCTCCTAGAAAAAAAGTTATGACATCAAAATATCTCTGCTAATTGAAATCGCCTAAAAATTATCTCCGAAACTAGGCAAACTTATTGAATTCTGTTTACGGGAATCGAACAGGCCATTAAGAGAGATGAATTGCCGGACATATGATACATCACTATGACGTCATATCAATTTTATGACGTCATTCCTATTTTTTGTTTCACAACCCAGAGTTTTCATCAGATATTCGTGAAACTTGCCATTTATATGTAGAAATCCCATGCGCAGGCAGTAACCATCTCCGATTTTGGAAATTCTTCCTCGAAAAAAAGTTGACGTCATAATATTGCCGTTAATGGAAATCGCCGACACCATTAATTCTGAAACTAGGCAAGCTGTTTGAATTTTGTTTGCGGGAATCAAGCCAGGCATTAGTACAGAAAATTTATCGCAAACCTGATACATCACAATGACGTCATATTCGTTTTTATGACGTCATCATTAAGAGGACGAGGATCTTAGCTCATTTGAGCCTGTTTCAAATGATATTCGCATTGACATTTCCGCATACATGGTAATCAATAAAGTGGACTGAACCAAAATCCAGGATTGAGGTTGGGGGTGGGGGGGGGTAAGAGTTACCATCAGCCGAATGTAATAACATAGATGGATTTAATCCTCGCAAAATAACAAAATATATAAAACGTTAAGCTTTTTTTTATTGCAGAAACGAGAAAAAAACAAACATTTTAAATCACTGTGAAAACATAGATGGAAATCTCAAAAAAACAATCAAATAAGGTAGTAATGACCACATTATGATGCCACAATACAACAATACAACAATACAACACCACAACCCTCATGGATTACCATCACGACATCTTTAGATGACAACAATATGACACCACAATTCTCTTAGGGATTACTATCACAACATCTACTTTTGGTGTGGGATTGTGATGGATAAAATGTCAAAAGATGTTGTGATGCTAATCCTCAAGAGAATTGTGGCATGGTAATGTGGTGTCATTCCTACTTTGGTTGTTTTTTTGAGATTTCACCCCTCTGAGTATTTACATTCTTTTTAGTGTTTTTTTTTTCTTCTTATCGTTTGTGATAGTAATATAGTTTTGTTAGGAGAAGCGGCTTTGGGAAAACGCGACCATTAGCTATCTTAACATGGATATCCACCTGTACATGGACTTCCCCCAAAGTGGAACACTCCCTTGGGAAGGAGGGCAAGTTAAATCGCTACAATCTCCATCATCCACCTTCATCATTCATGTGTAAAGACTCATGCAAACAGATTTGTTAGCTAAAGATCGTTGCCGCTGACTTGGAGGCCAAGCAAGTCAAGACGGCTCTCATCCGTTCATCTCGGAGGACGTGATAAGTATAGAATGCCTGAATCACGTCGAGTTTCATCAAAACTTCTCCCAGTTTCATAGCGACTGCTAATAAATGTTATTGTCCATTGGACAGAATTGACTGAAATGTTTGTGGTTATAATAATTTTTATGTCTGGAGGGTGTGTGCTATCAAAAAAAATGATAACCTATTATACACCACAACATGGAGTTTGTGCCAGAAGCAACCTCACCTTGTAGATGGGGGGGGAGGGAGTTAAATTAGACAACCTCCATCGTGTGATGCCTAGTTCCTCTGTCCAGTTTGGTTGTGAATGGATAAGTAAACACCGAATGTATTGCAAGCAAAATAACTGTTTGTCAGACAGAAAGACAGACAAACACCAAACTGCATATTTTAATCGGATGATGTGACATATTCCAAATAGAAAGTTCATAGGACGTGATACCCTCTCCAGTGATTCAGTTTTAATAAAATAACAATTTTACTGATCGTTAAAAAAAAATCTAAAAGGTTAGTGCTCTTGAAGTTCAATGTGACCACTCCTCATTTTCATAAATTCCAAGGTGAGCCAATGAAAAAAGCCAAGAATTCACAAGGTTTCGGAAAAGCGATGATAATTAATAGAAAACCTATCCACCAAGAAAAGCTATAGAAAACCAAGACGCCAAGGTGAACAATGAACAGCCAAGATCTTGTGAAAAAAGCCAAGGAGTGGTCACACTGTTGAAGTTGTCCAGATGCATTCCTGAACGTCACCCTCATACAGCACCTAATTGAATCTTTATTTGATGCTGCCTCCGATTTAGTCACTGGAGGCATTATGTTTTTGGGTTGTTCGTATGTCCATTCATGCATGAGCCTGTCTGTATGTACGTATGTACGTTCATGCTAATTTTCTCTGTTTTCTCTGTAACGCCTATTCTGATTGACACAAAATGTTCACCACAGGTGTGACTGCTAATGTAAAATGTTTCGATGATAATTATGACATTATACATCAAGCAGTGTGGCAGCCATGTTAGAAAACAGGGAAAAAAATTGGACCTCTGTGTCTCCGAAACCGCTGCATTGACAAAAATTGAAACTTGGCACATGTGAAGTACTCCCCTTGGAAAACAAGGGTGATTTTTTTTGATGTCATAGGAGGCTTTGTTATGACGTCATCATTGCATATGTCGAATGCTTTATCCAATTGGTGTAAAAAAATTTGAGTGTCATCTCGGGCTAAAGTGTGTGTGTGTGTGTGTGTGTGTGTGTGTGTGTGTGTGTGTGTGTGTGTGTGTGTGTGTGTGTGTGTGTGTGTGTGTGTGTGTGTGTGTGTGTGTGTGTGTGTGTGTGATGACATAATCGGTCACATTGTTTGGCAGCCATATTGTTTTTAACATAAAAATCTTCAAAAATCTTCTTCTCCGAAATGGCTGAACAGATCGAGGAAAAACTTCCAGTTATGATCGACTACCCAAGAGGAACAAAAAGTGGTTTGGCAGACATATTGGATTTACCCTAAAAACCTTTAAAAATAATCTCCTCCAGAACGGCTTGACAGATGGAGTGGAAACATCACCCACGTTCCCCAGGCGTTGGGCACACTGGGGTGTTTAAGAATAATCAATAGGTCCCGTGGTCTTTCAGATATGTTGAATTCACCGAAAACGTTGAAAAAATTCTTTTTCTTGAACCACTTCATCAATCGATGTGAAACGTCAAAATTATCATCGAATAGTCATGGGGAATAGATGTTTTAAATTTGAACTGCATCAGATTCATGGTCTGGCAACCAGAATTATTTAATATTTTGAATCTAGGTTCAGGGATTTTAAACAAATTTGGTAAAAGTATGAATAATGATGTAATAATGTGGGAGTAGGCATTTCTGGTGAAGAATGAGTGTCCTTCTCGTTTTTAATTGAAATGCTGCAAAACTGGAGGTTCTTGGAAGTATTATATAGGGTATATGTGTTATGTTATATGTTATGATAGGTATATCAAATATGATTCAACTTAAATATAGTTTTAAAGATGTTTTTTAGGTGTATAAATAAACAAAATCAAGGTTTTGCTGCTGTTTTCAGGTCAGGTCAGGTATGGGAGCATGTGCCAGAACAGCGCGTCGCTGCGTCCACTTTCCGCCGGTACTCCAGGGGCCTCCGTCTGGCCATCCTCCAGGCAGATGCCAGGCCCATCCCCATCTCCTTGAGATGATGGTCAACCTGCTGCAACCATGAGGCACGTGGTCGGCCCACTGGCCTCCTCCACTCGTGAGACTCCCTCGCTGAGAGAATCTGGTGAGCAGGATCAGCGTCAGGAAAACGAGCCACATGTCCATACAGCCGCAGCTGACGCTCACGGACTATGCAGGTAACAAATCTCATCCGAGTCTCTCTCAGCAACCGCTCGTTGGACACAAAATCCGACCAGCGATAGCCGAGGATTCTCCGAAGAGACCTGGTACCAAAGGAATTAAGTCTCCGTCTCAGATCCTTGGTCAAAGTCCAAGTCTCGCACCCATAGAGCAAGACTGGAAGTACCAAGGACCTGAAGACTCGGACTTTCGTCCTCCCGCACAGGTACCGGCAGCGCCACACCCCATGATCCAGTGAATCCATGACTCCCCAGGCCCGACCCAGACGTCTATTGACCTCCGGCTCACAACCTGCGGAGACATGAATATCACTGCCAAGGTAAGTGAATATATCCACGACCTCAACATCCTCACCACAAACAGACACAGACAGGACAGCAGCATCCAAGATATCACCGAAAGCCTGGATCTTTGTTTTGACCCAAGAAATCCGTAATCCCAACGGCTCCGACTCCTCATTCAGCACCTCGAGGGCCCCCAAGAGGATGTCTAAAGTCTCCGCAAAGATGACGGCATCATCTGCAAAATCAAGGTCCGAGATATTGACATTGCCAAACGATGCACCGCAACTTGATCTCTCCGACATCCTCCCAAAAATCCAGTCCATACAAGTGCTGAAAAGTGTGGGGCAAGTACACATCCCTGACGAACTCCAGTAACAACTGGAAATAAGTCAGAGGCGGTACCACCACACTTCACAGCACTCTCAGTACCAGAGTAGAGTTCAGACATCAGATCGATCAGTTTCGGTGGCACCCCACGAAGACCAAGAATCCTCCAGAGGACATCCCGATTCACTGAATCGAACGCTTTACAGAGATCAACATAGGCTGCAAGCAGCCCCTGCCGAAACTCTCGTCTGCGTTCGGTGAGGACACGAAGTGCAAGGATACGGTCAATCGTTGACCTCTTTGGTGTAAAGCCTGACTGCTCTGGACGCTGGTGCTCAAGCAGATGGTGGCGAACCCTATCAAGAATTATCCGAGCAAAGACCTTGCCCAGCACTGAGAGCAGCGTCACCCCTCGGTAGTTGTTGCAGTCTTGGCGATCACCCTTCCCTTTCCAGAGAGGGACAACAAGGCCCCTCTTCCAGTCAGTTGGGATGATGCCTGTGTTCCAGGCAGAGCACAAAACTGCATGCAACGACGCGAGTACAGCATTTCCACCAGCCTTGAGAAGTTCGGCATGGATGCCACAGATCCCTGGAGCTTTGCCCCGTTTCAACTGGTTCACCGCAGCCCGTGTTTCCACAAGCGATGGTGGACCACATTTGATTCGAGGGTCAGCAACAGGGATTGTAACACCCTTGACGTCCAACTCGACAGCTGGGGGATCAGCCTGGTACAACCGCTCAAAGTAACCGGCCCAGCGGGCCTTCACTTCAGACTCCTCTGTCAAGAGCCTACCACTCTCTGCTCGAACTGCAGTGCTCCGAGGGATGGGCTTGATGAACGTAATGCGCGAATTCCCTGTAAGCGGGACGAGAATCACCTGTCCACAGGTGATGCTCTACCCCCTCACAGATTCCTCGCACATAGGCCTCCTTGTCCACCCTCAGTGCACGTACAGTTTTACGCCTCAGCTCCCTGAACAGCTCAGCTCTGCCATTCAGCCTGGCCCTGCGACTCTGGTCAATGGTATCCAGTGTCCCTTGAGAGACAAAATTCTTCTTTGCCCTGCGGTGAACTCCAAGGCATCCACCGGCAACATCAAGGACGGTGGTCTTGAAGGTGCTCCACAACTCTTCAGGACCCCCAAAGCACCCAGACTTCAAGTGTCCACTCAGCCTGTTCGCAAACTCCCTCAGCTACTCTCTCATCCCTGAGCTTGGCAACATCCAGCCTAGGCTGGGATGGTACCATTCTCCAGGATTTAAGGTGCAGCTTTAGAGTTGCTACAACAAGCCTGTGGTCAGTATTGAGGAACTGAGCACTCCGGTAGACCCTGCAGTTCTGGATCATCCTCCAACGACCGTCAATGAGGACATGGTCAATCTCCTTTGCCACACCGCCAGCGTTGGAATACCAAGTCCAGCGATGAGCTTGCGAGCGTTGAAACCATGAACCAGCCACCCTAAGTCCATGACTTCTTGCAAAGTCAAGGAACTTAGTGCTATTCTGGTTCATAGTTCCTGACCCATGGGGACCGACACACACCTCATAACCATCCCTATCAGTTCCAGTCGATGCATTGAAATCCCCCAAGACTAGAAGTGTATCTCGTCTGGGGCACTGATCAACCACAGACTCGAGTGTGGCGTAGAATGCATCCTTCACGGTGAGGTCACTCGCCTCAGTCGGAGCATAAATAGAGACCAGGGAAATGACACCTAAGGAGTGACGAATCCTTAATCTCATAATACGCTCGTTGACCGGTGTTACCTCAATTATCATTGGGGTCAGCTTATTGGACACAGCTACAGAAACTCCTTGGGTATGGTAACCCTCAGAGCGACCAGACCAATAGTAGGTGTAACCACCCACCATTATCTCGCCGCAATCCGGTCTCCGAACCTCAGAGAGAGCTGCAATCCCGATGTCCAAACGCTTGAGCTCAGATGATAACAGAGACAGGTGATCATCCTCTCTAGGGGATAGGACATTCCAGGCACCCACCCGAAGGGACCGCCTGGTTAACCCAAGGAGACCGCCGTCTGGTGGACGAGACCTCAGCACCACTCCGACACACTCTCCCGCAATCTGACCCAGGGGTGTTACCCCGTGGTTTCCCTCCTATCAAAGATTGGGGGTCCCGAAGGCTTTGCCCCAATCCCATCATCCGGTGAGCTGCCCTGCGAAGGGAAGCTGCACAGGAGGTATTCCCACGGAGTGGGTTTTCAGGGATTTTTTGCGATTTTGCGTTTTGCGGAATGAAGCGTTTTACGGTGGCTGGAGTGCAAATCCTGCCACCAACCTCCTAATAAGAAGTAACCCAACTGCAGGAGGACGTCCGCAGACACAGTTGGGCACTAGATATGGATGGCCGTTGGCTCACAAGGAGCTCCTCCGCCCTTTGACAGGTTTTGTTTTTAATCCTGCTGGGTGTCCATATCCAAACACCCTCCTCACCAGAAAACCTGGTGGGGGAGACGGTTTAGTCGCCGACAACCCGACCATGGAACAGGTTAGTACAGGTTTACATGGTACCTGTAGCAGGTCACAGATCGAACCTGACCTGACTCGAATGTCTAGTTTTCCTAGCGCTGTTTTCCTAGTGCTAAAATTTTCCAAGTAGTGAGAATGGAAGAAGGGCCTTGTTCCTCTCTGGAAAGGGAAGGGTGAGCGCCAGGACTGCAACAACGACAGCGGGGTGAGGCTGCTCTCAGTGCCAGGCAAGGTCTTTGCACGGATAATTATTGATGGGGTTCACCACCATCGACTTCAGCACCAGCACCAAAAGCAGTCAGGCTTTTACACCAAAGAGGTCAATGTTTGACCGTATCCTTGCCCTTCGGGTCCTCAACAAACAGAGACGAGAGTTTCGGAAGGGGCTACTTGCAGCCTATGTTGATCTCTCAAAGTATTTGATTCAGTGAATCAGGATGCACTCTGGAGGATTCTTGGTCTTCTGACGTGCCACGAAAACGAATCAATCTGATGTCTGAAATATACTCTGGTACTTTAAAATGCTGTGATATGTGGTGATTCCATCTCCAACTTATTTCCAGTTTTTACTGGAGTTTGGCAGAGGTGTGCACTGGCCCCCACACTTTTCAGTGATTTTATGGACTGGATTCTGAGGAGGATGTCGGAGAGATCAAACTGCAGTGCATCTTTTTGAAATGTCAAGATCTCCTCCCTTCATTTCACAGATGCAGTCATCTTTGTGGAGACTCTGGATATCCTTTTGTGAGCCATCGAGGTGCTAAATGAGTAGTCATAGCTGCTGGGATTATGGGTTTCTCGGGTAAAACGAAGATACAGGCTTCCAATGACATATTGGATGCTGCTATCTTGTGTGTACCTTGTGTGGTGAGGATTTAATGTCAGAGAGATTCAATTACCTTGCTCGTGATATTCCTGTCTGCTTACTGTGAGCCAGAGGTCAACATACATCTGGGTCAGTCCTGGAGAGTCATGGATTCACTGGATCATGGGGTATGGTGCTGTTAGTACCTGTGCATGAGGACAAAAGTCCGAGTCTTCAGGTCGCTGGTGCTTCATGTCTTGCTCAAAGGATGTGAGACTGAGACGCTGCCCAGATGGAGATGGACTTCATTCCTTTGGTGCCAAGTCTCTTTGGAGAATCCTTGGCTATCCCTGGTCTTGCTTTGTTTCTAATGAGCGGTTACTGAGAGAAACTCAAATGAGATTTGTTACCTGGATATTCCATGAGAGTCAGCTGTGGCTGTATGGACATGTGGTTCGTTTACCTGACACTGACCCTGCTCAACAGATTCTCTCAGCGAGGGACCCATGTGAGTGGATTAGGCCAATCCGCTGGCCACGTGCCTCATGGTTGCAGCAGGTTGGTCGGCATCTCAAGGAGATGGGGATGAGCCAGGCATCTGCCTGGGGGATGGCCATGCCGAGGTCCCTGGAGTATCGGTGGAAAGTGGACGCCGTGATGTGCTACTCTGGCACATGCTCCCCTAACTGACCTGACCTGACCTCATGTATATTACACCACCCTATCTAATTAATTACATTCGTAATTTGTGCTTGTTGTTTGTGTCCATTATGATGTCCTCATAAAAACAGTAAGTTCTCTGTTTGGAATGACCCTCAATTTGTTTGATTGCCAAGCAGGCAGACAGAATAAATATAATGCCACTCATTTCTGAAGGAAGCCGTTGATTCACTTTGGCATTATTGAGAAGAAACAGGCAAAACCTAAAAATGAATGAAACCCATTAGAATTATCCTTTAAAATTACCCCTGAGACCAAATTGCAATTATCGTTTCAAATTTATCATCATAATTACCCTTTAAAATCAAATACAATTACTCTTGAGAATGACACTTTTGAACCCATTATAATTATCCTTTAAAATCCTTTAGAATCCTTTCGGATTGTCCTTTTGAACGCTTCAGAATTATCCTTTTTAATGACTTTAGAATTACCCTTTAGAACCCATCAGAATTACCTTTCAGAAAATTTTAGAACCCTATTGACTTACCCATAATAATTACCATTTAGAATTACCATTTAGGTCAGTTCAGGTGAGCTATGGGAGCATGCGCCTTAGTGGAGCGTCACTGCATCCACTTTCTGCCGGTACTCCAGGGGCCTCTTACCATCGCACAGGCATGGCCCATCCCCATCTCCTTGAGATGCTGATCAACCTGCTGCAACCACGAAGCACATGTTCGGCCCACTGGCCTCCTCCACTCAAGAGGCTCCCTTGCTGAGAGAATCTGGTGAGCAGGATCAGCATCAAGAAAATGAGCCACATGTCTATACAGCTGCAACTGATATTCAATGACTATACAGGTAACAAATCTCATTTGAGTCTCTCTCAGCAACTGCTCGTTGGACAAAGTCTGACCAGTGATGGCCAATGATTCTCCGAAGAGACCTGGTACCAAAGGAATTATGTCCCAATCTCAGATCCCTGGTCAGAGTCCAAGTCTCACATCTGTAGAGCATGACTGGAAGCACCAACAACCTGAAGACTCGGATATTCATACTCCTGTTCAGGTACCGACAGTGCCACACCCAATGATCCAATGATTCCAAGACTTCTCAGGCCCAACCCAGACATCTATTGCCCTCTGACTCACAGCCAGCACAGACGTGAATATCACTGCGAAGGGAAGTGACTCTCTCCATGACCTCAAAATCCTCACCACAATCAGGTACAGACAAGATAGCAGCATCCAATATCTCATTTAAGGCCTGGATCTTAGTTTCGACCCAGGAAACCCATAATCCCAGTGTCTCCAAATCCTCATTCAGCAGGTCGAGGGCCCCCAAAAGCTATCAAGTGTCTCTGCAAAGATTACTGCATCTGCAAAATGAAGGTCAGAGATCTTGACATTCCCAAACGATGCACCACAGCTTGATCACTCTGATATCCTCCCCAGAAACCAATCCAAACAAGAGATGAAAAGTGTGGTGGCCAGTAAACACCCTGGAGGAACTCCAGTAACAACTGAAAATAAGTCGGAGATGATAACACAACATCTCACAGCATTCAGGACCAGGGTATAGTTGAGACATCAAATTGATAAGTTTTGGAGGCACCCCACGAAGACCATAACCCCTCCAAACGGCATCCTGATTCACCAAATCGAATGCTTTGCAGGATCAACATAAGCTGCAAGCAGCCCCTGCCAAAACACTCATCTGCGTTCAGTGAGGACCCGAAAAGAAAGGATACGGTCAATAGTTTACATCTTTGGTGTAAAGCCTAACTGCTCTGGGTGCTGGTGTTCAAGCAAATGGTGGTTCAGCATCAATAAATATCGAGCAAAGACCCTGCCCAGAAATGAGAGCCGCATCACCCCTCTGTAGTTTTTGCAGTCCTAGCTTTCAACATTCTCTTTTCAGAGAAGGATAACAACGCCCCTCTTCCAGTCAGTTGGGATGATGCCCATTTTCCAGGCAGAGCACAGAACTGCATGCCACAACATGAGTACAGCATTTCCACCAGCCTTGTGAAATTCAACATGGATGCCACAGATTCCTGGAGCTTTACCCGATTGCATCAAGTTCACCGGAACCTGTTTTTCCACAAATGAAGGTGGATCACAGTTGAATAGGGGGTCAGCAATCGGGATTGTAACACCCCTTACATTCAACTCAACAGCTGCGAGGTCAGCCTGGTACAACCGCTCAAAGTAACCGGCCCAGCGGGACTTCAGTTTAGACTCCTCTGCCAAGAGCCCACCACCCTCCACTCTTACTGCAGTAATCCAAGGGATGGGCTTGGAGGAACGCAATGAGCATATCTCAGCATTCAGGTATCTTTAGGATTCCCCAAAGCACCCAGACCCCCCAAATCCTCAATGAGCCTGTTTGCAAACTCCTCAGCTACCCTCTCGTCATTGAGCTTGTCAACATCCAACCTTGGCTGGGATGGTACCATTCTCCAGGATTTAAATTGCAATTTCATAGTTGCTACAACAAGCCTATAGTCGTTATTCAGGATCTAAGCACATCAAAATGATTACTGCATCAGAACTAGAAGAGTATCTCATCTGGGCACGGATCAACCACAGACTCAAGCGTGGTGTACAATGTGTCCTTCACAGTGAGATCACTCGCCTCAGTCGGAGCATAAACAGAGACCAGGAAAATGACACCCAAGGAGTGATGAATCATTCATCTCATAATTTGCTTATTCACTGGTGTTATCTGAATTATCATTGCAGTCAACATATTGGACATATCTACAGCAACTCGCTGGGCATGGTAACCATCATAGCGACCAGAGCAAACTAGAGGTAACCACCCACCATGATCTCACCACCATCCGGTCTCCAAACCTCAGAGAGTGCTGCAATATCTATGTTCAAACACTTGAGCTCAGATGATAACAGAGACAGGTGATCATACTCTCTTTGGGATCAGACATTCCAGGCTCCCACCTAAAGGGACCACCTCAAATTAACCCAAGGAGACAGCCGTCTGATGGACAACACCTCAGCACCACTCCACCACACAGCAACGCAATCTGACATGGGCAGTTTACCCCGTGCTTTTCCTCCTCTCATCAAGGAAGGGGGGGGGGTCCTGAAGGCTTTGCCCTGATCCCATCATCCCGTGACCTGCCCTGCGAAAGGCAGCAGTACATGAGGTACTCCTATGGAGTGGGTTTTCAGTTTTCTTTGCATTTGTGGGCTTTGCTGAATGAAATGTTTTATGGTGGCCTTAGTGCAATTCCTGCCATTAACTTCCTTATAAAAGTAACCCAACTGCAGGAGGACGTCCACAGACCGAGGCACTAGAAATGGATGACCGTTTGCTCACAAGGAGCTCCACCGCCCTTTGACAGGTTTTATTTTTAATCCTCCTGGTTGTCCATATCCATACACCTTCCTCACGGAAAACCCCAGTGGGGCAAACAGTTTAATTGTCGACAATCCGACCAGGAAACAGTTTAGTACAGGTTTACATTGTACCTGCAGAAAGTCACAGATCTAATCTAGCTTGTCCTGAAATATTTTCTAGCTTGACCTAACCCTTTAAAACGCTCTAGAATTGCACTTTAAAACACTTTAAAATGAATCAATGTTAGTTAGAAAGGGTACTTTTATTCCTTTTGGATGGTTGGAAGCATGGACATACCCAATTATTGAAATGGCTTCACCGCTTAAAAATGATCTCACTCCTCTCTGTGCATTTGTGATCGGGACGAATTCAGACAATGTATGGTAAAATGAAAGACTTGTCTTCCAATTCCTGGTCCAATTCATGTTCAAAATATATCATTCGATTTATACAAGCTGTTCCTCAATCATAAACTGATGATCATTAGACTGAAAAGAGAGATGGACATAAACCAATTGCTTAACCCCCCTTTTCTTTTTGTGCTTGCAGGGTAATAAATTACCAAAACCTCGTTTATTTCTTCATTGGTTTCGAGTTTTTTAAAGGTTTATGATATTTATGTCTTACCATCCTTCTTATGTAGCATGTTATGCCTGGTGTTGGCTTAATGGTTAAGGTGGTGGTTGCAGTGGTGGTTGTGGAACCCTATTAGGAACCCTGGGGTCCTGAGTTCAAATCCTGCTTGTTTGTTGAATTAATACCAGATAGGGTTAACTCAGCCTGCCATCCTTCCAAAGTTAGCAAAATGAGTACCAGCTTGCTGAGATGATTGAGCTAATTGAGTGTCCTTTGTTGGAGTGGCAATCTGTCCAGGATTGTGCCTAATTGCCTAGAATTGTGCCGAATTGCCCAGGAGACTGCTTTGGCAGCACCAACACTCTGTACAGAGTATGGTGCCAATGCATTGGATGGATTGGATTAGGTATCATGATTATGTTGAGTATAATGGTGATGAAATTGAGAGTATAAATGTTTTGGAGAAAAATTACAAATGCACATCAATAATATACTTTCGTGTATCTCTGAGTATGATTTCTAAAACATTCCTGTTATTGATATTTCTATTTAATTCATTCTTCACATGAATATTCCAGCTTTTATACTATTTGAAGAAAGTCACATTCAGCGTTAACAAGGCAGAAACTCTGTTTTTCGATAAAAATGGAGATCCTCCTGCAGTATATGAGATTGTGAACTGGCAGAAAAACAATGAAAGTGCCTTAGATTTCAAGGTTGTTGGTATTTTTGATTCATCTTCTCCACAAGGGCTTCAGCTTACTTTTCATTCACATGATTTAGTTTGGAATGATGGTTCACAAAAGGCAAGTTTCAGTTTTCTTATCTTTAAGTGCAGTGTATATGGCATGTCCAAGTGGTTAAAAAAACTAATTAAGTGACTGAGCCACAACTTGTCCATTAAATTATTCGAAAAACTTTGTAATGAATTCTGTGTTCAAGGTTCCGAGCTCTTTGTGCAGCGATCCCTGCCAACCTGGAACACGCAAGGCTGCCCGGAAAGGAGAGCCATTATGTTGTCATGATTGCATAACATGCCCACAAGGGCAATTCTCCAATGAGACAGGTAAATGGAAAGAGGTATGGAAATTCTGTAAATTAGATGTTGCTTCTGAATGTACAATTAATTATGGAGCATTTGCTTTTTATACAGGACTTCATGTTTTTTGTGGGTGAGGTGCTTTTTGTAAGTAGAAATCAGAGTAAAAATGTGACAAGTGTTAATTCTGTACATAAGTTAGCTCATAAGCCTGTGTTTGAAAATGTGGCATGTAATCGGCGATTGCTGATCGGATAGATGCAAGAAGAAACTTTTGAGTACCATAAATTTTGAGCAGCAGGCAACTTTACGAGAATATAGATCAATGGACAGAATAAAGTGAAGACTTCAGCTCTCAAAAAGAAACAATTATTTGCTGAGAAGTTTGCAGATGAAGCTGAGAATGCTGTTAAAAAGGGTGTCGTCTGAACTGTGTATCAAAGAGCAAGAAGACTGTCAGTAGAATATCAGAATTCTAACAACAATGGTCCAGTGAAGGACACAAATGGAAGCAATTTTGACAACTCCCAATGAGAAGAGAGACCAATTGGCAGAGCATTTTTCTGCAATACTCAACAGAACCGAACCAGAGGAGCATTTGAACTTTGAGGGTATTGAGGTAATGCCAGAACTTGATGTGAAGGTGGATGCATAAAACGAGAGCTCATCATGGATGATATCAAACAATTAAGAAACAATAAAGCTGCTAGACAAGACCAAATCATAGCTGAAATGTTGAAAGTTAGTGCGAACAAGAACCTGGAACAATTATGTGGCTCCACAATTGCATTTAGGAAACTGAAAATACACCTGAGAAAATAAAAAAGAGGGGTAATCATCAAACTACCACAAAAGGAAACCGCACTGACTGCAAAAACTGGCGAGCTATGTCTGGGAAAGTGATTGTTCCATTATCTTACAAAGAATCGTGAAGGTAGTTGATGAACAACACAGAGAAGTACAAGCTGTGTTTCTATGTGTTAGAACATGCATATGTCAAATATTTGCATTTTGCACCACCATAGAACACGCAAATCAATGGCAGACAGACATCATTATGAACTTCAATGATTTCCAAAATGGCTTCAATGGAGTTGTTAGAGCCCTGCTGTGGAACATTCTCAACATTTTATGGTCCCCCCAAACATAATTAATGCAAACACACCACTCTATACAGATGTCAAGTATGCCGTCAGGCTCGACATTAATTTGTCAGACTTCTTTGCTGTTTCCACTGGTGTGAGGCAAGGTTGTATTTTTATCCCTCTGCTGTTTGAAATGGATTTGGAATATGTTTTGAAACCAATTGGAGAAAGTAAGAAAGGGATTCAATGGTTGAAGAGCAATCTTGGAGATTTAGACTTTGCAGATGACATTTTCTTGCTGAATGCAGGTGCAGTGCCTGAGACGCAAGCAAACACAGATGATCTGGGGAAAACAACAAGAAAGGTTGGATTGAAAATGAATAAGTCAAAACTGGAGGTCTTGAAGATCAATTCCTGAACATCTCAAAAAATCAACATTGAAGGTGACAACTTTTACTGCAGATAAGTTTACATACACAGGCAGCACAATGAGCCAAATTGATATTGTTTTATCGAAATCAAGACAAGAATTGGAAAAGCCAGCAGTTTAATCCAGAGACTTGCAACCATATAGAAAAGTAATAACCTGGGCATGAATACAAAACTTAAAATATTCAACAGCAATT
Source organism: Eptatretus burgeri (assembly GCF_056783735.1). Lineage (NCBI taxonomy): Eukaryota > Metazoa > Chordata > Myxini > Myxiniformes > Myxinidae > Eptatretus > Eptatretus burgeri. Next base: position 157,493,947 of record NC_140961.1, read on the forward strand.
TCAAAATTATCCACTTGTGTCGATACTACAAGTTAGAAAAAAAACATTTTGTAAAATCTAAAAAGACGTGTTGGAATGGAATCCTAAAAACACAACCAAGCAAAATTAAGAAGGAATGAAATTGGAATACAACACCACAATCCTTTTCCGGATGACCATAACAACATATTTTGAGATTCTTGTTATAGGTTGCAATAGTAACAATTGTATGAGGATGTCTATGTGAGAGGTAATTGTAAATTTTTCGTGTGGGTTGGTGTAATTGTGTATTTTATTTATTATGGGATTGAAATGGAAAAATATCAACATATGTCGTGATCCCATAAATGGGATTGTGGTGTTTTATTCTGATATAATTCCTACCTTTTCATTCCTTCCTACCTTGTTTGGTTGTTTTTGGGGGATTCCATCCTAGCATGTTTTATTCATTTTTATACAATATCCTTTTTGTGATTTGATTAAATCTCTTTCTCAATCTGGATGTCAATTACATCATCATTTAGTAAATGATTTTGAGGGGAGTCTTCATGAGAAACTCCCAGACCCCACCACCTCAACGATATCTACAATTTTCTTCCATTGTTCCCTTAATGTCAGGTCAGGTATGGGAGCATGCACTGGAGCAAAGCGTCTCTGCGTCCACTTTTCGCTGGTACACCAGGGGCCTCCTTCTGGCCATCCGACAGACAGATACCTGGCCCATCCCCATCTCCTTGAGATGCTGATTAACATGCTGCAACCACGAGGAACGTGGTCGGTCCATTTGCCTCCTCCACTCATGAGGCTCCCTTGCTGAAATAATATGTTGAGAAGGATCAACAACAGGAAAATGAGCCACATGGCCATACAGCCACAGCTGATATGGACTATGCAGGTAACAAATTTCAGCCTCTCCCAGCAACCACTTGTTGGACACAAAGTCCGACCAGCCATAGTCAAGGATTCTCTGAAGAAACCTGGTACCAAAGGAATTAAGTATCCATCTCAGTTCTCTGATCAGAGTCCAAGTCTCACATCAATGGAGCAATAACCCAGCATTTATCAAACGGTTGTCCCCTTCAGGTCTGCCCCACAGATAAGCACCTTTTTCAGATTTCCTCCTTGAAACTCATTGCAACTCTGCACCTCCCTTGCACATCACCACAGCCTCACTTGCGCCTACTCAGACCACGCACCTCAGACACTCTCAGTCTTCCTCCTCTTTTCTGCTCCTCAGCAATTGGGCCACGCACGTTTGTCAACCCCGATTGGTAAACAAGATGACACAACCACCTCGTTCTTTTATTATGTCCCTTGCTGTTCTACCTTTCAACAGAATGTCTCTGATGGTGCCTGTTATGTTAGTGTGAAAGTAAGACTGCTGAAGAAATTTGATCGGTACAGCTATGCCCTGAGTCTTCTTTTGAAGATGACTATTTATTTTGGTGCACCTCACCAATCCTTGCTTGTCATTGTGTTGTACGTATTTTCACTGTATTAAACCCATTGCTTAAATGAATTCAACCAGCCAATTATTTTTGAGATCAACATCAAGCAAAAGGTGAACATAGGCCAATGGTTAACAACTTAGCTGAGATTTCCAAATGCCTCAAATTTCATCTGATAATTGGCTGCTGAATTCAGTGCCCTGAAATATAAATCCTCTTCAAATTTCAAATCAATCAGATGTAAATTGAGAGTTCATTAATTTGGATGCTTGTTTCCAAGATGTTGCAAGTGTTATATTTTATTTACTCCTCACATTTTCCATAGTCTTTCCAAATACATTATTTTTGATTTTATGAAATTATGATATTTATTTTATGAAAGTTCTTCTCCAAATCATTTGAAGCAAGCTATTTTATTGTTGTGTCAAAATGAGTCAGCCTGTCTTGTGAACCAAGCTCCCTCACCCAAAGCAAAAATGCGACTCCCTTCCTTTGAGGGGCACACCCGAAAAACCCATTGTTTCCTCATTTCCGTGATGTCATCAACTTGTCCAATTTATTGCTAAACGTGAACTTTGGCTTGTTTCATTCAGAGAATCGAGGATTCAGAGGAGTACTCCAACCTTGCAGATCAATCTTTTTCACAAGATAAATGATGATTATCTTGGTCAGTTATCCTAAAATTTACTATGTATATGTTTTTTTTTTCCAGACAAAGGGAGATAAACCAGATTTTTTGGTTCCATATTGAATTTATAACCAATTGTGGTTGAGTTTCCACTAAATGAAAATATTGTATTTGTTCTTATTCCATCATTATAAGCACCATCAAGCAAATCACAGTGAATTAATACCGAATTTATGCCTGATGATATTTGAATGACATTATCATGATAAAACGTCCCATTAGTTACAATCTTTTTTGAGCAGAAACCCAACAACTCTCCAAATGAATTATTAATTGTGAAATGAACCTTGTAGTTATTTTTAATTATAATCGTTGATTTTGAAGTATGTTTTTGAATATTGATAACAATATTTTTTGGTTCGTCACCCTGTTATTTCATAATGCGAGCAATTTCGGAAGATATTTGAGAAATTTTATATTCTCCGGGTGAAACTGTTATAGTTTTGTAACTGCTTCCCAGATTATAACTAAACTTGTCATTTTTCTATGTGATATTAAACAAGGTATTACACGTTTCAAAAGACAAAAAAGATGCCTCATATTCTTTTGTTGCATCAACTTGTAGTGGGTAAGGGAACGAAGATGTGTGATCACTCGTGAAATTAAAACTAAGGATTGTACTTCTCATCTTATTTAATATGGGATAAATTGTCTTTGTATTGGCATTTAATAATTATTTTCATATGGATTAACTTGTCTAAAATGGCTGATCATGGGTGGTATTCAATTATTGGAACTGTATAAATTTGGTGGGAGGGATATTTAAAAGTGGTTTAAAAATTTATCTTGTTTTCTTTCAAACGCTTCTTCAGCTGTTAGTTTCTGTCTGTGTTTCTTCTTTATGTCTTCCTGTTGTTTTACAACTTTTGAAACCAACTCTTTATGTTCCTTAAATCTTCTTGCTCGTTCCTTCGCATCCATTTATTGATTGGAAAATATCATTTAATGAATTGTCAAGGTCAATAGGGAAATTATCCTTTTCTTCATCATTTGAGTAGATGTGTTCAAATAAATTATTTTCTTTAAATATTTCATCAAATTCTTTATTAGAATTAATACGAGTTGTTTCTTTTTCATTAATACTTTGTATCTCTGCTTTTCACGCATTTGCATTGAGTTTCTTCATCAACATTAAAACCGAATGATAAAATCTTAAATCCATTACCACTCGGATGTTTAGCCATTTGTCTCATTCCTTCTGGATGAGTTTCTCACAACCCAAGATCACCAGATTTCAGTTTATTTAACTCACTCTTACATGCTTACAATTTGAATATTTTGTTGCACCAAGAGAGACCTCTTCGAATATTTTCCCTTCGTTCCTCAATCGCATATTAGTCCATTTGCCAGAGAAGTAACCTTGTTGTCCTCAAAAGTGGATGGTTTTATGGTGGTTTCTTGTTCACAGGCATGCATAGACAAAATTATGCTTGGTTGCCTGGATGGCAACCATGGGGAAATCTGTTATTTTTGTGCAAATACAAGATGGCCGTCATCGACCGGGCTGAAAATAAAACTTTTTAGGTAATGACCTTAAAATTACACGAGACATCTTTTCCATATAATTTTGGCACGAGGAATCGATATTTAACCTTATGTTTGTGATTAGAAGTAAATTTGAGGTCAATGTTCGAGTTCCTGGCAATTGTTTGCTGTGTGAGATACATTTTGAATGACAACAAGATCACTATTCTGACAATTGCCGCTCACATACGACATGAATGCGAGATACTACTTCATTGTTTTGTTTGTTACTAACTAATTCAACTTCTTTGTTGCTGGTCACCATCACTATGCCCGTTACATAACCCATCACCTTCTGGAGATGCGCTATCTGCTGTCACCAGATGCCAAGTCAGAGCTCATATCAAGTGCTTTTGTGTGTCGTCACCAGGAAGGCATTTGGAATGGTGTGAGCTCTGATCAGTTCAGTGAACAAACTGCTATTAGAATTGGCAAGGGTGGCCTCAAGGGTATGACTCTTTCTCCAGAGATGGTAGCAGAGTGGATCGATTCCTTTCCTGTCACTGCCGACATCTCAGATACACTGGAGCACATCTACCCTTACTCCTCAAACAAGGACATTGAAGACCAAGTGAGAGAAAAGGGCACAAGAATCGGACCACGTCACAAGGAGGAGGGGAAGAAGAGGAGAGAACTTGATGCAGATTACAGGTGCCGGATTTTACTTGAATTGTCGAATGTGTCTCATCCTCTTGAGAATCACTCACCACATCTGTACAACATTGCCAATGGTCGAATTGCTCCCCGAGAAGCTGAAGTGAATGTTGAGGATTCCATGGTTATAGGTCAGAAAATGGTTGCAGAGTTCCATGTATCCCTTCCAGGATGATTCCATGCAACCATCTCATGCCCCATCAAGACAATGGAGCACTTACAGAAAGGAGTGAACATTTGGGACAAGACGATCTTTGATCTAGAAACCATCTTCCTCAGGCGGCTGACTATTGGACAGGAAAGACAAATGGAGCTAGGACCTATCTTCCAGTTTGAGCTCTGTGCAGTACCCCCCTCACTGATTGATGAATATCGGTGCTTAAGGAAAGGCAACAAAGCACCACTGGCACACAAACTTTGTGTTCAGGCACAACAGCCTCTGCAACCAGATGTTACCATTGTTGATGCGAGCCAACTTCTCTCTCATATTGTCTGGCCTTTCAGGGGAACTGTGTCAGTCTTAGTTGAGTCCATCAAGACAAGGCTGTTTACCATTGCTGGTCAGAAGATCTTGGTCTTTGAAAAATATTATGATGTTTCTGCAAAGGACCATGAACGTGTGAGGCGTGCTTGCATTGGTTCCATCAACTATGACCTCACAATAAACACACCCCTGCCTAGTCGAGACGCCATCCTGAAAAACAAGCAGAACAAGTTGCAGCTGTCCAAGATTTTGAGTACCTATAACTTTGGTGAAGGAGTTACTGTGGAGAGCCGTACCCATGGTGTGTTCAACCATGATGAAGCAGACATTACAATGATCTCACACCTGCTCATGTCTGCTGAATGTAATGCAAGAGTGATAGGTATCCTCTCTGATGACACTGATGTTTTTGTATTGATGGTTTACTGCATTTACCAGCGCAACATGCAGGCCACAGTGCAGATGGAAAGGTGGGATGGAGCAATTTGGGATATCAATACCACCTGTGACCAGCTTGGCCCCAAGTGTCTGCAGCTTTTGGGAATGCACTGCATCACTGGCTCAGATACCACGTCATACCCATACGGCAAGGGCAAAGTGTCAGCCCTGAAGACACTGAGAGCTGGAAACTTCCCTGGTTTGTAATCCGCACTTGGCAAGCTGAATGCAAGCCATGAACAGCTCATAGAAGCAGGGCGGACATTCTTCTGTGCCCTGTATGGATAGCCAGAAGGTACCACGATGAGTGAGATGAGGTACTACATGTACACAAGGAAGTCTGGCAAGCCCCTCAAGCTCATGGCATTACCTCCAACTGAGATCAATCTCTTCCTACATATTTTGCATGCACATTTACAGACAGTACTTGCAAAATCAGCTGATCAGCAGGCACCACCTGAACTTGACATTACAAAATATGGAAGGGACATCAGAGATGGAATCCTAGTGCTGGCAACTTCTGCTACTCCACCAGCCCCTTTGGACCTCATGGATGTTGTGCGGTATGGATGCAAAGCAGAGGGGAAGGCCTGCAGTACTGCAAGTTGCAGTTGTCACCATGCAAAGATCTCCTGCACGCTATACTGCACTTGTGGTTGCAGTGACAAGTGCTTCAACCCACACAAGACTGTGAAGGACAGTGAAAGTGAAGTGGAAGAAGGAATTGTCGAAGCAGAACTGGAAAGAGATGAGGATAAGGAAGGGGACGAGTCCAATGAATGGGAATGAACAATACGTAAGTTGTCTACTAGGCTCTATGTCCTCTGTTCCTAAGATGTCCAATATGATAACATGACAATGTGTATGCTCTCTGATTATCAACATACTGTTGTGAACCATTCATGACTTCACTTTTGCATTGGTGTTGCATAATTTTCAGCAGAAAATACTCATGGACATTTCATGTGAACCTCTGTTTTTTCCTGAACGTAAAAAATAACCCCAAAATTGAATTCCTCATGTCAAAATCATATGGAAAAGAGGTATTACACAGGATTATATGTTGACCGATTAAAAACTTAGCCCCATCGTCTGACCTGTAGCAGCCATCTTGAATTTATGCAAATTACAGGAGTTCCCCAACGTAGCCACCCCAGAAACCAACCTGAATTTTATTAATGGACCCAAGTTAGTCGAAAACAATCATAAAACCATACACGTTCCACATCAACAAGGTTGACAATGGAACACATAATAACGGCAAATGGACTATATGGTCCTCCATTGAAATGTAGTAATAATCTTCACCTTCTATTTATCCTGGTCACACTACTCTGGTGGTTGTGGATACAATAATTATCACAGGGTGTTTTTTTTTTAAATTTGTAATTTTTTCATTTTCACAATTCAAGAACCTCAATTTATGAAAGTTTTTTTTTCCAGAATCAGATTTACCCACATGATTGATAATAACATCTATCATTTATGTATGTGATTGTTTATAAAATAAAAAAATGTATCCCTCAGTATCTCATCTTGTTTCCCAACAATTTTTTTCTATTTTCCAGCCGTGTGTTTCATATACTCCATAAATTCTTTTTTCCTCCACAACGGAGAACTATCGTCTCTCCAAAAAAAATTTTTATCTGTTGAATTTAACTTGAATAAAATAAAAGTATTCACATTACTTTGTGTCGAGCGACGAGGGGAGTTGAAAGTATGATTGATTAAGATAAATACAATTACAAGAAGAATGTCTCCCTCTTGTGTAATAACTATCCATAACCATTTGGTTTCTCTCATTAACACGATCATCAAATATAACGAGATTCTTTTTTGATTTATCCAATTCTTGAGGTGAAGGTATATTATCAGTATTATCACAAAGATTACAAGTTATAGGGTTTCATTATCTTTTTATATTTCTGTGTATTACAAAATAGTTGAATTATATCTTCAATGTAATTATCATTTAGTTTGTTTTGAAGTTTAAATAAACCAATTATGTCTTCTTTTTGAAGACGTGCATTAAAACCTTGTGAGAGTCGTTGATACGCTGGTTGAAAACTTGACTTTGTGAAAATTATTAAATTATCAAAACTTAAAAAGTTGGGAGTAAGGAGCATCTTCAAAAGAAGGCAGGTTTTTCCACATCTGCTTGAACCAACTATGAGACATCTTAATGAATTTGGAAGATTTTTATGGTTGTTAAACTTTATCTTATTTTACCAAATGGGTAAAAAATCGTTCATTTATATATTTAGAAAATAAATTATTTAAATATTTTATTGGCTTTTTTATAACTCCATGTTTTATCCTGAGTTCAGGTGTAAATTCAAGATAATCCATTATTTTATTTATTCAACATCTTGTGTTGATAAATCCCTCAAAATGACAATCGTTAATAATATACATCATCAATCCATGAAACATTACCATCATTTGTTCAGTCTCTTCTCTTGTAAGAAAACGTGTATTGTCACCCTCATACTTAACATTCATTTCTGTTGTTTATCTTGAAAAGAAATTCATTTTTGGTGTAATTTTGAAACAGTTGTATTCCTTTTTATATTTTTTATTTTCATTAATTAGAATATAATCACAGAATAAACATTGTTTATTGGCTTCTGACTGTGTTTAATCCCACTCTATCACATGCAGGACAATTCTCAAATTTTTCACATGGAGAATCAGGTAATTCAAGAGGCTCAAGATCAAGTATACTATTCATACTTATAAAGAAAAACTTTACTTCAAACAAAATTCATCTTCGGTATCATCTTCGATACTTCCATTGGTGCTTTCACAATATTCTATACAATTACTTTCATCACTATCGTTTCAACACAAACTCTCGGTATCATAAGTGTCTTCTGCTCCAACAGAGATACTATCATCACTTTCATAATCTTCATTATCTTCACTTGAATAACGGCTCATATTTAATTAATAGAAAAAGCATTACCATCTATATCTGTATACTTTTTTCATTAACAGATTCAACTACTACATTCTTTATATTAAAGGGAATTTTTAAAATGGTCCTTAACTACAACTGAAGGAAATGCCTTTTTACTTGAAATATTAACATCCTTTGTTTCATCAAGATTTACATATTTAGGGTTGTTTGAAAAAAGTACAAATTTCTCCTCGCATATTAATTATGGTCGTCTCCTTTCTTTTGAAAGCTTCATCCATAAGGTTTTTCTTTTTTGATACTTTTTGTTGTTTCATTGATATTTTATTTTTGAATGTATTGCCAGAAGGAGAGAAGAAACTTTTGTTAGAACTACTTTAATTGATGTTCCTTCAGATACACTAAAAGCTCTTCCACTGAAGGAAATGGAAGAGCTCATATTATTCACCATAATTGATTTTTTTCCAAGAGTTGTTATATTTATCTTTATTCACTTTTACATCCTCCACATATTTCTCAGTATCTTTTACAAATGTAGAGATTCAGTGAAACTTGTCTTTTGTGTATTGATACATTGTATTCATAAAGTGAAAAACGTTGGTTGGTAAAATGGTTTTAAGCACAGATTCACCGATAAATTATCCTGAATTTTCGTCAAGAAAATTTTATTTTAAGCAAAGTATTGCTGTATAAATATGATGAATACAACATATTGCGATGTTTGTAATCAAGAATATAAATGTTCTAAAAAAAACATCTTCAAACAAACAAACACACGTTCAATATTTTCAAACAAATATCTCCATTTGAATTAGAAACAAGACATTTTGATGTCTGCTCTAAGGATGTCTTAAATAAGAGTAATGAAAATAACACCTTCAATCAAAAAACACATAAACAACATTGAGAAAAAGTTAAGGAGAAATAATAAGAAAATTATATTGGAAGGAGATGTCATTGAGACAAAACCATTTGAAATAATTATTCTTCAAAGTTGTTTTAAAGATCGGATAGAGGAAAAACTTATAAGATTTAATATTAATGGAAGATCCATTTGAGAAGCGATTCATATCTCAAAGGATTCAATTGTTAGTTGTTAGTTGTTGTTGTTAGTTGTTAGTCAAATGTTAAAAAAGCATAATTAATTCAAAATATATCTTGGAGCCTCCTTTATCTTCTCATGAGAAGATAATGTCATTGAAAAAAAAAATATGAAAAGGAATCCCCCACAATTTATTACATCAACTGATTGCTTCCTTAAATCTCCTATCTTTGAAGAGCTTATTAGATTTGAAGTTGAAGAACAACAACAAGGTAGTGGCTTCAAATTGAGAATGTTTCATGTATCGATCTTCATGTTCTTAAATCCACTCTGCTCAAGACTTCTTCTTATACTGATTTACCTAAGAATATAAAGAATAAAAAGGCAATAATTAGTATGAAAAATACTGATAGTAAATGATTTCCCTGGAGTATCTTAGCACATCTTTATCCACAGGAAAGGGACTGTGAAACAGTTCCAAATTTAAAATAAATATGAGAATAAATTAGAAACTGGGGATCTTGGTATCTCTTGAGGAAAACCCATGATCTTAAAAGATATAACAAGGTTTTGAAAATATGATTAACCTATCAATAAATGTTTATGGTTTAACTGATAAAAACAAAGTCCAAATTCTAAGAGTTATTTATACTACATCCAATGACAATTGGTCAAATGACCGGCATGTCTATCTGCTTTATTTCACTAATAAAGAAACGGCTCATTATGCTTATATCAAAAACTTTTCGAGATTGGTAAGTAGTTAAGTTTATAAATAAAAGCATAAATCATATCCTTGTAAGAGATGTCTAAATATCTTTCGATGTCAACAAAGACTCGATAAACATTTATGGTAATGTTTTTTTATGATAAAGCAGCAGTTGTTGAGAAGCCAGAACCTGGAGTGAAAGTTGTATTTACTGAAACAAATAAATGGATTAAAAAACCCATTTGTAATATTTGCTGATTTTTAAAGCATCTTGAAAAAGACTGATGATAAAAAAATATCAAAAGCATATTCCTTGTGGGTTTTGTTATTACATTAAATCATCTGCAGGAAGTAAATATGATAAGTTGGAGATGTATTGAGGACCTGATGCTGCTGATGAATTTGTTAAAAGGATAGAGGATGATTGTATTAAGCTAACTAAAATTATGTCAAGAACAAATATACCCCTTCACTTATCCCCAAATGAAGAGAAATAATTTGAAAAAGCAAGGATTTGTCATATTGGCTCAGAGGCTTTGGTAAAAACTGATAAAAGGGTTAGAGATTATTGCCATATAATGGGGAAATATAGAGGATCAGCTCATAATAATTGTAATCTTAATTATTGAATCTCAGCAATCAAACCTGTATTTCTTCGTAATAACTGTCATTATGATACGCTCTTGATAAAATAACTAAGTAAGACACCTGGAAAGATAATAGCAATTCATAATACAGAAAAACATTAGATCTCATTTACAAAACAGATTTATACTCATGAAATTGGTGTAAATGAAAATATTAGATTTCTTGACTCATAAATTTATGAAAACCCTCTAAGTTCTTTGGTGTCAAACATCTTCTCTTTTCCTATACTTTCTCATCAATTTAGGACTGAAGCCGACTTGGGTAAAGACATTTCTCTTCTTACTAAAATGTGTATTTACCCATATGATTATATGGATTCCTTTGAAAGAATTAAAGAAACAAGACTTCCTCCTCAAAAGCGTTTTTATAACAAGTTAGAAAGATGTCATATTACGGGTGAAGAATATCATGTCCTTTATTTAATAACTGATGTTTTATTACTCGCTGATGTGTTTGAGAAATTTAGGGAAGTTTGTTTTAATAACTTGGAAATATATAAATAAAGGACTTGATCCTGTCCATGATTATACATCTCCTGGAGTAGCCTGGAGCACCATGTTAAAATGACCAAACAACCCGTTTTTCTTCTAAGTGACGCAGATATGCTCTTGATGATTGAGAAGTCTAAAAGAGGAGGAATTTCACAAGATTTTTCAGAGATATGCAAAGGCAAATAATAAATATCTTCCAGAATTCTCACCTGATAAGCCCACATCTTACTTCATGTAATTTGATGCTAATACCTTGTATGGCTAGGCAATGTCTGAATCTCAACACTATAGTAATTTTAAATGGGTAAAAGAATACAAGATCAAATCTATCTTTGATGATATAATCTCCACACATTGAAAAGATTTACATAAATGGGATTATGGGTAGTATTTTGAACTAGATTTAAACTATCATAGAAAACTTCATAACAAACATAAAGACCTTCCTTATGGAGCTGAGAAAGAGATCCCCAATCAAGAGCTATTCGTCGGTTGTCAAAAACATTTGTTTAGTTCTTCAAATGAGTTTAAATATATTCCGACAACTAAATTACCAACAACATTGTTTGACAAATAAAAGTATATTTTACATCAAATAAATCTAAAGCAATTTATAGAAGCTGGACAAGTTGAAAAGGTTCATCGGGTACTTAAGTTAAGTCAAAGTCATTGTTTAGGTCAATATATTGAATATAATACGAGGATGAGAACAAAGTCTAAAAATGATTTTGAGAAGGACTTTTTTAAGTTGATGAATAATTCTGTATTTCGTAAAACAATGGAAAATATAAGGAATAGACAAATGTAAGACTTGCTACAACTGGGAGCAGCTGGAGAAGTTGACAAATAAACCAAGCTTTAAAATTGTGTAAATATTTAGATAATTTTGTGATGGTCATTTGAATATAAAGAGAAAAAGATGGATAAACAAATTTATGTGGGAACATCTGCTTTAGATCTTTCAAAGTATTTCACGTATGATTACTTTTATATTAATCTAAAGAAAAGATATGGTGAGAATATTGTAATGCCATATATAAGATATTAATAGACTCTTCAAACAAGTGATAACTACAGATTATGTTTATAAAGATATGAAAGAAGATGAAGATATTTATGATACAAGGAATTATGATCCAAATTACCCGCTCTTTTCAAATAAGAATAAAAATGTTGTTGGAAAATTTAAAGATTAATTAGGTGAAAAAAAATACTAAGTGAATTTGTGGGTGTTGCATCAAAGGCATATGCTTACAAAAACTTCACGAGAGGATTAAATGAATTCAAATGTGAAAATAAACTTAAAGGTCTGAAGAAGAGTGTATTGAAAGAGACCATGAACTTTCAACATTACCGTGAATTTATATGGAAGAGAAAGGATGTTTAGAGAGATGAATCTTTTTCAAAATTATAAACACAAAATATTCTCAGAGACTGTTCGTAAGAAAGCTGTAACAGCATTTGTTGATAAAAGATATATCATGAGTGATGGAAAAATAAATACATTGCCTTATGGATTTAAAGTATAAGCAATAATAAAAAAATGGGGTTGGGGGTTTTAACGGGCTACCGCTACATTATTCTAATTTTATGAATAAATTATTTTATTCCTGGAAGTAAAACATACTCTTATTATGGCTACTCAATTTGATTGAAGAAATTATCACATGAAAGGGGGTGAAGCGCAGCCCTCGGCAGGGTTAGTAGTATCAAAGGGGAGCACTATGACGAAGTAATGTCTACCAGTTTGAAAAGGAGAAATATGAGTGAGCATCAGCGAGCGAATATTGCGACATTAAGAAATGGTAGGGCTTACTGTGGCAAACCCTCTTTTTGACACTACCATTGAGGATTTTAGAAATCTCACCTAAGTAGTAGACCTTTGGCCTATGTTGACCGTTTTGTCTATGTTAACCTTACATATAATTGTCTATTAGAATTCAGTGACCTGAAATATAAATTATCTTGACATTTCAAGTCAATAAGATGAAAATTGAGGATTTTAGAAATCTGACCTAAGTTGTTGACCTTTAGCCTATGTTGACCTCTTGGTCTACGTTGACCTCAAAAATAATTCGCTTGTTGAAATCAGCGACCTGAAATATAAATCAACTTCAAATTTCTTGTCAATTGGATGAAATTTGAGGATTTTAGAAATCCCACCTTAGGTGTTGACCTTGGGCCTATGTCGACGATTTGGTCGATGTTGTCCTTTAAAAGAATTGGTTGATTGAATTGATTGATCTGAAATATATATCATCTTCAAATTTCAAGTCAATCGGATGAAAATTTTTGATTTTAGAAACACCAACTTCGTTGTTGACCTTGGGACTATGTTGACCTTTCAGTCCATATTGACCTCAAAAATAATTTGCTGGTTGAATTTGGTGACCTGCAAAAACACCTCTTCAAATTTCAAGTCAATCGAATGAAAATTGAGTATTTCAGAAAACTGGCCTATGTTGACCTTTTGGCAAATGTGGACCTCAAAAGTAATTAGTGGTTGAATTCGTTGGCCTGATATGTAAATCCTCTTTATATTTCAAGTCAATTGGATGGAAATTGAGGATTTTATAAATACCACCTCAGTTGTTGACCTTGGGCATATGTCGACCTTTTGGTCAATGTTAACCTTTAAAATAATTGGTTGGTTGAATTCAGTGACCTGAAATGTAAATCCTCTTCAAATTTCATGTCAGATGGATGAAAATTGAGGATTTTAGAAATACCACCTTAGTTGTTGACATTAGTCCTATGTTGTTGAACTTTTGGTCGATGTTGACTTGAAATTTGAAGATTTATATTTCATGTCAATGAATTCAACAAGCCATTTATTTTTGTAGTCAACATCGACCAAATCGTCAACAATGTAGAAAATGTCACAAGTTCTTGGTACACCAATGAGAATATTCTCCACCTCCCCCACCCTCTCAATGTCCAATTTCAGCCCACATCCGGTCAAACAGCAGGTTCATTATCATTTGATTGCCTAATTTTTGAACCGACTTCGTCTCTTTAAATCTCTGAACTACTGCAAAAATGATCAATACAAAAGTGGTACTGTACTTCATAAAATGTTTATTTTGGTGTTTTTGTTTTGGCTTTAGATTCTCAGGAATGTTTCCACTGCCCCAATTACTTTTGGTCAACTGAACATGGGGATGCTTGTGTAGTCATGGCTGAAGAATTTCTGGCTTTTTCTGATCCATTGTCCATCACTCTGTTGGTAATGTTACTCATTGGAATGGTATTGGTTGTTTTGGTAATGGTGATGATGTACACCCATCGTGAACTACATCTGGTGAAAGTTGAAAGTTTTGAAGTGAATCTCCTTCTTCTTGTTGCATTAGGAGGATGTTTTTGCAGTACATTATCTTTTATTGGCAAACCAACAGACAACTTGTGCAGCTTACGGGAAACTTGTCCCTGTATATTGCTCTCGCTTGCGATAATTTGCATGTTGGCAAATTGCACAAAAGGGTTCATTGCTTCCAAAGGTATAATCTACATTATTGAATTTAAATTTACCTGGACATGAAAATTATGCTTTATATCACACTATCAGAAAATAAAAATTGATATGCACTAACAACCGGTGTTGGTAAAGGCGCTGTCACACCTTGACGATTTCGCCAGCAATGGCAACGTATAAAAATGTATGTAAAACGTTGGCGTAAGCTGAAATTTTGATGTTTTTTTAAGTTTTGGTCGTATTCATAACATGTTGGTCCTATGCATAACATATTAGTAACGGGCTCAGAATGTTTCGTTGTCTTATAGAAAACTTATACCAACGAATGCTTAGCCTGTTGTCGGCGTTCATAACCTATGCCCAACAACAGTTTAACTTAGGCATAGCGTGCTGCACGTATCGCTGACGAACTCGTGGCGGAGCCTGTTAAAAACCTGCCGCACGCCGATTTAAATCATAACCGCCTGAGAATTGGAAGTGTCAACCACGCAGTCACATCTTGACGATTTAGCCAGCGTATGCCGACCTATGAAAAATGTGTCTAAAACGCTGGCACACGTTGATACGTTATGGGTAAGTTGTATATACGTTTAGAGCACGCTGAAAAACGATGAAGTACGCTGTCATATTTCGTGGTACGTCTAGTATGTCGTGAAATTTCAAGCATGCTGAAAATTTTACGACGAACTCGCCATATGGCTCACATGTTCCGCTACGCTGGGAGTAAGTTGTAGGCACGATATGCGATTGTTGACACACGTAGACACAAGTTCCTTGTAAGTTACTCATAAGTAGAAACACGTCGAGGTAATGTTTAGCATACCCGAAACTTTTTTCTCCATCAAGGCACATTTTCTTTTTTTCTCAGACTTTACTTATAATAAATGCCTTGAAGGCACGTGACGAAATATCTGAAGTTGTTGTTGCTTTTTTATTATCATTTTTTTAGTCTATCACGAATTTTAAAATATATTCGGACATTTGCTTTTAAGTTTCGACGTCGACGTGACAATATCCTCAAACAGAAAATATTCACAGAGGAAATAAGAATAAGATATGAGCAAACTGAAGAGGCAATCGGATGTGACGTAACGGCACATGACGAAATATCGGAAGTTATTGTTGATGTTTTTTTTAACGCTGCCAATACGCCATTATATGGTAGCTGTAAATTAGAAACACGTTCAGTAAGTTCTGTGATCGTCCGGAAGACCTCAAAGAAATACGTCTACATACGTCAATATGCATTGGAGATACGTTACACATAGGTTCAAAGCATGTCACTCATAGGTTAGAAATAAGTTTTGGGTACGCTAAGCATTACCTCGATGTGTTTCGACTTATGAGTAACTTGAAAATAACGTGCCTCGACGTGTGTCAACGATCGCATAACGTGCCTCGACGTGTGTCGATTGTGTATCGTGCATACAACACGTTACTTATAGGTTATAAATAAGTTTTGGGTACGCTAATCATTACCTCGACGTGTTTCGACTTATGAGTAACTTACAAGTAATGTGTGTCGACATGTGTCAACAATCGCATAACGTGCCTACAACTTATGGCGAGCGTAGCGGAATGTTTGAGTCATACGCTGGCATACGTCGTAAAATTTCAAGCATGCCAAATTTTGAGGACAACCGCAAAGTACAACGATGAAAGCCAGCGTACTACGACATATGGCAGTGTTTTTCAGTACGCTCTTAATGTTATCAAAACTTACCCATAAAGTATTTGACGTGTGCCAGCGTTTTAGACAAATTTTTCTTAAGTCGGCATACGCTGGCTAAATCGTCAAGGTGTGACAGCACCTTAAAAGGCAGTTTTATGAAACCATTATGTACAGTGTTTAAAAATGTACAATTCTGTATATAAACAGTTATGAAGGACAGAACATCAACAGTCGACTAAAAAATTATGGAATCCATTTGGAGCATCAGTTAGGAGATTGTGGTCTTCCAGGAAAGTCATAAGCTGCTGGTTGATGGGGTATTCCAATATTTTGCTCATCAGCCTCTTGTTTGAGCTGTTAGATTTATCCACAGAATCTTTAAATGCAAGTACAACTGAAGCCAACTTCCAGGAAGGTGGGAAAGCCGAATTTGATAGACATACATTGTACAGTTTTGAGAGAATTCTGAGAAATTTTGGCAAGCACATCTTCAGGACAATAGGAGGGATACGATCTGTTCCATTAGATTTAGAAATATCCAGCCCTTGGATTACTTTCCAAACTTTCTCAGTAGTGATAATAGCAGTGGATATTTTAATGTCCACACCGGAGTGACAAGTCGGCAGCGATTGATTTTGGTCATCAAGTATGGAGCTTTCAGAGAAATGCTCAGCAAAGTGGTTGGCTTTATCAATGTTTGAGGAAAGGACTTCAGGACCATTGAAAAGGACATGGGTTGTTGATATATTTTGCTTTAGGACACTGTTAGCAACTCTACAAAAGTCTCAGTAACCCAGGCATTGTGTTTAAATAGAGTTACAAACATGGTGTTAAAATTTCAATGAGAGATAGCAGCAGCACACGCAGAAACAAATCCAGCTAGGGAGTGTAATTTCACTTTGTAGGTCTGAGCAGGAATGAAAAGATCTATGGCAGCTTGAATACATATAGTGATCTTAGTGGCTGCCTCATAAGGACTGAGGCAAAAGACTGACTTCTAGGGAATATCCCCCAGGAAAGATTGCAAGGCATCCCTGTGAGCCTTGATGTGCTGCTGGAGAACTGTGCGATGAAATAGATGGATGGGAGCAGATGTTGAGGAGCAAGTTATTTGGACTTCAATGTTGCCATGATCTGTATTTCCGAGAGAAGCCAAAATGTTGGCAGTGTGAACCCTTGGATTTGAGCACAAAACAGATCAATAAGATATCTATTATCAATAGCACACTCTGGAATTTAGGTGTGAGCTCACATTATCTGAGGAAGCTAGGTTTCACAGACTATCATGTGACCTAGTGAAATTGTAGGCACTGCCAACAGAAGCATCAGTGGCATGAGAGTTGACCAACCATTCTTTGTGATGGACATGAAATTCTCCAAAGACCAACAGTCCATGTAAATCGAATATATGGAAGATATATCCAGGTTCAGGAGGAGGACATATCCAGAGATGTGGATGATACCTCACTATTATGACACAATTCACAAAGGGCAAGTAGACCATGGGAGTTCAACTGTATGAAGGACTGGATGGCAGAGAAGTTTCCCCGAACTCCTCTGATGCTTGCAAAGCAGACACCAAGTGGTTTGATTTTGGATTTGATTTTGGGTTCCACTGGTACCTGAACTCAAAATGCAGGTTGAGATCAGGTTTTCTTCGATAATTGAGTCCTAGTGAAAGAATAAAGGAAATAGGGACAAGAGGGGGAAAGTTAGAGCTTCAAAAAATCCAACTAATACAATGGAGGAAAAATACAGGAGACCATACAGACCCTCTACCAGAGCAGGGGTATTCAAATGGCATCATGAAAGCAATTAGAGGTAGATGCATGAGGCACCATCTCTGCATGTCCATGGCAGTACATCTACCCTGGCATTTAACACCTGCTGATATATCAGCCTCTCAGTGCGTTACCACCGAGTTTGGGATCCTTTACTATCGGGTGGCCATGATCAGCAGCATATTTTTGGTCTGTACCCTTTGGAGTGGGAGTTTACTGAATGTTGATCAGTGGGGAGAAGATTGGAATAAAGAGCAGAAACCAAGGTGCCAGAATATGGAACAAGCATTCCTTTGCTTGAAACAAAATATGAAAATACACTTTCTTCACAGTGTGAGTGGAACTGGAAGGGGGTAAACTAGTATGTATCGAGGTAAGAGGAGGTGCCTGCACTGCTATTTTGGTAGACTGCCAGCCAAGGCTCAGGAGATGCACCCACCTGGGTTTTAAATCACAGTTGTCCTCAGGAGACTCCCATCCAAAGCTAATGAGCTCTAATTGCCCGGGTTTGAAATCAGATTTGTCATTCTCTTAGGCAAACTGCCAATCAAGGCTAATGAATTATACCTACCTCAAGCAAGCCTGGTTTTAAGGCACCATACAACTACCTTTCACACCTCTGCATTTGGTTAGAAATGGGTCAGCATGAGAAGCCATACAATTAGAGTTTGATTCAGAGAGGCTATCTGAGATTCAGACCAAATATAATATTTTGCGAATGAGAAGTTGCTCAGTTCTTCACCCAATCCATCATTGCAAACCCTTTAACAGTATATTAAAGAGGAGTAAATTTAGAAACGACAATTACAATAAACATATATTTATTGTCACGCCTGAGGCTCGCAAACGTGATATACCTCGGCGCCGGGATTTTTTGTAAATCAAATGGATTCTAACTACTGTATTCAATTTAACTGATTTACAACTTTACCATTTCCCAAGGTGCATCAAATGTACAGAATTTGGTGGTTGCATGCATGGGAAGCAGATGGATGGAAGATGTGTTCTTACCTTTTTCAGAGTTTACTTATAACGAATAAATATGAGGAGAAAGGCGAATGGGACATGTCAAACAAAACAAACCATACAATTCAGCAGATATGATCAGGGAGGAATATGCAACTTATGTGCAGGAAAATAAATAACAAACCTCACCTGACTATGCACCACTGACCGCACTTTTACAAACAATGGGGTACTCAGTCGAGGACTTCCCTTTGTCGTAATGTGCAGGGTGATTATGCAGCTCGTTAAAGGTGCAGTGGAGGCGAAGAGAGTCAACAATGAAGCAAACCAGTGATGAAGAGCTAACAATGAAGAGACAAAGCAGAAGAGAGTCGGAGACAAGCGAGCGAAACAGACCACAATTTTATTTTCAAAAGGTCCCACTTGAAATTGATTTTGATTATATACTTTAGTCTGTGAGAGTACATCGTGGTTACAATGATATGCTTGTTTTTGTTTTTTCTGATGAGATGAGTTAATTATCTTCAAAAGGGGTGTTTAAATTTTACCAAATCCCCAGTTTTCATTCATGCACTCCCTTGGAGTTGGATCCCTTCATACGCGTGCAAATATTTTTGGGCCGCAAGTTTTCATGGCTTTTGGAGTTTTGGAGGAAACTCTCACACACACACACACACACACACACACACACACACACACACACACACACACACACACACACACACACACACACACACACACACACACACACACAATTATTATTATAGATTATGTAAGATAATCATAACCCCATTTTCTACTTTAGCTTTTAATTCCATTCCTTCTGAAATTAAACAATAAGCATCAATTTCTTCACTTTCAAGGAATATTGAACTGCATACTATGAGGCCACACTGTGAATCACCTCGATGTAGGTCATTTCACTCTCACATCATTGCCAATGCAACAGCAATGTACTACTTTTATATTTTTAGGTCGTTTTTTTTTTGTTTTCGTTTTTAGTTTTTTCTACCTTCCAACATGACCTCTTTGCTGCAACCTATGGATCAAGGCATTATAGCCACATTTAAGGCTTATTATTTATGGCGCACCTTTTTCCAGCTTATCAGCGATATAGTAGATGGAAATAAGCTGACAACAAAGGAGTCACATGGCTACAACATTATGAAAGCCATTGACAACAATGGGGAGTCTTGGCAGGATATTATGTCTTAAAATATGAATGGTGCGTAGCGAAAACTCTGGACTGAATGTGCAACAACTTCTGAGGATTTGAGGAGACAGAGTCAGAAATTAAATGCGTCATTGTGGGGAGGGCCATTCAAGTTGGGTTCAATGACATAGCGGAGGTGAACATTGTGGAGTTGCTCGGGTCCCATGGAGAGGACTTATCGAATGAAGATCTGATGCAGAAAGACCAACAACAAGTGAGAGGATTATATTACTGAAGAAGCACCACTCCCTTGATCATTTACTGTAAAAATATTGTAACAGATGATTTTGGTGATATGGAAACAATAGAGGCAAACTTCAGTGAGGATTATCTAAACAGAGAATGCAGCTCAAAGGTTAAAAAGGTTGTTGACCAATAGCATTGCCTGCTACAATGAGCTATACCAGCAGAAGAAGAAAAAAGCTGTCCAGAAATCATTGGATAAATCATTTAAACATACAGAGAAGATCCCTGTAACTAGCCCAGTTTCATCCTCAGATGAAGAGTCAGACAAACCTGCCTTATTGTCTGAATCCCACCACTTCCCATCCCAGCAGCCTTCTCCACAAGCAAGCTCTTCAATCATCTCACATGAGTTTTATGTCATTTACTTGTGTAAAAACTGATCAAAAATGACTGATTGGAGTTATTTTATTCGAAATATTCAATGAGACTGGAAGATATGATGATTCGTAGCAAGAAAAAGCATCATTTAAAAACAATTCCCCAAGGTAAAACAATTCCCCCAGGTTACAAATGTTACCCTATTTTATTTATCTTCTGGGACATTTTGTTTTGACGGTACAGAGTTGTGAGCATGCTTAAGTCTGAACCCTCGGCCTAGCTTCAGGTGTGCTTGTATCTTATTTATTTATTAGACATCCTATGTACGTAAATTAATACTCATTTTACTATGTGCACATTTCACATCACATGCAGCAAATTTCACCTCCCTTTGCCTTGTATTTATTCTTCTTAAAAAAAAAAACGCTTTTGTGCACCACCCATGAGGCTTGGTTTGCAATTCACCATCTTCAATTCCAATGGAAGATTAGTAATTACTCTTTTATGGAAAATATTTTTTGAGTTTTTTATCCTCAAAAATAGACTGCAGTGAACACACAGTTGTGTAAAAAGATTGGAATTTAATACCACACTCAAACCATCCTTATGAAGGGGGACAGACAAATACACAAATGTACACTGTGTTTTATCAAAAAGTCGGGAGACTTCTTATGTTGGGAGGCCTGGACACTCCATTGGCTCAATACAACATAAATCCTCAAAAAATTCTGCCAAGATAGAACGTATAAAACTATAACTTACCTACCATTCCTCTGTGGAGAATTCCCCATCCAATAACACTCATTAAACTTTAGGACATCATCCTTGAACAAAAAAAATTCCACCCAAAAGTGCCAGTTTGTCATTCTTCTTATTCTTATTCTTTTCTAACAGCCCAACTCAAAATTGGTTGAAGCTACAAAATAGGTTTCAACACCAATCTATTGCATTTTAAAGTGGGAAGATGCAAATTGATCGAAATTTTAAAAGCATGAAAGGATTCCATGAAAAGTACACAAAACTGCATTCCTTTGTAAACTCAAACAGCCTGATGGGAGCGGAGCTACCAGACACATTTGCCCAAGCACCAATCAGACCTAATTGGCTGTGGTTAACAGGTGACTATTATCAGCCAGGTCTGTGCAGGGCAGTCACGGGGCCAATCGATAGCAACAAATAGAGCAAGTGTATATGATTATGTATGTATGAATGCATGCATGTATGTCTGTTCTTCACCCAAATCCTCAAACCCCTCCTAAAGCAAAGTCCTCAAAATTTGCTCCTAAAGCAAAGTCCCTAAAAGCCTCAAAATCCTCTATCTCAACTCTTTCCCCTCTCTGCCCCCCTCCCTCAATCCATCTCTATCATCCTCTCTCCCTTTCTTTTTCAAGTCCTCAACTGCCCCAAACCCCAAGTGCTCAATACCCCTTTCCAACACCAAGTCAACCCCCCTCCCCCCCAGCCCTTCCCAACATCTCAATCTCTGTCTTCCAACTCCATGTACCCTCACCCTCAACTTTCTGTCGTTCCTTCCATATTTCTTCCTGTTCTTAACAATGTTGCACAAATATATGCTGGAAATTTTGGTGCACGAGAAGGTCATTCCACCTATCATGCCTGCATTGTTCTTGTTCCTGTTTGTTTATAACAATGTTAAAAGTAAATAAATATGGAACATTGAATTCACAATCACTTCCCCCCTTTCTTCCCTTATCCCTACTACAATTCATGGACCGGTGTTTGTTTGTGTGTTTGTCACATTATTACTCCTACAGTTCTGGGCCGTTTACATCCAGACTTGTTCCATATGATCAGCATGACCCCAATTAATCTATACGGGTGTTTTCATCTTTGCCAGTAATCTTGCATGGAGGGGGGTGGGAGGGGACACAAATTATTTATGTAAATGTATGTCGTGTAGTGCCACCTCCAGGTGGGGGAGGGTATTAAAACTTTGCAGCATTTTCAGTGCAGTATTCTTGTCCCCACGTATTCCAGTGCAGTGATGTGTTTTGAATTATATGCAGTAGGTATGTTTTTGCTTCTTGCACGTAACCCAGGTTATTATTATTTTTTGCCTCTAACTAGTTCTATCAGTTGTCTATATATCGCCCAAATAAGGGTATGCGTGTCAGTCGAACGTGTTGCATTCTTGGAACAATATTGCCCATAGGGCGAGGACTCTGCTAGTATCACAAATACAATAACATGACCCCTCCCCCTGGCCCCTCCCGCAGTAAGTGGGGCGTGTCATGATTATGAAGTCACAATAATTTGGTACCAATGTCGCAACCATGGTGCCAACATTACACCTCCATGACAATTATTACTGTTGCACTTGTAGCACGAATCACACGCTCATTAGTGTGAGGACACCAAATTTAATATTATCTCCATATTTCATGTCAGGATGCAATGATATGATTTCTCAGATATTCTGCAAACATGCATTGTTACCTCCGCCACGGAAGTTAGAAGGAAGATATTTTTTTCACCCCTTTATGTTTGTTTGTGTGTTTGTTTATGTGCATGGTATCTCAAAAAGTTGTGGGTGGATTCAGATGAAATTTGGTGGTTAGGATGGATGTGTGCAAGGACGAACTGATTAGATTTTAGTGAAGATCTGGATCCGAATTTGGCGACTACAATTTTTGAAGTGATTCTTACCATTAATAGATAGAGCCATAATGATATATATGTTGTTTCGAAAGGTTGTGGATGGATTCTGACAAAATTCGGTGGACACTTTGGGTGTGTGACTCGGAAGAATTGGCATATAATAATTTTGTGGATTCGAATCCGGATGTGGATCTGAAATTTTTTGAAGTGATTCTTCACCATTGAGAGATAGGGCGAAACCGATATATGGCACGATATATCAAAAAGTTATTGAGCTTGATATGTTCCACTGGATGAGGCATTGCGTGGTGGGGGTATACGCTCTATCAAGTACCCTTCTAGTTACCCTCGCCAAAGGAGATGGCATTGCATTTGGGTCCGTTTGTAACTTGGCAAAAAAAATTGTTGGTCTGGAGCATTTGTCTGTCTGTTTGTTTGTCTGTCTGTTTGTTTGTCTATTTGTTTACTTGGTGAAAAAAATCAGAATTTTTTTTTTTGCTATTAGAAAAAAAAAAAAAAATTCTCTGTCTGTTGCTGGGAAAAAAAAAATAGATTTTTTTTTTTGCGAAGTATGTTGGTCTTTCTGTTGGGTCGCCGAAATAGATGACCCTTATTGTCAGTAATTCTGTGTTTGTTTGGATGTTTGTTTGGATGTTTGTTCGTTTGTCATCAGCATAATTGGTAGTAATCGTGGGCGGATTTTGACCAAACTCGGGTGGGAGGTACATCTTATGACTTCGTGCTTTGGAAATTGTGATGGTTGCTAGGGATGCTTTGGTTCCCTAGCAACAACCGAAAAAAAACCTTCAGAATCGGTACCGTTCACACAAAATCAATTCCGAAAGCCATTATCCCACGAAGGGCTATGAAATTTGGCAGGAATATCTACAGGTGATGCTCTATCAAATATATTCCGGTTTTTGTGATATATGGAATACTTTACCCGCAGCACCCCCAACAATTAGGGTATGCACGAAAATTGGCGAAAGTTGAAGGCCCCCTAGCGACCAGGTGATTACATCGATACGAATGAAACTTTGCAGGTTCATGGTACTCAGTGAGTACTACAACTTTGCGTCAGGACATATTGACCGATTTCGCTTAGGTCAGTGGTCAAAGGTCAATTAGTGCAAAAATCGATAATATGCGAGAGCTGGATGTGCCTTCGCGCAAAATGCTACTCCTAGGGTTATGGTCGGATGGTCAAGAAAATTCGCACTAATCGTCTGGAATAGATTGTGCACAAACGAACAAGCCGGATTTTCGATTTAGATCTTTGTTCACCAACAGCACCCCCTCGAACTTTGGGGATTTCCGATTTCAAACCGCATTTTCGGTACTTTTCATTCAAATGGCTACCGAGTAGTTATCAGTATATGGTACTGGATGAGATTTGATATGCATAATCTTAAGGTGATCCGCTATATGACATCCATTTTGCTCTATATCTTATAGTTTCCATGCTCGGCGACCCATCGGGATTTCCAATTTCAAACCGCATTTTCGGTACTTTTCATTCAAATGGTTACCGAGTAGTTATCAGTAGATGGTACTGGATGAGATTTGATATGCATAATCTTAAGGTGATTCCCTATCCACTATATGACATCCATTTTGCTCTATATCTTATAGTTTCCATGCTCGGCGACCCATCGCCGCCTACCGGCTTGTCTGTTTGTTTGTATGTTTGTTACATGATTTTTGGCCACAGTTTTCAAGCAATCGTTTTGAATTTTTTTATGTGTCTAGGAGACTAGCCAAGGATGACAACGCTAAATTTTAGTGAAGATCCAAATTCACATCTGGATCTGAGAATTTTTAAGTGATTCTTCACCATTGAGAGATCGGGCTAAAAACGATATGTGGCAAAAATATCTCAAAAGATAATGGATGGATTCAAACAAAAATAGGTGGACAGTTTGTGAGTGCTACAGTGAAGAATGAATTCAATTTTGGTGAAGATCTGAATCGAGATCTGGAAACAAGAATTATTTTATTTTTAACTGATTCTTCACCATTGAGAGATGGGGTGAAAAATGATATTGCATGCCATCTCAAAAAGTTAAGGACGGATTTGGATGAAACTTTGTGGACAGATTGGGTGTGTGACAAGAACTATTTTTTTCGATTTTGATGAAGATCTAAATCCGGATTCGGATTCGATTATTTTTCAGGTGATTCTTCTCTATTGATAGATTGGGCCAAAAACTACGTATTGCATGTTATCTCCAAAAGGTGTAGATGACTTGTGACAAAACAAGGTGGAAGATTTGGTTTGGTGACGAGCAAGCCGATTCGATTTTGTTGGATCTGATTCCGTACCTTATCAGTGCTAGGCAATATGTAAACTACTCAGCCTGGCGGAGGTATGTTCTCCACGGAATGCTGTTCTGTTTTGCCGAGTTGTCACTCTATGAGTGATTTTTTTTTCTTGTTTGTTTGTCTGCACAGAACTTTCGTGTTTTTCTTTGCAACCGCTTGTCAGATTGAGACTAAATTTTCACTAAAGTTGTGACTGCTCATGTAGAATGCTATAATTATAATTATGATGTCATAGGTCATGTGGTGTGACAGTCATGTTGGAGAAATGGAAAAACTTTGGACCTCTGTATCTCAAACCACACCAAGAAAAAATTGAAGCTTGGCAAACAGCAAGTACTCTTAATGGGTAATAAAGCTGATGTATTGAAAACATTATAGGTTCTTTTGTTATGAGTTGTAATTGCATATGTAGAACGCCACATCCGATCAGTGTGAAAATTTGTTAGGGTCATCTATGGATAAATTGGTAGTAGTAGAGCATTGGGGCTTCTGGGACATCTCAAAAATGTACAAATGAGTGCATGGGGGATAAGGGAAAACTAATTGATGACACCAAAATCCTCTCAATTTCCCTTATTTTACTTCCTTAGGACCCCACTTTTGAGACTTTTCTTCCCCAAAGTTTCGAAAAATCTTCCTCCCTTTTTCACCATATTGTCATCAAAACCCCCATTTTCACTAAAAATCATTACATTTCTCACGGTACTCAAAGAGCGAACTATCAAATATTTGTTCCTGTTTTATTTTCGGGAATAACTTAATATTATTATAACACTCGTCATCGTCGAGTATACCTGAAATTGTTTCTTGGTTTATGTATTTTTGTTGAGAAGAGATGAAATGACATACCTCTCTCAATGCTCTTGTCTGAGCATATAATTTTCAGATTGTAGTAAATTATTTTTTCCATTGATTTCTTGACAACCATCAAAGTTTTTTGTTCATTCAATGATATTTATTTTCTTGACATCCTCAAACTTATTTGTATTTAAATTTATTCACTTATTTGTTTCATCGACTTTTGTTTTAGTCATTTCTTCAATAAGGCTTATTTGATATTCCTCACATTCATTGTTTCCCATTTAAATACCAAGGCTGTGTTTTTCTCCACTCTTAGGTATGGTTATTGCTTGGTTTTATCATTTTATATACCACTAAAAAAAAGGGTGTGATAGCCTGCGAAAAAAAAACCCAACCCTTCTTTTATTCTTATACTTTATTTTATGTCTTAACACTTATGTTTATTGTAGCACTTATATATGTATATCCATAAGGGAGGCTGTCAATTGCATTTTCTTAAATAAACCTCTTATCATCAAAAGCTCCCATTGCTTTCTTATTTACCTCGTCTGTATATAAATGATGTTTATAACTTCTTATTGTTTTCATTTTTCTATACTCTTGTTTCTTAAAGGCTAAACAATTGCTAGTCAGGAGGCCCAATGCAGAATAGTGTACGACCCTGCTGATTCTGTGTTAGAATAATGCAACAGGTGTAAATTGACTGTCCAGACACACAGAAACGTGAATCAACTTGTTGCCAACTCTGGATATGGATAGTATGGCCGCCATGACAGTTTACAAAATGGTCGCCATTAAATATACTTTTCGTCATATTTCAGCCGCAAATTGACATGAAATTACAAAATTAGGGTCGATTTCCATGTTTTTGAGCATGCCTGAGCTGATGGGAGTATAGAAAAAAACATTGCTCCATCCATTTTCTAAAAATAATATGACTTGTTTTTCACTATATTATTTTTGAAGAAATGTTCAGGCTCGAATTAGAATGTCTGATTATACAAACCACAATCAATGAATTTTACAACTTTGCTATAAAATGAACCTAAACTACATAACTGTGTGTTTTTCTGTGACCCAGGACTAACTGAAAAATGAAAGCCGCAAGATTTCTCACAGGGGGTTCAAGGGATCGAGAAGAAGAAGAGCATGTAGACTGGAATAAATGCTTTATTTGCAAGGACAGTTCAAAAACTAGCAAGTCAACGCCACTTCGAAAGACTACAATCGTTGGTGTGAAAACTGTAGCTGAATGTTGCAAAGAAAGAGAGAAATATAATGACGCTAAATATGTTGACTCATTCTCAAGAATCAGAAAATATTCTGTACCGGAGCACGTCGTAAAGATTCAATGGCACAAATTGTGCTATAGTGACTTTACTCACGCACAAAAAATAGACAGACTGAAGTCAAGGATTCAGCCACAATCTGCGACTTACGCAGAAGAGATACCCACAACATCAGGTTCCTCAGAGAAATACCATGTCCCAAAGTTACTAAGATCCACGCACAGCGCTATGGATTGGTCAAAATGCGCTTTCTGCCAGACTGACATTCCTGGAAAAGCTGGTGTCCTGACAAATGTTGAATTTGATCACACATCATCGAGGATGCTTAGTTTGGCCCAATTTGACCCCACCATGCGTCACAGGTTTGCAGGTGTTTCAGACTTGATGGCAGCTGAAGGTAAATATCACCTCAAGTGTTATGTTTCTTTTCGCAGAAAGTAGAAGAAGGAGAGTGGAGAGAAAAACCAGTCTCCTGAAAGCATCTGTTTCAGAAATGTGATGAACCAGCTTGAGAAAGAGCTGCAGAAGGGACATGTGTTTACCCTGAAAAACATCTGGGAACACTACAGCATGCTGTTATTGAATGATTTTGGAATTGAGGCTGGAGCCTACAAAAGCTACAATTTCAAGCAGAAAGTGGAGGTTCACTTTGGTAGTGACAAGGTGACATCCGTGCAGCCATTGGATGTCACAAAACCCCTCATAGTTGCGTCCTCAACTGTGACAAAGTTTGACATGAGAACCGCCGTGAATGATTTATCTGAAGAAGGTGAAAGTTCTGAAGAAGATGAATTGGCCCAGTGCAGTCTGCCTCATCATGAGAACGAAATCCTTAGCTGGATCTTCAGAGTGGGCATAAAGATTTACAGTGACGTAAAACACTCTCCAGGGCATAGCATTATCGGTGGACTGAACACAGAAAATGCAGAGCGAATTGTACCTGAAACCCTGTACATGCTTGTAAAGCTTCTTTGTGGTGGTGACAGCACTGACAAGATGGACAATGAAGAAGCGGATGAGACAGATACCAAGAACAAAGTTCTGAGCATCTGCCAAGACATTATTCATGTGGCTTCAGGAGGCAAAAACTGACCCCCAAACACCTGGGCCTTGGCCTTGCTCTTCACCAGGCTACACGCTCAAAAGAGCTTGTCAATCTTTTCATGCAGCTGCACACACAGTTGGGTACGATACAGTGAGGCGCATTGACACAGCAATTGCCAATGATGTTATACAATGCTTCCGAGATAATGGAAATGTCATGATCCCAAGGAACTTTCTCAACATCCCAACTACCACAGGATATTAGAGATATTCTAATGACAACATTGACATAATTGAGGAGACGCTGACTGGGTCTGGCACTTTTCATGCAAGTCAGTGCGTGGCCCTCAGACGCAAGGGAGAACAAGAGCCAGTGATGGACATTCAGATTAAACCTGGCCGCTCCAAAGTTCTCAGTGCCCCTCCTGAAATGACAAGCATCCAAGAGGCCAATATGACCAACTTGAAGCCAGAACCTGTTTTCTCTGAACCACTGCAGCATACATGGTACTCACCCGTTGAACAGAAAATCAAAGCAGCCAACACTCAGGAGCTTGCCTGGATCTTGGCCAGATTGCATCAACAAAATAATCAGGCCGTTCCAGGCTGGAGTGGCTTTAACCAGAAGATGTCCATAGTTGAGCCACCAGTGACAGTCATCGGGCCAATGCCGATTCTGAATTCCCCAGTACATGACTTTGACACGCTGTGGACAGTTCTACAGAAATGCCAGGCAATGACAAAGAAGATTGGGGAGAAGTACACTGTCATCACTTTTGATGAACAGCTTTACTGCAAAGCAAAGATGCTACAATGGGATAAGAACGGCTGTCAGGATCTGGTCATCATGCTTGGAGGATTTCATATCCAATTGAATTTCACGAAAGTACTCGGACAGTACATGGATTCGTCAGGCCTGGAGAACATTTGGATGGAAAGTGGAGTCCTTGGTGGAAAGGCATGTGAACAAGTAATCAAAGGGAAAGGGTGGAACCGTGTCATCCACATTCACAAGTTGACTTTAGAGGCACTTTGGTCCGTTCTCTGGGCATGCTTCACAGCATGGGCCAAAGAAAATGACAAGCTCATCCGGGATGACTTGAAAGGTGCAGCTGGAAGAGTTTCAGATGCCTTTGCCAACAAAGATGATAGAGGAATGAATTCCTCTTTTGGAGAACTTTTGTCTGAGGTGGAAGAGGTGCAGGTCCTGTTTCAAGAGTTTGAAGCTACTTGTTCAAAAAATGCCACCTTTAGATTCTGGAGAAATACATGAAGTTGATCTCCATCCTCTTGAGGTTCAGACATGCTCTTCGTGAAGGAGACTGGATCCTGTTCCTGACATCATTTGCTGAAATGCTTCCCTGGTTTGCAGCATTTGATCATTTCCATTACTCTCGCTGGGGAGCTGTCTTCCTTGCTGACATGCACATGTTGCCGACAACAGCTCCAGAAGTGCACAGAGGTTTCCTTGCAGGAGACTTTGTCACAAAAGAAACAAAGCAGAAGTTCAATGAAATACCTGATGACCAGGCAATTGAACATGTGAACAAAGCCGGCAAAGTAGCTGGAGGTTTGGCTGGAATAACAAAAACAGACTCCGCCCGTGACAGATGGGCTCTCTCTTTCAACGAAAGAGCTCAGCTTACCAGAGACACAAAAAAAAAGTTCACACTCGCTGGCAGTGAGGAAGACGACAATGATGAGCATGACTGTGCACATAAAGATTCCGGTCCCAAGAGAATGATCCAAGACCAAGAGTATGTGCTAAAGCTCATTGACCTATTCAAGACCCACAATCCATTTGATCGCACTTCCCCAGAATTAGTCTCAATTACGACAGGGGACATTGCCAGTGAAGTTGTGACAAGTGATCTCTTGAATGCTGAAATCACTGGAAAGCAGCTCGTCATAGACTTCGTGGAGGACCGGTTGATCAATAAGACAACAAGGTTTCATGACAGAATCAAGTCTAAGAATCTGCACACTTTCGAGAGCATGTACACTGTTGAAGTCAAAGTGGGAAAGGAAAAAATGGTCACACTAAAGGCAGACAGAAAACTTCTGACACGTGTGGTGACAGCAATGCAGGCAGGCTGAGACGTTGACATTAACAAAATGCTGGAGCAAGAGATATGCGCAGTTCCTCTGTCATTGGCAATGCCTAATGGCAGATTACGTCTACCTCTGAACAAAGCTGACCTTGGCAAGATTCTCCAGCAAGGCTTGCCAAACGTTGCTCCAGAACCGTTATCGACATGCACTATCATCGATGGCATGGCACTGATCCAGGCACTTGGGAACAGGATGAATGCTAAATCGCTTGGTGAATGGGCAGATTCTGTTGCAGATCATATTAGTCATGTTTTTTCCAACTATTGCTCCAGGGTTGATCTTGCCTTTGATCAGTATAGGAAGAAAACGATCAAATCAACAGCTCGAAGTCAGAGGATACGGGGCAAGAAAGCAATCAGAAGAGACGTGCAAACAAGAAGCCAGTCCATGGGGCAATGGAATACACTCATCTGCCTCGATGAAAACAAAGCTAGCTTAGCAAATTTTCTATGCACAGAGTTAGCAAACAAGTTCCAGAATCACGAACAGGAGCTGGTACTGAATGGAGGCTTCACAGATCCTGCAAAAGTGTGGACGTCGTCAGGGAGAGATGTCTCACACTTGTCATCTCCTGAGCATGAAGAGGCTGATACTCGCATTCTTCTCCATGCCAAGGAAGCATATGAACAGGGGTACATGCAAACTGTTGTTGTTAGCAAGGACACTGATGTCCTCATTCTCCTTGTTGCCTATCAGCCGCATCTCAGTCCCTTTCTCTGGATGAATGCAGGGACACCCAAAAAGCAACACTACATTCCCATTGACTCCATCAATATCCCAGATTCGCAGAGGGAGTCACTTCTGGCATTTCATGCAGTGACAGGTTCAGACAGCACAAGCCAGTTTGCTGGGATTGCGAAGCGCTCTGCATGGGCTGTCTTTCAAAACAACTCCCACCTGTTGAATAACCTAGGCAAAGAGGAAATTCCTGATGAGAGTGTGATTGCAGATGCTGAGTCATTTGTCTGCAGGCTTTATGACCCTCATGGCCAAGATAACTCAATTCAGCAAGAAAGATGTGATCTGTTTCTCAGTCTGACCAAAGCTATTGAGAATCTGCCTCCAACTCGCGATGCTCTGATTCTACACATCAAGCGAGCGCACTACCAGACTTTTGTGTGGAGAAGAGCCTTGGAATCTGAACCACATCTACCTGCACCTGAGAACTGTGGGTGGGAACAGGTCATCAAAGATGGCAACGAGACATTTCAGCCGCGACTCATGACTGCACAGCCTATTACTGCTTACTGTGTAGAACTGACGACATGCAAATGCCGTGGGTCATGCTCAACTCGACGGTGCAAATGTACACGGAATGGACTGCCTTGCACGAAAGCATGTGGATGCAAAGAGCTTTGTAGGAACCCGTTCATTGTACAAGCCGATCAATAGCTCTGAAAATTGTACTTGGGTGTTCTCACAACACTTTTCTCTTCTGCAAAGCAACGTAATTTTGTGTTAGAAAGAATCTGACAGCTGTTGAAATAACCTTTGACTGACTGTCAACCCATCTCCATCAATAGTGCTAAACATTTTCTTTTTCACATTTGTTGCTCGTATGTGCATTTTCAATTTCGTCTTTAAGTTGTCAATTATGTGAAAAGTTGTGATCCAGTACAAAAATAAAGCACAAAATAGTGTTCCTCGTGTCAGATTACATAGTATTTCACAATCATGACAAATTTCTGGCTAGTACAATTTGCAGTAAGAAAAAGACTAAATCTGATGGTGGCCATTTTGATTACTGTCATGGCGGCCATAATATTCAGATGCAGACTTGGCAACAAGTGGAACTAGACTTGGTCATGCCTAGACTCTTCAAAAACACCAGTTGCACCATTCTAACATGAAATCAGCAGCGAACCTATTTTCTAGGCTACCTACAGATTTTGGCTTCTCGACTATGCAGTCATCTTCCAAATTTATTGTTTCTTTGATGACATTTTTCTTTACCCCCTTTAACATTTTATCACTCTTTTCAATTTTATTCCCAATATAGTTGGAGTCATAAGTTTGCTCTCATTCTCACAAACTCACTCATTACCTTTCTACCCAATTCATCTTTAAACTTTTGAATAACCTTTTTATTATTTACTGAGAATAGTTTATCTGATTTACAATTGCTTGTATCAGAAATACCAGCATCCTAAGACATATCCTTATAAATCTCTTCTGCATTGATTTTCAAAATAAAACTGTCTGTATCCATACATAGAAGATTATCCCCTTCCACATATTTCTTCTTTAGGTTGTTGAAGAAGTAATAATACCTTAATACATGAATTCCAACGTGATGGAATCACTCATTTAATGCATTTATGGACATATCCACCAATATTATCTCCGTTTTCCATGAGAGATTGGATGTGTAATCGTGTTCATGAAAAAGCATGAAATATGATCCACACGATAAAGTTCCATACAGTAGTCTCGTGTCGACAGTTCAATTTTGGGGAATGACTTAAATTTCATGACGGAATCACACGGAGGGTGGCTGGTTCATGGTTTCAGCGCCCACAAGCTCATCGCTGGAGTTGGTATTCCAACGCTGGCGGTGCGGCAAAGGAGATTGACCATATCCTCATTGACGGTCGTTGGAGGATGATCCAGAACTGCAGCGTCTACCGGAGTGCTCAGTTCCTTAATATTGACCACAGGCTTGTTGTAGCAACTCTAAAGCTGCAACTTAAATCCTGGAGAATGGTACCATCCTAGCCTAGGATGGATGTTGGCAAGCTCAGGGATGAGAGAGTAGCTTAGGAGTTTGCGAACAGTCTGATTGGACAATTGGGGGGTCTGGGTACTTTGGGGGGTCCTGAAGAGTTGTGGAGTGCCTTCAAGACCACCGTCCTTGATGTTGCTGGTGGACGTCTTGGAACTCACCGCGGGGCAAAGAAGAATTTTGTCTCTCAAGGGACACTGGACACCATTGACCAGAGTCGCAGGGCCAGGCTGAATGGCAGAGCTGAGCTGTTCAGGGAGCTGAGGCATAAAACTGTACGTGCACTGAGGGTGGACAAGGAGGCCTATGTGCGAGGAATCTGTGAGGGGGTAGAGCATCACCTGTGGACAGGTGATTCTCGTCCCGCTTACAGGGGAATTCGCGCATTGCGTTCATCCAAGCCCATTGCTCGGAGCACTGCAGTTAGAGCAGAGAGTGGTAGGCTCTTGACAGAGGAGTCTGAAGTGAAGGCCCGCTGGGCCGGTTACTTTGAGCGGTTGTACCAGGCTGATCCCCCAGCTGTCGAGTTGGACATCAAGGGTGTTACAATCCCTGTTGCTGACCCTCGAATCAACTGTGGTCCACCTTCGCTTGTGGAAACACGGGCTGCGGTGAACCAGTTGAAACGGGGCAAAGCTCCAGGGATCTGTGGCATCCATGCTGAACTTCTCAAGGCTGGTGGAAATGCTGCACTCGTGTCATTGCATGCAATTTTGTGCTCTGCCTGGAATACAGGCATCATCTCAACTGATTGGAAGAGGGGCTTCGTTGTTCCTCTCTGGAAAGGGAAGGGTGATCGCCAAGACTGCAAGAACTACCGAGGGATAACGCTGCTCTTAGTGCCGGGCAAGGTCTTTGCTCGGATAATTTTTAATAGGGTTTGCCACCATCTGCTTGAGCACCAGCGTCCAGAGCAGTCAGGCTTTTCACCAAAGAAGTCAACGATTGACCGTATCCTTGCTCTTCATGTCCTCACCGAACGCAGACGAGAGTTTCGGCAGGGGCTGCTTGCAGCCTATGTTGATTTCTGTAAGGCGTTTGATTCAGTGAATCGGGATGTCCTCTGGAGGATTCTTGGTCTTCGTGGGGTGCCACCAAAACTGATCGAACTGATGTCTGAACTCTAATCTGGTACTGAGAGTACTGTGAAGTGTGGTGCTACCATCTCTGACTTATTTCCAGTTATTACTTGGAGTTCGTCAGGGGTGTGTACTGGCCCCCACACTTTTCAGCACTTGTATGGACTGGATTTTAGGGAGGATGTCGGAGAGATCAAGCTGCGGTGCATCGTTTGGGAATGTCAAGATCTCGGACCTTGCTTTTGCAGATGATGCAGTCATCTTTGCGGAGACTTTAGATATCCTTTTGAGGGCCCTCGAGGTGCTGAATGAGGAGTCGGAGCCGCTGGGATTACGGGATTCTTGGGTCAAAACTACGATCCAGGCTTTCGGTGACATCTTGGATGCTGCTCTCCTGTCTGTGTCTGTTTGTGGTGAGGATGTTGAGGTCGTGGAGAGATTCACTTACCTTGGCAGTGATATTCATGTCTCTGCTGGCTGTGAGTCAGAGGTCAATAGACGTCTGGGTCGGGCATGGGGAGTCATGGATTCACTGGATCATGGGGTGTGGCGCTGCCGGTACCTGTGCGGGAGGACGAAAATCGAGTCTTCAGGTCCTTGGTACTTCCAGTCTTGCTCTATGGATGCGAGACTTGGATGCTGACCAAGGATCTGAGACGGAGACTTAATTCCTTTGGTACCAGGTCTCTTCGGAGAATCCTTGGCTATCGCTGGTCGGATTTTGTGTCCAACAAGCGGTTGCTGAGAGAGACTCGGATGAGATTTGTTACCTGCATCGGCCGTGAGCGTCAGTTGCGGCTGTATGGACATGTGGCTCGCTTTCCTGACGCTGATCCTGCTCACCAGATTCTCTCAGCGAGGGAGTCTCATGAGTGGAGGAGGCCAGTGGGCCGACCACGTGCTTTGTGGTGGCAGCAGGTTGACCATCATCTCAAGGAGATGGGGATGGGCCTGGCATCAGCCTGGGGGATGGCCAGACGGAGGCCCCTGGAGTACAGGTGGAAAATGGACGCAGCGACGCGCTGTTCTGGCACATTTTCCCTAACGTGAATCACACCCACAAATGACATTTTCCGATACGAAACATAAATAATGATATATCTGCTCTCATTCAAAAGATAAAAGGATCAGTGATATTCAAGCTATTCTGGGCTTCAGTGTTGTTGATAAAATCAATACACTCTTTTAATTGTGCTAATTTTGTGAGATCCCCAGTTAATTGAAACTTTTGACGGAATCATAGAGTCGCTGTGACGGAATCACGACTGCAATTTCTTGGGGTTAATTATTTTATAATTGATCAAAGACAACCCGTGAGAATGTTCAATGGATTTTATTAAACATTACAAATGGGGACAAGGTAACATTGACATATTAAATTATTAGTTCGTGGAATAATTGAAAACGAAGCAACTGGTAATGTGAGTTAACAAGTAACTAAATGGCAGCTCGTTCCCTAAAGTCAGGCCTACTTCTTATGGATATGAAGGGACATTCAAACATCTGATACGTTTGATCGCAACTACTAGTACATAATTATTCTGCACATTCGTCACAGATGAAATTATCCCCCACTCTTCTGTAAACCGGTAAACATGTATCATGGAACCATGTGGAACAAAGCGGACATTGTATCCAGGACTCTGAATCCTGGTTGTCGTCATCCCAGTAGTTTCCGTCACAGAGACCAAATACATTGCGCTGGTCGTCCCTATCGATTTCAGCTCTTCGCCGTGGTCTTGTCAGACACGACTTCTTCTTTCTCGCCTTCTTCAGCTCCTTATTCTTCGTCAACGGCTTAGAAGTTGCACGGGAGAGGCCAGCATTGGAAGCCACTTCGTTGTTCAAAGAACCTGGATCTGAAATAGTACACCGTCATTTTTACTTAATAGTTGGAGGTTTTAAATGAACAAGAGTCGATAGGTATAAGAGTAGATTTTCTAATTGGGTGTTCCGACAGCCAGGAAGGTACAAAATTAAGTAACATGCTTTACCGACGGATGGCAGTGTAACTGTTGCACAATGTAACGGAGTCACGAACCTGGTGTGGTATTCTGCAACTCAGGAGGTAAGGTGGGGGTTACATCGTCAGCTGGCATGATCAGGCCGAAAGGTCCAACATCCACAATTGATGTGCAGTGATATTTGTGCCAGCAGCGCAATAAGGGGTTAATATATGTGTGACTCATCTCAATGCTCAGCTCAACTCCCTTGCATCCCATCCGTACTACCACATTAGATTGTTTCCATTGCGAGAAAGTTTCCTCTGTGTATTCTTTGTTATATATATATATATATATATATATATATATATATATATATATATATATATATATATATATATATATATATATATATATATATATATATATATATATATATATATATATATATATATATATATATATATATATATATATATATATATATATATATATATATATATATATATATACATATATATACATATATATATATACATATATATATATACATATATATATACATATATATATATATATATATATACATATATATATATATATATATATATACATATATATACATATATATATATATATATATATATATATATATATATATATATATATATATATATATATATATATATATATATATATATTTGAAAGTGTGTCTATCTGTGTGTGTGTTTCTCTGTGACCTATGCACGCGAAAAGTACTGGACTGATCCTCACCAAACTTCACCTGCTGACAGAACATGTAAACGGGAGTGTCGTGATGCAAAAGAATTGTACTTCCGACTTCCGGTTTCCGAATTATGACGTCATCACCTGATTTCTTAACGTTAATTTTCCAAGTTAAGCCGATTGACATGGGGCCAACGCCATTTGCAATATAATGAAAAAATAATGCGACAGTCAATTCAAGACAATGACTTCCGACTTCCCGGTTTCCGAATTATCACGTCATCACCTGATTGCGTAACGTTAATTTTTCAAGTTCAGCCGATTGACATGGGACCAACGGAATTTGCTGGAGAATGAGAAATTAATACTACAGTCAATTGAAGACAATGACTTCTGACTTCCCGGTTTCCGAATTATGACTGATGCATTTGAAACACTTACAAAAATGACCGTATGTATATTATACCGAATAATGATATAATAATCATCTGTAAGTCATATTTTATTCACATTTTCTTTGTTCATTATTGTTATAACCATGGTTATAAAACCATTTTTATTGTTACTGTATAACGTTTTTAGGTCACTTCGGCCTGGATTCG
Organism: Eptatretus burgeri; assembly: GCF_056783735.1. NCBI lineage: Eukaryota > Metazoa > Chordata > Myxini > Myxiniformes > Myxinidae > Eptatretus > Eptatretus burgeri. The sequence continues at coordinate 157,531,896 of NC_140961.1, forward strand.
GGATCAGCGACCAAATAATGTAAATCACGATTAAAAATTATTTTTTGATGATGTGGGAGTTATCTTTATTCAAATCAGTAGAGGAAATATACACCATGTCTGATATTTGGGTCTTTCATGTCTCCGACGATGCTTTTATCTCCAGGGACGCATCATTCCCCATGACAAAAAACCGGAAGCAAAAGGGTCAAAGCCAACGACACGGATTCAAATTGCCAGGGTATTGTGTTGTTGTTGTTGTTGTTGTTGTTGTTGTTTACTATTCTTTCATGTGCACGCGTTGAGCATGAAGCTTGCTACGTTCGCTATTAAATTTTGTGCGGTGTATAAACACGATCGGGTTTGATTTCTATCTTGCGGATATTAAACGCTGTGCGGTGTATAAACACGATCACGTTTGATTTCTATCTTGCGAATATTAAATGCTGTACGGTGTATAAACACGATCGCGTTTGATTTCTATGTTTCGAATATTAAACGCTGTGCGGTGTATAAACACAATCGGGTTTGATTTCTATTGTGATGAATTGAAGGACGTGACGCGTGATCACATGTCGCGCGGCTCGCGCACGGGATAGATAAAGCCGAGATTCCGCGCGGTCGGGGGGATTGTCCCTGGGGCATTGTCATTTACGGCGGCGGTCCACTTGGTGCTCGTTGAATGGTAAGAATTGAGAGTATACCGGACTCCGTGCTAATTGCTGATTTATTTTGCGGTGATCTACTGCACATGTATACATTGCTACACATGTACTCCTTGCTGCACATGTATCCCCTGATGTGCCCGTAGAAGCGGCTTCAATCAAGTGAAATAAAGCCGACACTCTGAAGGTTCTTCCCTCGCATTCATTTCATCTATGTTGCGAATATTAAACGCTGTGCGGTGTATAAACACATCGGGTTTGATTTCTATCTTGCGAATATTAAACGCTGTGCGGTGTATAAACAGGATCGGGTTTGATTTCTATCTTGAGAATATTAAACGCTGTGCGGTGTATAAACACGATCGGGTTTGATTTCTATCTTGAGAATATTAAACGCTGTGCGGTGTATAAACAGGATCGGGTTTCATGTCTATGTTTCGAATATTAAACGCTGTGCGGTGTATAAAAACGATCGGGTTTGATTTCAATGATGCGAATATTAAACGCTGTGCGGTGTATAAACACGATCGGGTTTGATTTTTATGTTGCGAATATTAAACGCTGTGCGGTGTATAAACACGATCGGGTTTGATTTCTAAGTTGCGAATATTAAACACTGTGCGGTGTATAAACACAATCGGGTTTGATTTCTATCTTGCGAACAAAAAATAATTGAATAAATAAATAAACGCTTCCGGTCATGATCTCCCGGCATGCATCATTCCCCATGACAAAAACCGGAAGCAAAAGGGTCATCGCCGAGACACGGATTTGAAATTGCCAAGGTATTGTGTTGTTGTTGTTGTTGTTGTTTCCTTTTCTCTCCTGTGCACACGTTGAGTATGAAGCTCACGATGTTCACCATAATACACTTTTCGTTGAGAACAGTCGTGGATTAATACACGCTGCCTCACACCAATATGTTCATATTATACGTACACATGCGATGCAGAAACCGTCAATTATTTCCTCCCCAAATATGGACGATACAGCGTCCATCGTATTTGATACACTATCATAGGCCTTATTTACATCAAAAACCTGTAGAGGTTGTCTATTATACACATTTCCTTGAGAACAAGAGTTCATCAGTATCAGTACATGCTGCGTCACATCAATAGAGGTTTTCTAATATACACTTTCGTTCAAGCGGAGATATTTTTCCCGAGCAATTCCTCATCATCAAGCAGGTTTCCTCATCAAATCCTCACCAATTCCTCATCCATTTCGCATCCATTCCTCATCATCAAACATTCACCTCAGCAATAGGACCAGTACCTCAATCAGGAGATCGTAGTAAAATAAAGTAACTATTTACTTTTGTATCGTGGCAAAAGGTTGGTTGTGCTCATTCCCGCGGACCCCAGTGAAAATCGCTGGAACTCCCACACTTTTTGAGCCGGACCCGTGCGTTTCGTGTCAGGGCTGTCAGGGCTGTCGGGACTAATTGGCCTCCCCAGTTGGCAGCGGATCCCCTTGCGAGGACTCCCGCGACCCTAGTTCTAAGGGATCGTCCCCCGACGAGTTGCCCCGAGCACAACCACCACACAAAATTATCCACACATTAATACATAATAGTAAAATTTTGATAATTTTAATAAATAAATGATGCCTCATAAAAAGCGAGGAAGCAGCATTGGGAGAAAAACGGTCACGCAAAGACTGTGAGAGTTGCAGGAGATGTCGAGACCGAAGAGGAAACGACATCAAGGCGTCAAAGAGACCGGTCGCGTTCGGCAGCTGCTCTGCTTGCAGAGACTCCTGAAGCTATGGACGCTCGGCGCCGAAGCGTTCGATGCAGAAGCAATCGCCAAGCAGCGAGAGCAGCAGAGCTGCCTGAAGCTACGGACGCTCGAGGCAGAAGCAATCGCCAAGCAACGGCAGTAGCGAGAGCAGCAGAACTGCCTGAAGCTAAGGACGCTCGATGCAGAAGTGATCGCCAAGCAACCGCAGCAGCGAGAGAAGCAGAGCTGCCTGAGGTCTCGGATGATCGAAGCCGAAGCAAATGGTTGCATTCAGCTGCCAATAGAACCGGCCCTTTCAAATCATCGAAAATGGAAAGAGAAGCCTTTAACTATATACCACATAATCAGTATCAATTGATCCCTATACTTCAAATAGGTGGGATGGATGAGATCTGCCGTCATTGTGGGGCAATAAAATTCAAGAAAGAACCTCCTGGTGTGTGTTGCAGTGGAGGGAAAGTGAAAATCACTGATATATACGAACCACCAGAACCATTGAAGTCTCTGTTGGATGGAACATCTTCCCACTTGCAACATTTCGAAGGCAATATCAGGAGGTATAACTCATGCTTCCAAATGACATCATTTGAAGCTGAAGAAGTTAGGTTACCGGGCTACTTCCCTACGTTTATGGTTTGTGGACAAATATATCATCAAGCTGGGGCCACTTTGCCACAACCCGGAGAAGAACCGATGTTTCTTCAGATCTATTTCATGGGCGATCACAATTAGGAAGCTCAACGTAGGTGAGGCGTTGTTGAAGATATCCGTCTCAAGTTGGTTTTGGACTTGCAAAATATGTTGCATGAAACTAACAACATCGTAAGAAGTTTCAAAACAGCCTTAGAACAGGCTCCCAGTGAAGACATGAGGGTTGTAATTCATGTTGTTAGAACTCCTGCTGGAGAGCATGAGAGAAAATACAATGCCCCACAAGTAATTGAAGTGGCCATCGTCATCATTGGGAAAGAATTCAATCGGCGAGACATCGTCATACACTGCAGAAATGACCAACTGCAGAGAATCAGTGAGACACACCGCTCCTATGATGCCCTGCAGTACCCGTTGATTAACTGGGAAGGACAAGATGGCTATTGCTTCCAAATATGGCAGTTCAATCCCACGACCGGACTAATGAATGTTGGAAAAAAAAATATCTGCTAATGATTACTATGCATACAGAGTCATGCACAGGCAAAATGGTTTCAATATTATTTTGCATTGTCGCCAACTGTTTCACCAGTATATAGTTGATATGTATGCAAAGATTGAGTCTGAACAACTACGATTCATCAGAACTCATCAGCAGCAGTTACGCGTGGCTGATTATATACATCTCCGTGATTCTCCAACCAATGACGGCCATGCAAATGTTGGTCAATTAGTTATATTACCATCATCATTCACTGGTGATCCACAGTATATGGCAGAATGCACTCAAGATGCAATGACATATGTTCGAACTTTTGGAAGACCTGACCTTTTCGGAACTTTAATCTGTAATCCTCAGTGGCCAGAAATTGTCAAAGAACTATTACCAGGACAAGTCGCACATGACCGACATGATCTAATAGCGAGAGTCTTTCAGAGGAAGGTCATTCTGTTGATAGATCTTATGACGAACTTTAACGTGTGTGGGTCTGTTGCTGCCTACATGTATACCATAGAATGGCAAAAACGTGGTCTTCCACACGTACATAGCCTTTTTTGGCTCAGAGAAAAAGTTAGACCCACCCAGATTGACTCAGTCATTCGCGCTGAATTGCCCAACCCAGAAGAGGATCCGTTTTTGTACGCTATTGTGAAACGTCATATGATCCATGGTCCATGTGGGGTAATAAATAGCAAGGCACCCTGCATGAGAAATGGAAAATGTGGAAAGAGGTTCCCAAGTGAACTCCTCCACGAAACGCAGTCGGATAAAGATGGATATCCATTGTATCGTAGGCGGGCACCTGATGATGGTGGATTTGAAACAACGGTTAAAGTTCACGGTATTCCTGAACCCGTCGTTGTTGATAATAAATGGATAGTTCCATATATCCCATTACTTTCCACTATTTTCAATGCCCATATCAACGATGAGTACTGCAATAGTGTAAAAGCTATCAAATACATATGCAAATACATTCACAAGGGCAGTGATCAAGCCGAAGTAACCATTGAGAGAAACGACATCAACGAGGTTCAAAAATATGAAAATGGTCGATTATATATGCAGCACTGAAGCCATATTGAGGATATTGAACTTCCCCATTACTGGCAGGTTTCCTCCAGTTATTCACCTGACAATTCACCTTGAGAACGGACAGAGAGTTTATTTTACAGATCAAAATGTCCAACAACGAGCGGAAGAACCTCCAATTTCTATCTTACTGGCATTTTTCAAACTATGCGAAATTGATGACTTTGCTCGAACTCTACTGTATGCTCAGGTGCCAACGTATTTCACTTGGAACTCGAGTCAGAAACGTTGGAACAGGAGGAAGCAAGGTTCAGAAGTTCCAGGATATCCCGGTATTTACAAATCTGACGCATTGGGTCGAGTGTACACAGTACATCCCAATAATTTTGAGTGTTACCACGTCCGCCTCCTCCTGCATGTGAAACGAGGTCCAGTGAGTTTCATAGACCCGAGAACAGTGGACGGGCAAATTTGCAGCACATTCCGTGAGGCTTGCAATCTCCTCGGACTCCGAGAAGACGATGCCCACTGGAACGCCACGCTTGAAGAGGAAACTGTTTCTCAATCCCCATCGACCATGAGGTAACTATTTGCTATTATGATAACTGTGTGTGAGATGTCAGATCCCAAGAGCCTATGGGACATTCACAAAGAGGCCCTGTCTGAAGATGTAAAAAACAGACTCCAAAGAGAACATCCCCAAGAGGACATCCAGTACAAACCAGATATGTTCAATGAGGCTCTGATATACATCGAAGATTTGGTATTATACATGAGCGGGAAAGATTTAACAAAGTGGGGACTTCCCTCTTCTAATAAGTCTGAAAGCGCAACCATCAGTAGAGAATGGTTTCGTGAAACAAACTACAACAAAGATACTCTCGCAAAGTTTGTTTCTGACAATGAGCCACTTCTAGTACAGGATCATAGTAATGCATATCCACTGATTTCTGAAGCGGTTCAAGAGGGTAGTGGTGTGATATTTTTCTTGGATGCCCCTGGGTGGTACTGGCAAAACATTTGTCCTCAACCTTTTGCTTGCTCAGATGAGGAGCCAGAAAAAGATCGCATGAGCCGTTGCTTCATCCGGTAAAGTCGCAACACTACTTTCAGGTGGCCGCACAGCGCATTCTGCTTTCAAATTTCCTCTCGACTTTGCTACAATGGAATATCCGGTTTGTGGCATTGGCAAACAAACTGAAGCAGAAAAAGTGCTGAAGAATTGCGACCTCATAGTTTGGGATGAAGGTACGATGTCGCCTCAGGATGCATTCGAAGCATTAGATAGAACTATGCGAGATTTAAGAGGAGTAAACCTGCCTAAAGGTGGAGTTACGCTGGTTATTTCTGGTGATTTCAGGCAAACTTTACCTGTAGTACCCCGTGGAACTCCAGCTGATGAAATGAAAGCCAGTATAAAATCTTCATACCTCTGGACATTCATACAAACTATCCATCTCACACCAAATATGAGGGTCAAATTATATGGTGATTTAGATGCTGGCAATTTCGCACAATTACTTCTCAAACTTGGAAATGGTGAAATCCCGAACACAAATGATGTAATATCTGTTCCCGATGACTGTGGTATAATAATTTCATCTATGGAATAATTTGACGCTCATGTGTTTCCCAATTTAGCGACTAATTACAAAAACATACAGTGGCTCTGTGAAAGAACAATCCTGGCTCCACTTAATGAAACAGTCCGTGTAATAAACCATCAGTTATTACAAGTAGTTCCAGGTGAACAACATAGTCACAAGTCTATTGACACCGCACTGGATACTGAGCAAGCCATACATTATCCCACAGAATTTCTAAACTCATTGGAATTACCAGGATTGCCTCCGTACAATCTGTCGTTAAAAATTGGATGCCCTGTTATGTTATTACATAATCGAGATGCACCAAAACTTTCAACGGAACTAATATAAACTGATTGTGAAAAGACTACTACCGCATGTAAATGAGGCCACTATCATGACAGGATGTGCAAAAGGAGAAGATGTATTCATTCCGAAAATTCCACTCATTCCATCAAATTCAACGATTGAATTTAAGAGACTACAATTTCCTGTTTGCCTGTGCTTTGCGATGTCAATCAATAAGGCACAAGGACAGTCATTGAAAGTAGCAGGGCTGGAATTATCCACTCCTTGCTTTTCCCATGTTCAGCTATATGTGGGATGCTCCAGAGTGGGATCATCGGAGGCTTTATACATATTGGCCCCAGAGTGGAAGACATCAAATATTATTCATCCTCGAGCAGTCCACTAAAATTATTGACCTACTTCAGTTATTTCATAAACGGGAAAAGGATGTGCGATGAAGGAAATACATGTTGCTGGTGAAAAATAAAAATGGTGGTGGGAAATGAAAAAAATGGTGGTGGTGGTTTGTATATATACATATTATAGATATAAATAGAATGATTATGTCGTATGGCGTATGTGTATAATATTTTATTAAATGGTTATGGGCTATGTAGATATTTTATAGAATGGTTGTGGGCGTAGGTACGTTGTAACTTCGTAGACATAATATAACATAATTTTTTATCAGGATAACAGACGTAAATAAATCAAATACGCTGGGCGAGGCTGGGTTATGCCCGACGTATAAATTAAGTCGCAAATGATGACATGAAACCAGCCTCACATTGTTGAGGCATTATGGTTTTTTTATCTGATGCGGCTTTAAATCTTAACATTTTTGAACTCGAGTCTTCTGCATATAAAACATGGCGGGAAAAATATAATATTATAGTGGTGATGAATAAAAATAATAATGGTGGCAGCCTCTACAATTTTACAATTAACTGTGACATATACTCCTTCAGACCCGCCGTCATCCACGGGATTCCTGTGCGGAGCACGGGTATCCCTGCTAATATCTTTATATGTATATATATATATATATATATATATATATATATATATATATATATATGTATATATATATATATATATATACATATACATATATATCTCAAAGCAGTGCAGAGTTTGTGATTCCGTGACATTTTCATGAGTCCGTCACGGAAAAAACGTGATTCCGTCACGCTCGCCAGCCGTGACTGGGGCTAAAATGACAAAAGCCTGAATTTCCAGCGATAATGCATGCAAATGTACTATTGGTTATTTAGTATTTGATTAGTCTGTCTTGAATATCACAAAGCTAGAAAGAAATAACAACAGAAATCGTGACGGAATCACAAATCGCACAAAAACGACAGTTCAAATGTATCCCATAGTTGCACAATCTTGGTCTCAACTATCATATGAATTAAACAGCCATCTCAAAAATAAACCTGTGCAGATACTTTTCCTGATCATAGTGATAGTAATTGTTTAGTTACCTCTCAGAATAATGACAAGTTTCCATATTTGACGTGGGAAAATAATCGAAATTCGCACGTGGCGAAATGTTCATGCTCGTTGCTCTGTGTCATGTTACACAGGCCCGCAGAAATAAAATTCGCTTGCTTGGATTGGTCAAAAAGAGGAATTTTAACATACATCAGATGTTAATTTTTTATTAAAAACGAAAATAAGAGAAAATCCGAGCTATTTTTAATTTTTTTGTTTGGTTGACGTTTAGATGGAATTCATGAACTTTTATAAGTCAAGAATTGATGTTCCTTAAAATGGTTTTCTTCATTTCAATACTCTCTTCATTCATATGAATAGCACAAAAGCTCTCTGAAAAAAGGCTGCCAAACCATGTGACCTATGACATCATATTTGTGAACCTTTTATTCCTCATGGATAGGCAGTCACATTTGTTTAATTTTTCCTCAATCTGTTCAATCATTTCAGAGAAGAAGATTTTTGAAGGTTTATTTTCCCCAAAAAATTGGCTGCTGAATCACGTGACCGATGACATCATCAAGTTTTTTTTGTTTTTCTGTGGATCCTTTTATGACCCTCAAACTTTTTCATACTGATCTGATGTAGCATTATACATATGCAATTATTAGGTCTTAACAAAGGCACCTCTGACATCAGCAAAAATCACACTTGTTCCCCATGAGGAATACTGGCCAAGTGACAACTTTCAAGTTTTTTTCCTTGCTGTGGCTTCATATATACAGAAGTCCAAATTTTTTAAAATTTTCTAACATGGTTGCCACACCACATGACCTATGACATCATAGTTATGATTAAAACATTCTACATGAGTAAACCCACCAAAGGTGAAAATTTTGGCTCAATCCGACACACGGTTGCAGATAAAACACAAAAGTTCTGTGCGGACAGACAGACAGATAGACAAACAAACAAACAAACAAACCCAAATACAATTCCCTCTCCTTCTGCGAGGCCAATAATGAATAGGTAATACCCGTGTTGGCCCCAAGCACATCGAGATTTCGTGAAAGGCAAGGTAATACCCAAGCAGTACAGCAGGTGGCTCTGACGACTGTTGTGGATTTTTAAAACCCACCTTGTGATCGTTGTCCTCCTGAAGGATTCTAACTGGCCGATTGTGGAATCCTATTTGACTTCAGACAGAGTTTAACGTTTGTCCGATTTGGTTATAAAATCCTGCATAAAACCCCTTAACACTGATAAAACCGATGTCCACACAAGTCCTTCCTTGTGAAACAATTTTTTTTCTAATTATACACCATACACTTTTCACCCTCATACAATGAACTAAAGAATCCCCATTGATTGCAATATTCTTTATCTTCTATTTCATTTATTCTTACTTTTGTCAACAGTTAGACCAACCAGTTTCAATTCACTTCCTCATTACATCAGAGAGTTTTATTGTAACTTGGTACTTGGTCAGTTCCAAGGAGTACAAGCCACTGAGATTCTAATACTTTCTCAGGTACTTGCACTCAACCAATTTTACATTTCAGAGCATTTTATACTTTCATGAGAGAGTGGTGGGGGCTATTCAACCCAGACTGCAGACGTGTCCTTTCGACGAAAAGCCACTTCGTACATTTCTAAGCAACGGTTCATTTGTTATCAGCTCGGTCACTCTGCTTCAGAACAACACATTTCTTAACATTTAGGGCAAAAGTCTTTTGGCCAGAAATGACAGCCAATTCAACTTGCAGCATAAAAGTTACATTTCTAAAACTCCATTTGTTACAATTTAGAATAAATTAATATAAATTTTTCCCCCACACGACCAATGAAAATTTGGTCCATCTGACCATTGGACACACTAGTTTTCTTAAAGGCATCAGTGTCATGTTTGGCATCTTGGGCATTTATGATGAGTCGTTCTCCATCAACAACTACGTTTGTTTGACCTCTTCTTATCCATTCCAAAGAGCCTTCCTTATTGATCCCAATCATGTCAAGCTCTTTTTAAAATCTTCCTGCTCTTTTGTCATTCTCCCATTTGTCAGATTATATCTGCTGATATTTATATTTGTCCTTTTCCTTTTTTTTCTTTGCAATCATTGGGGCTGTGATTTTTGTTTCATTTTCCTGTGTAGTATCCATAATTTGCACCTATTTTTGGAAGTTTATTGATAAATGCATTAAGGATTCCTTTTCTGGTCTGTTGTTTTCTTGCTCATGTGCAAATCTCATCTGATAGTCTGTTGAACTTTTCACATACACTGCTAGTCTAACACTCGTTGTCTTGTGCACTTGGTTAAGCTCCAATCTGACTGCTTCTTCCTTCTCGTCTCGGTAAGTACAACCTTGGTTTTTGGTTGATTTGATACATTGGTTTTTGATGAAAATCTTGTTAAAAGTTAGAAGTTTTCTTATTTTGGTGTCTAAATTGTTGATCTCCATTTGTGGCCAGTTTATAATTGCACAGCTTCATTGGAATGTTGCACAGCTATATTGAAATACTGGCACTGCAATTTGGTTTATAGCATTGGTTTTATTTCTTGGAAAAGGGATGACTTCAGAATTAGTCTGATTCTTCATAGGTCCTCTTTCTGATTATTTTATGCATTGTTTTGTGTTCTACCTGGGGGGCCTTGTTCTATTTCAACGTATTTTTTTTTTTTTTTTTTTTTTTTTTTTTTTTTTTTTGTATACCTTGGTCGAGGCTCGTATGAGAGCTAACACACAACTCACAGCAAGGAGGCATGAGACAAGAGGGGTGGGAGTGGAAGGGACAAAACATTGGGGAACAGACACAGGTGAACTGTGGAAGGGAGAGGGATGGGGATGGGACGGGGAACATGGCGAGGAGAAGATGGACATTACAGGGACTTTCAGGAAGGAAAGCAGGAGAATTGAAGGAAGTGGGCATGGGTGGATTATCGGGGGTAGAAAAGATCGAGGATTTGGATGGGGGAAGATAAGAGGTGGTGGTGAACAGCTGTTTTGAAAGCCTGGAGGGAAGAATGGGAAAGAATAGAGTGAGGAAGTTTATTCCAAAGGCGGGAAAAAAGAGGAATGAAAGAGTGAAGATGAGCAGTGATTCGTGATTTTGGTAGTTTTACCAGAAGGGGGTTGTTGGCGGACCTTGAGCGCCCTGTGGAAATGTGGTTGGGACAAATCGCAGAGAGAGCAGGGGGGCAAGGCTGGAGAGGAGTCGGTAGAAGACAGAAAGACCACCGACCAACCTGCGGTGATTGAGTGAGAGGCCCAAAGACTCAGCTTCATTGCGGGAGATGCCAATGATCTTAAAAGCCCTGGTTTCGACAGCGTGAAGTCGAGAAAGGTGGGAGGCAGGAGCACCAGCCCAGAGGGGAGAGCAGTACTCCATCAGGCTACGGACAAAAGCTTTGTAAGTAGTCAGGAGCTCAAGAGGGCCGAGGAAGGACTTTGCACGACGGAGGATTCCCAGTCGGCGACTGGCTTTTGAGGCAAGGTTGGAAATGTGACTTTCCCAGGAAAGGTCATGGCAGATAGTGAGACCCAGAAGCTTGAAAGAAAAGACTTCTTCCAGTGGATTGTTGAGAAAGTGGATGGGGGTTTTGTAAACGGTCCTTTCGAAGAGACATAGTGAGAGTGTGAGATTTGTGTGGATTGAAAGACATGTTCCACGTGTTGGACCAGTTTGTGATTTTATCCAGATCTGCAGTGAGCGAAGAAGCTGCTGCTTGCCGGTCTGAGGGATGACAGATGGTACGGCAGAGGGTGGAGTCATCGGCAAAGAGAAATAGAGGATTTTCCAGAGAGTCCGAGAGATCATTGATGAAAACCAGAAAAAGAACAGGGCCCAGAACGCTACCTTGAGGAACTCCAGCCTGCACAGGAAGAGGGGATGAAAGAACTCCATTTAGGGCCACACGTTGACTGCGACAGGAGAGGAAGTCTGCGAGCCATGAGTGGAGATGGCCTTGAATACCATGGGAAGAGAGTTTGGTGAGTAGGGCAGGGTGCCAGACTGTGTCAAAAGCACGTGATATGTCCAGGGATACGGCTCGGATTTCCTGTCTGGCATTGAGGACCTCCATCCATTGATGGGAGAGCAGTAGCAGCATATCCAGGGTAGAGTGACCTGGTCTGAAACCAAATTGATGATTGGAAATCAAGCCATTGGAGAAGAGGAAGGATTTCATGTCTGAAGCAATGATGGATTCCATAACCTTGCTGATGATTGGGAGAAGGCTGATTGGTCTGTAGTTACAGGGATCTGTTTTTGCACCTTTTTATGCAGGGCAGTGATGTTAGCAGATTTCCAAGCAGATGGCAGATGACCTTGGGAAAATGAGAGGGTGAATAGAACAGAGAGAGGGTGAGCAAGAGCAGAAGAGCAGGCTTTGAGGACACGTGGGCTGATGCCGTCTGGACCGGTTGCAGAATCTGACTCGAGGTTTGAAAGCAAGCTCTCCACCTTGTCAGGCGAAAAGGATACAGAGTCCAGGGACAGTTGGGTGCGACTGGGTAAAGTGGGTAGAGATAGTGATGGGTTTGGGACACAAGATTTAGCTGCAAACACCGAGTTTAGACATTCAGCTTTATCACGTGTGGAATCAGCAGTGCGGCCATTTGAGGTAAGGGAGGGGATGGAGGGGGAACATACACCAGAAACAGATTTGATTAAACGCCACCAGGATTTTGAGGAGGGAGAGAGGTCTGAGAGTTCAGACTTGAGATGAGAAAGATGTTGTTTTCTGGCTCTCCTGAGGGTAGATACACACTTGTTCCGAGCTTTGTGGAAAGAACTGAGATTGCCCTCAGTTGGGTTTGCTTTCCATGAGGCAAAGGCAAGTTGTTTCAGGACAACTGCCTCGCCACAAGCTTCAGTAAACCAAGGGCGGGAGGAAGGGTAAGACAACTGAACACGAGAGGGGATAAATCTGTGCATGAGGGAGAGCAAGTTTCTTTGAAAGAATTCCCAGGATGAGTTGATGTTTGAGAAAGTAGTGATAGGAGACCAGTCTGTAAGTTTGATGGCTGCTCGGAGACCCTGCCAGTCGGCTTGAGTGAAATGCTAGACTCGACGGCGGTGAGGTGGTTCTCTGATGACAGCCAGAGAGATGTCCACTTTAACAAGGACGTGGTCAGAAGAACCAATTGGAGCGAAGGAAGAGCAGCAGATATTGTCAGGGAAATTTGTCAAAATCAGATCCAGAAGAGATGGAGTACCATTGGTTATGAGTACCAAATACCCCACAAGTGGTATTTGTGAGATGCTTAGTTTTTCTAGTTCCCGTATTGTTTCACTTTGATCAATTGAGATGTTGTTTGTTCTTTTTGTTTTTCCATGTACAAATTGGCATTTGGCACATTTGTCAAGAGCAAACTCCATTTGAATATCCTCTAAGTACTGCTTTACCAGTTTCAGTTGATCTGCTAATTTATTATTAATTGCAATGAGTTTTAGATCATACATGTACAGTAGATGCGTTACCTTTCTTGTATTTTTTGCTCATTTTTATGTTGCATGTCTGATTGTATCAGTGTCCTTGTTATTTGATGAGGGTACTCAATAGGTCCAGAGGCAGACAAAACGGGAGGGGTGGGGGTGAGTGGGGGTGGGGGGGAGAGAATGTCACCTTGTAATTTCCCTCATATATTTACTCTTGAGATTTCAATCTTTACTTCCATGCTTTCTCAATCAGTGTGAATATCTGGGGGTTAATTTTGTACATTTGTGTGCATTTTATAATCCATGAATGTGGGACACCATCAAAGGATTTTTTTTGTCATCTATCCTGACTGTGGATAAGTTGGTTTGTCAGAGCTTGCAATTTTTGAGTATGGTCTTATTTAACAATAAATGGTCTATTGTTCCATAGCATCCTCTTACATTATTTCTGCTCTGCCTCTCGAGTCCCTTGTTGAGTGAGGTGGTCAGAAATTCCATTGTTGATTATATCTGTTAAAAGTTTGTATTTTGTTGCTTGGCGTGGTATTGGTCAATAATTGTTGGGTTGATGGGTTTTTTCATGTTTTGGGATGAAAAGGGTGTTGCATTCTGTGAACCTTTCATTAATTGGCTGTTCCCCTTGGAGGAGCTTATTAAATGCTCGAGCATCGTGAGAGTGGAGAGCATGTAGTTGCTTTAGCTAAAAGTTTGGAATCCCATCCGGCCCGAGGCATTTGAAGTTTGGCACTTTTGCAAGATGTTTTCCAATTCTCTCTTCATAAATTATCATTGGGTGCATTTCGTGCAGTTGTTGCTTTTTCTTTTCCAAGTGTCATATACAATCTGCATCCTTGATGTGTTCTTTTTTTAATCTTAAAATATACCTTTCCATAAAGCTGATGATTCTAGTCTATTGTTTATCATGTCATGATCACTTATTTCTTGACTTGGCTCAGTTGTTGTCACATGATATTTTGAGAGATTTACATTTCAATGCCAACCAGGCTTTGTGTAATATATCAGTTATTGATGTGACAGAACTATGCCATAATTAACAAATTATGTTAAACTGTTAATTTTTCTTCAACAAAGTTGAAGTTTTCAACAACAACAACAATCTTCTCCAACAAAGTTTTCAATTGGTGCACAATCTTCATGTTAAGTTCCTCAATCATGAAAAATAATTTTAGAAAACTTCATTTCAGGTTCTCCCCTGAACAATTTCCCGACTGCAGTCAAGTCACTGAAACAGAAATATGTTGTCGTATTTTGTTTTACCCCACAAGTGGTATTTTCTTTACTCTGGGCTCTTGTAAGTGATCCAAATGTAAACTACAATACAACGGCCCGTTTGGGAACAATCATTATTGAATGCACTTTGAGTTCACCCCTTTGGGCTTTTTGTTCCTTGATCTACATGATAATTTTGGCAATATTGTGCCTTTTTCTTGCTTCAAAGTCTCACAACAAGGATTCATCTTTAAATGAGGGAAAGTTTATAACGTACAACATGCTGTTTCTCTTAATGGTTGTGGTCGCTTTCATTCCTGCATATATGAGCACACAAGGAAAACATACAGTTATAACAGAAATGTTTGCAATCATTGCCACAGCGTTTGCATTTGTTGGCTGCAGTTTTGTTCCAAAATGTTACAAAATTTACAAAAATATCAAGTGAGATTTAAATTCCTGAGATGTGTTTTACTTTTTCCTTGAATAACTGGACTTACTATTTTCTTTTGACAATAGAGATATTTGCACGTACTTTCTGTTCTTGCAGCACTACATTTGAATTTATGTATCATTGAAATATTTACTGAAGGATGACAGCTGGATCTCAAAAATAAATTTCATCATGGTTTTTGCCAGATGTAGTTGTTGACTTAAAAATTTACATTTATAATGTTATACAAAAATGTGCATGCTGAATTATTACAGTTTATTATTCTGCAAACACTTTCTGCTTCTTTAATCAAAATCATATCAGCAAGATCATTTTTAATTCCTCACAAAAATCAAGGACATGGACAAATAAACTTGTATTTTAGTAGTTGGCTTGTTGGACCATCAAACCACATTTCTTCAACATTGTTGAAGAGATCTTTTTGATTATACTAGCACTCCCTTAAACTCCAATGAGCTGGACAAGGTACAAAGGATCACCTGATTGCCCCTATGTTTTTTGTCTGTTACAGCAGCCATTGTGTAACCAATGAACAGCAGCCATCACTTTTCGTCACATTCCTTGGGTCACCCTCTTATTTGATTGTCAAACAATGTATTCCCAGCCATATTTACATTGCACAGAATACCTTATCCAGACCAAAACTACTAAATTTTGTTTGAGAAAGAACATATTTTTCAGTGTTCAGAACAAATCACTTTGTGCCAGTAAAGGCAAATTCCCTATAACCTTTGGTCTTCCGATTAAATATGTGAAACATTAAGACCTCCTCAAGTTTTCACATTCATATCTTATAATACATCTTAAATATTGTAATTTTATATTTTGTATAATTTTGTACACAGCCCTGTTTATTTCCCCTTTTCTTTTACAATTAATTGGTTACTCTGGTGGTTCCTGAGATGTGCAGCATTTTTACACCAACAGGATATCACAAAAGCCTGGCTTCTTTGATCCCTTGCATGCATTGCCAATGTTTTGGATGTTATGCTGTAATTGGAACAAAAACGCAAGTCCTCATCGAGGACAGCCTTTGAGATAAAAATCAGCTGCACCAACTATTGACCACTGATGAATTGGATAACCGGAAACCATGACTGTTACGTGCTTCACAGTACAAGGGAGCTGTTATGGGACAACAAAGTGGAGGAGGAAATTGTCAAACAGCTTTTCTTCTAAAGTCTGCCAAGCAGTGCCCAGCTCATTGTAACATCTACAGGTGCTTCAGTGAATATTGACCAACATGCTGACATGGCCAGCAAGACAGTCGAGGTCACCACCCTTGTTTTCCTCCACAATCGGGGCAGTTTCCACGAAATCAAATGGAGCAACACTAGCTCCAACTACCACAGACCTCCAACATCTGCAGCAGCAGGTACACCATTTGACAGCTGAAGTACATGCTCTTGCCTATCACCTGAAGGAGTAACAAGGCAGAAACGAGATCTGAGATAAAGCACAAAGACCTTGCATGATGGAGGATGCACAGTTGGCACCTGGCTTTGGAGGCCAATTTTGAAATGTGGCTTGTCCAAGAGAGATCATGGCTGAGAGTGAGACCCAAGAGTTTGAGTCACTGAGCCTCTTTGAGTGAGTGGGTTGTTCAGAATGTAGATGAGAGGGTTTGCCAGAGAGAGGGAGAGAGAGACAGAGAGAGAGAGACAGAGAGAGAGAGAGAGACAGAGACACTGAGTGAATTTTGCAGAATTGAAAGACATTTTGTTTTTTTGGTAAAGATTGTTGGGGCTCGTATGAGAGCTAACACACAACACACAACAAGGGGGAGGGGGCAGGAGACAATGGGAGTGAGAGTGAAAGGACAAAACAGTGGGGAACAAAGACATTAGGAGATCGGTGGAAGAAAGAGGGATGGGGCAGGGAAAGTGGGATAAAGAAGATAGACAACACAGGGACTATCAGGACCTTGCATGACAGGGACCTTTTGGGAAGGAAGGCAGGGAATTTGAAGGAAGTGGGTTTGGGGTGGATTAACGGGGTAGAAAGGATCATGGTTTTTGATGGGGGGAGATAAGATGTAGTGGTGAACAGCTGTTTTGAAGACCTGGAGGGAAAAATGAGATTGAAGAGAGTGAAGGAGTTTATTCCAAAGGCAGGAAAAAGGAAGAATGAAAGAGTGAAGGTGAGCAGTGATTCATGATTTTGGTAGTTTTACCAGAAGGCAGATGCTGGTGTACCTTCAACACCATGTGGAAATGTGAGGGGGACACATTGCAGACAGAGCAGGGGGGCAAAACCGGAGAGGAGACAGTAGAGGACAGAAAGACCACCGAACTGCCTGCTGTGAGAGACTGAGAGGTCCAAAGTCAGTCTCATCGTGGGAGATACCAATGATCCGAAATGCCTTCCTTTTCACAGTGTGAAGCCGAGAAAGGTGAGAGGCTAAAGAGCAGTACTCCACCAGGCTGTGGACAAAAGGTTTGTATGTGGTCAGGAGCTCTTGTGGTCCGAGGAAGGATTTTGCACGAAGGAGGATGCCCAGTCAGCGACTGGCTTTGGAGGCCAGTGTTTGTCCAGTTTGTGATGAACCTATTCCAAGTGTTTGACCCGTTTGTGATTTTTGTCAAGGTCTGAAGAGAGGGAAGACACTGCAGCCTGCTTGTCTGAAGGATGAAGGATGTCTTAGCAAAGAGATAAAGAGAATTTTACAGAGAGCGGGAGAGATCATTGATGAAGATTAGGAATAAGAAGGAGCCGAGAACACTGCCTTGGGGCACACCAGCCATGAGAGTGAGGGGAGTTGAAAGGGTTCTGTTAAGAGCCACATGTTGGTTCACAAGGTGGAAGAAGTCGGTAATTCAAGAGTTGAGTTTGCCTTGGATTCCATAGGCAGACAGTTTGAAAAACAAGGCAGGATGCCATACTGTATCAAAAATTCAAGACATGTCTAGAGAGATGGCCCTGATCTCATGTATGATATTGAGGGCCCTCCATTTATTTTTGGGAGAGTAGAAGCAGCTTGTACGACCAAAGTAGAGTGAACTGTTCTTTATCCAAATTGGTGATGTAAAATGAGGCCATTGGAGAAAAGGATAGCTATCATATCAACTGCGATGATGGATTCCATGATCTTGTTGATGTTTGTAAGTAATCTAGTTGAAGAATGAGAGTCAATGGTTGCCAGAGGCTTCTCCACATTCTCAGTTACAAAATACGCAGAGTACAGGAATAGATGGGTATGACTGGATCGGTTGGCTGCAGAGAGCATGGGTGTCAGGACAAAAGATTTGGAAGCAAACACAGAAATGAGGCATTTGGCCTTCTCACGAGCGAAGTCGGCTGTGATGCCATTTGAAGTGAGGGAAGAGAGGGAGAGGCAACATACTTCAGAGAAAACTTCAATAAAGCATATCCAGATGATAGAAGAGAGTGACAAGTTTGAAGGTTCATACTGGACACATGCTGTATTCTCACTGTCCTGAGAATGGACACACTTGTTGCAGGCTTTGTGGAATTATCAAAGATTGCCTCCGGTTGGTTTGCTTTCCAGGAACAACTGAAGAAGACATGGGAGAGTTCTGTGCAAAAGAGAGAGCAGGTGTTTGTGGATGAATGTGCAGTCTGAGTTTATGTCAAGGGTGCTGCATATAGGAGACCTGTCATGAACTGAGATGGCTGCTGGCAGTTCCTGCGAAGCTGCAAGAGCGAAGTTTAAGACTTCCCAGCACTGAGACAGCTTTGAGAATAGCCAGAGATATATTGACTCTCACAAACATATGATCACATGAGCCAATTTTAGCAGAGGATGAGCGAGAGACCCTTGCAGGGAAGTTTGTCATTTCCCAGTCTGGAATGGAGGATTTGCCATTGGGAGAAATTCTAGGATGGATTCCAGCATGACAATCACCAAATTGGATGGATATCAAGTCTGGGTTCAATTCCAGCACCACAATAGCACGTGGGGTGGCTGTTGAGTCTGTTTTTGATTCCAGTGTGTTGTCATTCCAGCATGGTATCCTTTTCACATGTGCACAATGGCATCATTCTTTACCACTTTATAATCGGCATCCTCAATGGCAGTGGTGAAGCACCGTTGTCATCGCCAATTGAAAGCATGAAAACAATCACCATGATAAGTGGATGCCAAAATAAATAAATGATTGGCATTGGTAGCATAATCGGCCATTTTTAGTTTTTAAACGGTAACCGGTTATAGTCAAATTTTCAATCGGCCCACCACTAAGATATGCTAATAGTTGTTGTAATATATTAATAATTGGCAGTTGCTGCAAATTAAGAGGCAAGTAGACAACACACACGAATGTGGTACAAATTGGGTACGTGCCGTGCTGTGCCAGTGTGGGGAAGTCTTTTTCACATGGATGAGTGAAAGGATGAGTATATCACCGGTCTGCATGCACAGTTAGCATGGACTGTGAGGAAATTGGAGGAATGCATCTGCCTGGCAATTTTGTTTTGAATTTGAAACGGCTTCCCCAAAGTGTAGCTTGAACAAATCTGATTCAGAGTGAGCTGACAAGAGGGATGCAAAGCTTGCTGCATGTGCGAGCATGAATGCTCGCATGCAGGCATGCCTTTTCCAGCTAGATAATGTGAGTTTTATGGTTTTTGAATGCTCGCATCTGGTTTTATAGAAGACCAGTTGGTAAAAAGAAAATATTGCTGTTTGGGCGCGTTTTATCACTTCGGGAACACCCTGGTATGCTGCCTTCTCTCACACTCCCTTCAGGCTGCTTTCCCTTCCCCTCACACTGCCTTCCCTTCACGTCCCCTCATACTCAATTCCTTTCCCATCCCCTCACACTGCCTTCTTTTCCCATCCCCTCACAATGCCTTCCATTCCTTTCCCCTCATGCTGCCTTCCTTTTCCCTCCACTCACGCTGCCTTCTCTTCCCTTCCCTTTATGCTGACTTCCCTTTACCTTGTACTGTCCTCCTCCAAAACCACCTCCACCACAATACAACTCTTCAGAGATTGAGGTGAGTAAGGGGTGTCATAGATTGTGAATATTGGTGTTCATCTCCGGAAGTGTCCTTGTGGTATTTATATTATGTCCAGTAGAAAATGGATTTCAAACATGACTTTTTTTCCATCTTCACTTATTCTATGTGGAATCATTTTGATGAGACAGTATGAATGATAACACTGAACAACAAATTTCAAAAAAATTTTTTTACTGGAGATGTGTAAAGTGATTAAGACCAATTTGGGTACGCTGATTTCAAAAATCATAACCGTTTTGCTGTATCACGTCAGGATTTTCAGGAACAGAAATATTCCCATTGCCTAGAAGTCAGGATTTCAATGAAATTTACATATGTCTTTAACATGTCTATTTCGTACAATTGTTGTTAACTTGTGTTATATTTCTTTCTTTCAGATAAAGATGAGTAGGCGTTCCTGTACCAATCATCCTGACAACTTCTGTTATGTCTGTGGTCGGTATACCAAAAAAGATCAACAGCGAAGTATATCTACAGCAGTGAAAATGAAGGCCGCCTACTTTCACTACTTCGGGTGTAAGGTGGGGGACCAAGAACAGAGCTGGGCACCACACATCTGCTGCACAAGCTGTCACACAACCTTGACTCAGTGGTTGGTGGGCAAGCGCGCAAGCATGCCATTTGCGGTGCCCATGATATGGCGTGAGCCGCAGAATCATCATGATGATTGTTATTTCTGCTGCACAAGCATCGCCGGCTTCAACAAGAAGAATAAAGGTCACATCAAGTACGCTGACTGCGTCTCTGCTCGTAAACCTGTGCCTCATGATGACGAGAACCCCGTTCCAACACCTCCAGCTGATCAGAACATAGCTGTAAGCAGTGGTGAAGAGGATGGTGATGATGAACCTTTTGAACCCGACACTCAAGAATCACACCTGAACCAGGGAGACTTAAATGATCTTGTAAGAGATCTCTCGCTGCCAAAGGCGAAGGCAGAGCTGCTTGGATCAAGGCTGCAGCAGTGGAATCTACTTGAACCTAACACCAAGATATCCTTGTTCAGAGCACGTCACAGAGACATGGCTGAGTTCTTTGAGATGGAAGACACGATGACATTCTGCAGTGACATCAACGGTCTGTTGAAAGAACTTGGGTGTGATCACGATCCTGCAGACTGGCGCCTCTTCATCGACTCGGGGAAGAACAGCTTGAAGGCTGTTTTGCTCCACAATGGCAACGAGAAACCATCAGTCCCACTGGCTCACGCGTTCGGCATGACAGAGACCTATGAGACTATGCGGCAGCTGCTTGATTCCATCAAGTACAATGACTTCAACTGGCACATCTGCGGAGACTTGAAAGTGGTGGCGCTGTTGTTAGGGCTGCAGTCAGGCTACACGAAATACATGTGCTTCCTTTGTCTCTGGGATAGCAGAGACGACAAGAATCACTGGACGAAGAAAGATTGGGAAGAGCGAAAAGAGCATGTACCTGGTCGACACAACGTGAAGCATGTCGCCCTTGTCGACCCAGCAAGGTTTTCCTTCCACCACTCCACATAAAGCTCGGCTTGATGAAAAGTTTTGTACGGGCAATGGATCTGAATGGGCGTGGGTTTTTATACCTCAAGGAAAAGTTTGGCAACACCTTGTCGGAGGCCAAGATCAAGGCTGGTGTCTTTGTTGGACCGCAAATCCGACAGATTATGAAGGACGAAACTTTTCCGACAACTCTAAACCCCAAAGAGCTGGCAGCGTGGAGGAGCTTCAAAGCTGTGACGGACAACTTCTTGGGGAACGAGCGCGCGGACAACTATGAAGAAATAGTGCAGCAGCTGCTGGAGTCCTTCAGGAAACTTGGCTCCAGGATGTCCCTGAAAATCCATTTCCTACACCAGCACCTGAACTTCTTCCCTGACAACTTGGGAGCAGTCTCCGACGAGCACGGCGAGCGATTCCACCAAGAGATTTCACTCATGGAGACGCGTTACCAAGGGCGGCACAACCCGAACATGATGGGCGATTTCTGCTGGTTCCTGCATCGTGAAACTGACACAGAGCAGCACAAACGCAAAGCCAAATGCCTAAAGCATTTTTAATTACATTCTCGTGGAGTTTTTCTGTAATTTCTATAATTTTGAAGCATTCATGATGAAATAAATGAATAAATGAATTTTTGTAAATTTCATTGAAATCCTGACTTCTAGGCAATGGGAATATTTCTGTTACTGAAAATCCTGACGTGATACAGCAAAACGGTTATGATTTTTGAAATCAGCGTACCCAAATTAGTCTAAATCACTTTACACATCTCCAGTAAAAAATTTTTGTTGTTCAGTGTAATTAATGCTCCACCACACATCTGCCTTCATTTCCTCTCACTGCACGCTGCATTCCCTTCCCACACCCCTCCTCAGTCCCTCCATCACCTCTCTCTACCCCACCCTCTCTCTCCGCACCACCTCTCTCTACCCCACCCTCTCTCTCCCCACCACCTCTCTCTACCCCACCACCTCTCTCTACCCCAGCCCACTCTCTCCCCCACCCCTCTCTCTCCCCCACCCTCTCTTTCCCCCACCCCTCTCTCTCCCCCACCCTCTCTCTCCCCCACCCTCTCTCTCCCCCACCCATCTCTCTCCCCCACCCTCTCTCTCCCCCACCCCTCTTGCTCCCCTACTCCTCTCTCTGCCCCCCACCCAACTCTCCCCCCCCCAACATTATCTCTCTCCCCCAAACCCTCTCTCAACCTCACCAATCTGTCTCTCTCCCCCAGCCATCTATCTCTCTTCCCCATCCCCTTGCACTCTCCCCACCCACCTCTCTCTCCCCCTCTTCCCCCCTTTACTATTCCCCTCAGCAAATGATGGGTGGTATTTGCTGATCTATAAGAATAAATGTCAGTGTGTGTGTGTGTGTGTGTGTGTGTGTGTGTGTGTGTGTGTGTGTGTGTGTGTGTGTGTGTGTGTGTGTGTGTGTGTGTGTGTGTGTGTGTGTGTGTGTGTATATGTGTGTGTGTGTCAGTCAGGAAGTCTGTCGGTTAATGTGTCTCCTCCATCATTCTAAAACCATGCAACCTAGCGGGCTGAAACTTTGCAGGCATACGAAGGGAATACCTTAGTAGTACATGAATGAAAATTAAGTGTTTAGGTTAACTTAGACATCCCTTTTGATGATAATTAATGGCGTTATTTAATTGTCCTTTGTCAAGTGTCATCCTTGGTCACCTCGCTGTCTCTCACTGGGGTCTTAATTCATCATATTTTTGGCCTGCTCAACAATGCCTTGACGTGGAACAGGTCACAACAGTTTCTTAACGATAGAGTTTTTTTTTCACTTTCTTCACTCATATCATCAAATGCTTGATAATAATCAAACCTAAGAAATCACTGAATACATTGCAATGCTTATAAATGCCTGGAGATGCCACTGTTCATGGCTCAATTTCATTTCTGCACATGCCATAACCTCTAGAATCTCTTAATCTCATCTGAATTTCAAAAACTAACTTCTTCGTTGACCTCAACAGCAGTTCATTCTGTTAAAAAGTGTTCCTTTGTCAAATTCAAACATTGCTTGATATTCCGGGCATCTCTGTGCATGGCGTATGACTGATTGTATGACCGATGGGTAATTGCTTGCTAAACCAGGCATTCCTTATCAACTATTTCAATAGAGTGCTTGCTTGAGTGCTCACCCTACTTGGCAAGCACTGTCCAAGTTGCTTTGTTATTTGTTTCCAAGCAACGGCCATATATGGCAAAAGTCTTCCCACCTTCACTGAATATAATGATTGACTTGAACAATCCATATATTCAATCACTGAATATATAAAAAAAAATATATATATATATATATATATATATATATATATATATATATATATATATATATATATATATATATATATATATATATATATATATATATATATATATATATATATCACTGAAAACCGTCACTGAATATATGGATTGACTTGAACAAAGTTCACTTCCTACTCACCTGCGTTTGGCCCCGCATTGTCATACAGGAACTGGTGTTGTGACTCGCGAGCTGAAAATGTGCAATGTTATTTTGACGTTTCCCCTTTATGTATGATCTTCTTTCATAATACCACCGTCACTTTGACATCGATAGATCCATGTAAAAAAAATTACACATTTCGTTTTTAAAAACTTGTTCAACCATTCAGTTGGTGTGCTTGTTTGGTGCAATTTTCAAGCTTAGATCTCGCCACGTTTCCATGGCGATACTGTGGCGCAGTTCTCCATGGGGTCATCTCCGGATTTTGGAAGGCAAAATAAAGAGGATGATAACAATGAGTAAAAAATGTTTTCAGTTGTTGCAAAACAATGAATCGCCACATCATGGCAGGAGAGCCGAGAAGTATGCACGTTCGCTCTAAGCTGTCGAGCCTGGATTCGAACTCCCACGAAGGTATAAACTGTCATCCTGGTGTTTCACTGGCATGTTGTTTCATAAATGTGTGTGCCATCTCTTGGATGGTCATTAAACCGGACGTCACATCTGCTGGAATCCCCCCTCTCCTCCTCATGATCCCTTCCCCTCACTCTCCCATCCCTCTCTACCCCCTCTCCTTCATCCTGTCTCCTACTCCTCTGTCATCTCTAATCCTTAACCTCCCTCCTCTCTCTCCATCTCTCTAACCCCCTCACTTTCTCTGCCCCCCTTCAATATACCTGTCATGGAAGCGACAGGTTTCATTTGCGAGTAAAATAAAAAGTAATCCAAAGTTTTGTGTTGGTTTTGTGAAGATGGTAGAGTGCAGGTCAATAAATGATACCCAAAAGCATTTACACTCTGATTTTATCCTCGACCATAAAATCTTTTTTAACTTGCCAAAATTCTGAAATAAAATCGTGTGTCCTATGATTTCAGCTTCAAATTCAAAATCATTTGACATTCCTCATTCCTAGATGCATATATCATCTGAATATTAAGGGAATGTATCGTCATTTTTAAGTGGAGGCTGCGGAAGGATGGACAGACAGAACCCAAAATATTATAAGCTCCCGAATGGGATATCGCCCGGTTGGAGGCTAAATGTGTTTTAACCCTGTGCATGTAGCGGAAAGCGGAGTTAAGCAAGTGGTTCCTATCATCGGGGAACTACATCATTTCAATTGCATTTAATACTTTGAATACTGTATAACACAAAACGGAGGATGGACTAAAACTTGAACCTGCAGTTTAGCAGTACTTTTGGCTCTGAATTTGGTAAATTGTATGGAATGTCGTTCTGAATATGCATGTGCACAGCTTGCCAAAGCAATTGCTTCAGTCTGTCTGTCTGAGCAGTCAAAAAAATTGAAAATCATTCCAAACAGGAAACACTATTTTTAGGGACGTCATGATGAATGACAAAAACAACAGGCACGAATAACAAATTTAACGTGTTAAATAAAGTGTTGTAAAGAAAACTGCATCAAAGGCAGTAAACTTCCAATTCGATGGGTTTTTTTATGACAAACCTTTAAAACTTATTTTATTTCAATTTAATTTTACATTTGAACACTGTATAATGCAAATCGCCTTGTTGCACTTTCAAAAACATTCAGTTTAGTTTAACTTAGGCAAATTATTTTATGCCATCTCGACCAATCAAATTTTCCACGTGCTCTGAGAACTGACGGACAATGGCATTCAGACAAAGTTGCGCCACTGAGCGATGCAACGATATAGCTGATGTCATCAAAAATCTCTATCTGTTCAGTGCATCTTTTTCTCAAAGATAGTTTAAAAATCTGAAATCACAAACTATTTTTTAAAATATCCAATGTCCAAGTTCTAATAAAGTCCCATGTTCTTTTTCTGACAAATCGTATGGTGTGATGCATTCTGTGACCTCTCCAGTTCCTAATATAATAGTGATGGATTGACTGCAGCTTCAATCTCTCAAGAACCTTGTCATTGCACTCACCAGTTTTGCTATTCCGAAATATATTATCATTGTTTATCTTCACAGCAGATGCTGTGAGCTGCAGGCCAACTTAATTGAAACTGTGAACCCCAGAGCTCCTCCTTGTTGCTCGGCTCCTGCATGGTCAAACATGAGAAGAACAGGACGAAACAATTTTACCAAAACTATCCTTAAATGCCTTGGACCATCCACCCAGTGAAGCCACACCAGACAATTTACCATATCCCAAACACAATACAGTTGCACCAAATGTCATATAACAACATGAAATACGTACAGTGTTAAGACCTTAAATTACAACTACTGACCACTGCCCACAATAACAAATACTGACCACCGCCCACAATTACAACTACTGACCACAATTTTTCATGATGAATGAAGATGTGCGAATTTATTGGCCTGACACAATCCGGAAGAAACAAAGAGTTATTATGATGGTGCTGTTTGTTTGAGAGTGAGTGCATACTGGTTCTCAGATGTAGTATATTCTACATATCCGAGTGATGCTGTGCATTATTAAATGTTCTCAGTTTCAACTGATAGCATCTCATATTTCTTTATCTTAATCTAAAAGCAGTAAACAACCTTGAATATATTGCCAAATTGTTCTTAGTTTCAAAATCAGCAGTCCCCTCATCTAGAATCAGTGATGGCAAATAAACCAAGGACTTGACTTGCGAAAGGGAAGATGCCGATGGTGTTTGGAATTTCTCAGCCTTTCAGACATTAAATGCTCCTCCGGGAACCTATACACAAATATAAATGATGAAACAACCACTTTAAGGGAGAAAATTCATGCTATTCCATTCCTAAACCATATCAATACTGCAAGCCTTAATGTTCAATAACACAGAGTATAAAGGGAGTACGGGATGCAGTGCAGCTTTGGTGGTGTATTACCATCAGTTAATTATTTATCAACAGCAAATGCAGCTGTTTAACTTCATGTGTTCCACAGCCACTCAGGGCCTTCATTTATCACTACACAAATGTAGTTTAATCAAATAATTATCCATTAACGTTAAATATGGAAAAACTAGTTATTCAATATAATTGAACTTTTGAATCTTCATTCAATTGGCTGATAATAAAAGTTTCATAAATATGTAACACTGATAACTATGTGGTATTGATTAAACATTATGTTGTAAATGTACATTATGAAATTGTTCCTTTCAATAGTTGATTCCAGTCTTGGAATCAGTCTATATATTGGTGTTATTTGCTTCAAAATAATGAAAGGCGTTAACAAACAAAACAATGCTGATAAAAGGCTTGGCCTTATTTCTACGAGGATGCAGTCAAATCATTCTTACCAAATGTCAGCAAATATTTTTGTTAAATTTCCTCATTTTGTGCTGCATTAAGGCAGCAGTGCCAGAGAAAGAAATATGTAAGGTTATGGAAATGCCAGACTTGCAGAGTGTTTTGAAGCAAGGAGACATTATGCTTGCTGGGTTTTTCCGTCTTCATTCATCCAAACCAAGTTCTGTCTCCAGGTTCAGGGAATCGCCCCGGCAGCTGGACTGCTTCAAGTAATTATTTTCCTCTCATTTTATTGCAGAAAACAATCCTGAATATCTTCCAGATCTACTGGTTTGTACTTATAAAACTACTTTTAAATATGAAATATTTTTGACTTTCTGGGCTAATTTTATCCATTGTTTTTGTATGGATTAAATCAGAAAACGCTTTCTTTAAAAATATTCCATTTGAAAGTTTTGTGTGAAAAACACAATATTTTCTTGTCCTTTTGCAGGGAAATGTTTCACTTGGTGTAATTCCTTAAATGTGAACATTACTTTCAAAGACTCCATGTCACATCACAAAAATAGATAAACATGGTTGAAATCTGTCAAAATACTGCAATATTAACTGAGCATTGAAATAATTGCAATCATAATTTGAAAAGTGTATTTGGGATAAGATATGCACATTAAAAACCATAGATTTGCATTTGTATCTTCAGTCACAAAATGTTTTTAAAGTCGGTTTTCTGCCATCAGATTCAAAATCAGAGAATTTCGCTACATGATGGCAATGATATTTGCAATTGAAGAAATTAACAACAATGATTTATTACTTCCTAATGTTACTCTTGGATACATGATTTACGATGCCTGTTTTAATACTCACAAAGTGGTCAAAGCAACAGTAAATTTTATTGGTTCAGAGGTGATACCAATGCAAGAAAATGTCTGTCAACCAAGAACTGTTATCGGGAGTGCAAGTTCTTCCTTCTCTATTATTGTTGGGCGTTTACTTGGTCCATTCTATGTTCCACAGGTTCGTTGACAAATCATATAATATTTTCATGAGTTATACATCGAAATAGCATTTTTGCAACAACTTTGACTTTTTTTTTTATTTGTCATACTGCAAGAGATAAACCTTTCATAAAAAATAACTGGAATTAAAGATATTTGCAAATGGGAATTGAAAAGTTAAATGTTTTCTTTTTTTACTCTTTTTTTTTCTGTCTGGCAAACAAAATTGAAAATCATTCCAAACAGGGAAGTTCCTGTTTTTAAGGACATCATAAAATAAACAAACAACAAGCACAAAAATGGAATACAACATGTTGCAGTGCCTGGTTTCAATCACACGAATAACTTACTGTTTGTAACTGTGACATTTGCGGTAAACTTCCAGAATTAACTTTTTTATGCAATCTCTACAATCTTTATTAGCCCCTATTGGACTTATGCTGAAATGGGGGCTTATGGATTTGGTGTCAATATTTGTGTCCATGCGTGTGTGCATACATGCATCCTCAACCATATCTCGGAGATGTACAGACTGATTTTATTTGTACTTAGCACAAAGACAACACATGATGGTATACATATACACATCATGTTGTTTTGCGATGTGATCAAAGATGTCCAACTGGAGACCATTTTAGTTGTAAAAAAAATACCTGATGTTGAACACGGATTCAACCATTTCTCGGACATGCATTTTATGATTTTGTTCAAACTTGGCAAACAGATAACGAATGATGGATTATTTATGAGTGTCATTTTTTGTCTGAGATCAAATCCAAGATGGCTATCTGGCAGACATTTTGTTACTTAAATGCATCCCCAACTATTTATCAGAAATACATGGTCCGTTTTTGTTCAATCCTGGCAAAAGCACAGTACATGATGGCGTACACATGCACTCCACTTTATTTTGTGATTTGATCAAAGATGGCCTACTGAGAGACTGGTGGCCATTTTAGTTGTCAATAAATATAGGCAATCCATTTAACTCCAACCAACAAAATTACTAAAACAGCAGGGGCTATGACCTTTTATGTCTTTTTTAATCGTTTTATTTCAATTCAATTTTGTACTTGATCAATCAATATGAAAAACAAATCGCCTTGCTACTACTTCCAAAAACCTCCAGTTTTGCAGTATTTGGATATGTTATTTAAGGTGGTGTATAAGACTGCAACAACAGCATTAAACATCTGGAATTATTTTTTGCACAACCTTTAAAATCATTTTATTTCAGTTGAATAATATATTTCAACACTGTGCAGGATAAAGGTATTCTCTGAACTCTCCAGTTCTTTCTTGCTTTTTCATTTGTTTTCCTGTTGTTTTATATTTACCTCTGCCACTAACAGTGAAGGAATTTATGTTTTCATCCCTTTCTGTCTGTTTATTTGACTGTTTGTTTACAGGATATCTCAAAACGTTGTGGACGGATCGAGATAAAATTTTGTGAACAGGTTCGTTGTTTGATATGGACACAGTGTTTAGACTTTGATAAAGATCCGGACCGGATCCGAAGATTTGATTTTTAAAAGTGATTCTTCACCATTGAGAGATGGGGCTAAAAACGATATTTCGCATGATATCTCAAAACTTTGAAGACGAATTTGGATGAAACGTGGTGGACATTTTTGGTGTGTGTCAAGGAAGAATTTATTTAATTTTGGTGAAGATCCGGATCTGATAATTTTTTAAGTGATTCTTTGCCATTGAAAGATAGGGTTAAACCAATATATAGCATGATATCTCAAAAAGTTGCGGACGGATTTGGACGAAACTTGGTGGAAACGTTGGGTGTGTCACTAGTAGGAATTGCTTCGATTTTGGTGAATATACGAATCTGGAACTGGATACGATAATTATTTATTTTTAAAGTGATTCTTCACCATGAGATAGGGACAAAAACGATATAATACTGCATAGCATGATATTTCAAAAATGTATTGGGCCCAATATGTTCTCGTGGATCAGACATTATGTAGCGGAGGTATACCCCATACCGAGTGCCCTTCTAGTATGTTTTATATTTCATGACATTTGTCAAAGTTGACATGCAATATTTAATCTCCGCCATCGAAGATGGATGGAGGTAACTGCTTTCACCCCTTTCTGTTTGTTTGTTTGTTTGTAAACAGTAGTAGGGTGAATATACTGATTCTGGCTCACTTTTCCCGATGTAAATGAATGGAGGATTTTCAGCGATTCCCTTTTTTTTCCCTAAAAATAAACCCCCTTTTTATCCCGAGGTATATTTATTTGTCTCCCCTTTTAACCTGGAGGTTGAACCTCATTGAATTGAACACCTGGGGGTTGAACAGCTCACTCATTGAACCTATAAAGATTTGTTCATTCTCAAATTCCTTCAATAGTTTAATTTTCTTTGCACAATAATCCCCATCTAAAATATTGACAAACAAAACATTTGAATCTTTATATTTTTTAAGATACCCCTTTTGTGCCATTACAAAATGATAAACTTCTCTTAATGCTCTTGTTTGACCACCTCCTGAGCCACATATCATTTTGAAATTATAGTAAATTGTTTTTTCATTGTTCAATTGATAACCATCAAAGTTTTCAGTCCATTCAAGGATATTCATTTTTTTCTTTACATCCTCAAACTTACTAGTTTTTAAATTGATTCGCTTATTTGTTTTATTTACCTTTGTTTTAGTTATTTTTTCAATAAGACTTATTTGATATTTTTCACATTCATTATGTTTTCCATTTATATACCAAGACTGAGATTTTCTCCACTCTTTAGTTTGATTAATACTAACTTTAACCATTTATATATTGCGAAAAAACGCGGCGGTAGCCCTTAAAAAAACCCTAACCCATCTTCCCATCGTTAAAACACAATCTATTCTATTCACTCTATCATACAATATCCATATGGAACACAATCTATTCCATTATCTAAAATAAATCTCTTATCATCAAAGGCTCCTAATGGCTTTTTATTTACTTCTTCACTATATATGTTATGTTTATAACTTCTTATTGTATTCATTTTCCTATATTCTTCTTTCTTATTCATCAAACAATTATAATAATTTCTAAAAGTTATTGATTTCTTTATTACATATTTCTTTATCCCCTTTAACCTCTTATCAATCTGATCACCATACTTATAAGCATATGCCTTTGCTCTCAATCCAATAAACTCACTCATTACTTTTCCACCCAATTCATCCTTAAACTTACCAATAACCTTTTCATTCTTTTTCGAAAATAACTCGCTCTTCTTGCTGAAATTACTTGTATCATATACCCCAATATTTTTCTTCATATCTTCATAAACATCATCAGTTTTTATATCTCGGATAAAATTATCAGTGTCCATATACAACAATGAAACATTTTCACCATACTCTTTCTTTAAGTCATTATACAAATAATCATACATCAATATCTTTGATAAATCAAGAACTGCTGTTCCAATATAAATTGGTTTATCCATTACAATACTTTCCTTTTTCATATGAATTGCAGAAAAGTTCTCTGAAAAAACCTCTTCTCTCTCAAAACTTGGTTTATTTATCAATCTCGAAGCTTATTTCCAAGATGTTGCGAATCTAATGTTTTGACTGTTTCTAACATTTTCCATAGTCTTTCCAAATACAGCATTATTCATTAATTTATAAAAGTCCCCTTCAAATTTTACTTTTGTATTTGCTCTCATATCTGTATTGAATTGAATATACTTTTTCACCCAAGGACTTTGTTTAAATTTTAAAACTCTATGAATTTTAGCTACTCTCAATCCTTCTCTCAAAAACTGTTTTAAGCTTCTCTGATGCAAAACATATCCCTCTTTATCATAGAATGTTGTTAATAACTTTTCTGTTGATTTGCCTTTAATATTAAAACTTTTATGATAATCACTGAACCATTCTTTCTTTGGGGTTTCTTTCTCACATGCAAAAGGAAGGTCTTTATGCTTATTATGAAGATCACTCGGGTACCTCAAATCAACTTCAAAATAATAACCTTCTTCTTCTTCATTCAATTCCTCTTGAGAAGAAATAACAATATTCATCAAAACCTTTTCATAATCCTTTTCTTCCACCCACTCTAATTTACCATAAGGCAGAGATTGAGACATTGCCCATCCATACAAATTATTAGCATCAAAATACATCAAATAATTACTCTCTTTTTCACTATCATAATTTGGAAGATTTTTATAATTTGCTTTAGCATATCTTTTTTGAACATACTTGTGATATTCCACCTCTCTTGGACTTCTCAATCATCAAAAGCATATCAACATCACTGATTAAATCTATATCTTGTTTTGTCATTTTCAACATTGCACTCCAAGCTAAACCAGGAGCTGTGAAATAGTGGGCAGGATCTAATCCATAACAATTTTTATTATGACAGAGTGATCTAAAAGCCTCAAACACATCAGCTAACAATAAAAAATCTGTTTTTAGATATAAATCATGATATTCTCCAAGGTTCTTTATCTTAAATATTTTCCATATTTCTTGTGCGTGTTTATATTCCTTATCACTTATCTCTTCTTCATAAAGGTTATTATAGAAACTTTCTTTTGAAGGAAGTTGTGTTTCTTTAAATCTCATAAATGAATCCATATAATCAGAAGGATAAATTCCCTTACTTGTAAGAATTTTATCTTTACTTTGAATTTCATTCCTTGTTTGAATTTCCTCTCTCGTAAGAATTCCTTCTTTAATCAGAATTTCATCTTTAATCAGAATTTCCTCTTTAGTTAGAATTTCATTCATTGTTCGAATTTTCTTTATAATTAGAATTTCATCTTCAGTTAGAATTTCTTCATTAATTTCCTCATTAATTGGAATTTCCTCTTTACTTTGAATTCTCTCTTTAATCTGAATTTCCTCTTTAGTGAGAATTTCCTCTTTTGGAAAGAATGAATTAAGATTTGGAAAAGAGTCCGTGGAGCTTAGATTTGATGCGAGGTAGGCTAGTGGTGTTCCCATAAACTTGTAAGAATCTAGAAACCTAATACGAGTTAAAGGTTTTGTGAATATCATTTTTGTAAATGAAATATACTTTTGACTTGTGTTTGTTATTGCAGAAATATTCCCTGGTGTTTTTGAAAGTTCATTTATAAATAGATGTGTATCATAGTTGGCGCTGTTGTGAAGAAAGACTGGAATAAAAGAAGGTAATTTATAATTAAGATTACAACAGGAATGAGCGGGACCTCTATATTTACCAGTAAGATGACAATGATCCCTAACTTTAGACTACTTAATTTCCCCCTCACAAATATGACAGATATTGTTCTTTCTAAATTCTAATTTTTCTTCTTTGGTTAATTTCATCGGTTCATTTGTTTCTTTCATTAATTTAGTGAGTCTTATACAATCCTTTTCTAATCGTTTTATAAACTCTTGTGAAGCTTTTTTTCCACAATAATGTTCAAGTTTGTTATACTTTTCTCCAACAGATGATGTGATATAATAACAGAAACCACAAGGAATATGTTTTTGATATTTATTTGTATATGATTCGTTTGGATTAGGAGAAGCAGTATTAATCTTTTTAAGGATACACTCAAAATCAGCGTATATCACAAATGGGTGCATGATAGATTTATTATAATCTTCAAAAGAAATCTTTTCACCAGGTTTAGGCATTGTAATTACAGCTGATTTATGATTACTACAATATTTTGAATGTTGTTCTAATCGTTCTTTTGTATGAAATTAATTAAGACATCGCTTACAAGGATATATTTTATTTGCTGTTCTGAATACCTGAGAAGAGATTAATCTTGATAAATTATTGATGTATGTGTAATGTGAATTCTTTCCAACACTAAAATATAAAAGATCAATGTGTGTTTCTTCATTTTTATAGTTGTTTGAAATTTTTAATATTTGAACTTTGTTTGTATCCGTTAATCCATATACATTAATAGAAAGATTATTCTTTTTCTCAAATTTAGGAATATCTGTTAGTGGAATTGGGAATTTAAAATCTTTAATGTCCAAGGTATTCTCATATTTCATATATTGTTTTACTCTTTCTGAATTACATTTTGGTGGATGAAAGTGAGCAAGAACAGACCAGAGAAAACATTTATTATCATTGTTCTTAATATTAACAACTGCCTTCTTTAGTTTTATTTCTTTTGGTAATTCAATATAAGAAGAAGCTTTAAGAGGGTTTGATTTTAGAATGTGTATATCTAAAAAGATGATTTTTTTTAATATTGAAACCACTTCCTACCACTGTATTATCAACATCCTCCTCTTGTCTTGATCGTTCTTCATTAACCCCACTATTCAAAAAATCTTGAAATGATGTTATAAAATGTAGATCTGTTCTCATATAAGGAGTATGTTCTTCATCTTGTCTTTTCATATTCATTTTCACTCCCATATAAAACTTTAAAGTTTTCATTTCTTTTAATGTCTTTTTAATAAATTTTTCAACATCGGGTTTCACTATTTCAATTGATTCAGCTATTGATGATGGACCGGGTTCTCCAAATTGAAAAATCCTTATTTTTATATGCCCTTTAAATGCCCCATCAGTGTTTTCAATATAATAGTCTCCCTTTACTTTAAACTCATTTTTCTTGTGTTTTTGTGATTGAAGATGTTTATTATAACTGCTCTTCAAAACATCCTTTGAACAGATATCACAATGTTTTCTTTCCAACTCAAGAGGAGATATTTTATGAAACAGATTAAATGTGTGTTTGTTGGTTCGGAGGTGTTTTCTATAATGTTTATATTTGTGATTACAAACATCGCAGTATGTTGTATTCACCATATTTATATAATAAATCTTTGCTTAAACTAAAATTTTCTTGATGAAAATTTCGTTTATTTTACAGGTGAATCTGTGCTTAAAACCATTTTATCCTCCAACTTTTTCACTTAATAAATACAATGTTTCAAGACACAAAAGACAAGTTTCAATCAATCTCTTCATTTGTTAAAGATACTGAGAAATATGTCAAGGATGTAAAATTGAACAAAGATAAATATAACAACTATTGGATAAAAACTATTATGGTAAATAATATGAGTTCTTCAATTTCCTTCAGTGGAAGGGCTTTTAGTATACCTGGTAGAACATCAATTAAAGTATTTCTAACAAAAGTTTCTCCTCTCCTTCTAGTAATATATTCAAAACTAGAAAAAGCAATGAAACAAGAAAAAGTATCAAAAAACAAAAACCTTATGGATGAAGCTTTAGAAAGAAAAGATAAGACCATCTGTAATATGCAAGGAGAAATTTGTATTTTTTTCAACAACCTTAAAGATGTAAATCCTGATGAAATAAAGGATGTTAATATATCAGGTGAAATGACATTTCGTTCAATAGTAATTAACGATCATTTTAAAATTACCTTTAATATAAAAAATGTTGTCGTTGAATCTGATAATGAAAAAAAGTATATCGATATCGATGGTAATATTATTAAATATGAGTCAATATACAACTGAAAGTATAGATGAATTTCAGTTTAAGTAATGTTTTACTTTATAAATATGCGAGACTTTTCTGATTCTCCATGTGACAAATTTGAGAATTGTCCTGCGTGTGAAAGACGGAGATTAAACACAGAGTCAAAAGCCTAAAAACAATGTATATTCTGTGATTATCTTCTAATTAATGATAATAAAAAATATAAAAAGGAAAATAATTCTTTTAGATTTACACCAAAAATGAATTGCATTACAAGATTGATTAGAGAAATGAATGTAAAGTATGTGGGTGATAACACAACTTTCCTTACAAGGGAAGAAACTGAACGTATAAGAGAAATGTTTAAAGGATTGTTGTGAGATATTATTCATGGATGTAATTTTCAGGGAAATATCAACACAAGATATTGTATAAATAAAATAATGGATTATCTTGAAATTAAACCTGAACTTGGGATAAAATATAGAGTTTCTAAAAAAGCCAACAATAAATTAAATAACCTGTTTTCCAAATATATAAATGAATGATTTTTTACCTATTTGTCAAATTAAGATAAAATTTAACAACCATAAAAATCTCCCAAATTCATTAAGATGTCTCATAGTTGGTTCAAGTGGATGTGGAAAAACCTGCTTACTTTTAAAAATGCTCCTCACTCCCAACTTTTTAGATTATGATAATTTAATAATTTGCACAAAGTCGAGTTTTCAACCAGAGTATCAATTACTCTCACAAGGTTTTAATGCTGGTCTTCAAAAAGAAGATATAATCGGTTTATTTAAACATCAAAAAACCTAAATGATTATAACATTGAAGATATCATTCAACTATTTTGTGATACACAGAGATGTAAAAAGATATCAAATCCTATAACTTGTATTCTTAGTGATAATACGGATGATATACCGTCTCCTCAAGATTTGGATAAATCAAAAAAGAACCTCGTTATCTTTGATGATTGTGTTCATGAGAGAAACCAAACGGTAATGGACAGCTACTACACAAGAGGGAGACATTCTTCTTGTAATTGTATTTATCTTAGTCAATCGGACTTTCAACTTCCTCGTCGTTCCATCAGAAACAATGCTAATACTTTTATTTTATTCAAGTTAAATTCAATAGATATCAATAATTCTTGGAGAGATAATTGTTCTACATTATGTAGTAAAAAGAAATTTGAGGATTACATGAAGCACACGACTGAAAAATATAAATATATTGTTGTGAAACAAGATGAGATATTAAGGGATATATTTTTTGTTTTATAAACAATTACATATATAAATGACAACTATTATTATAAATCTTATGGGTAAATCTGCTTCTGGAAAAAACTTTCATAAATCAAGGTTCTTGTGTAGTACAAATGAGAATATTGTAAATTTACTTAAAAAACACCCCTGTGATACGCATTGTATCAACAACAACTAGAGCAATAAGACCTGGAGAAGTAAAAGCTGAAGATTATCACTATATTTCAGTGGAGGAACATATGCGATTGTGAATGAAGGACAAATATTTGAGGAGGTTTCTCTTGGTACAACAAAATATTCACATTGTAAGAGTGAGTTAAGGAAACTAAAATCTGGTGGTGGTGGGATATTAGAAACTAATCCAGAAGGAACGAGACAAATTATTAAATATCTGAGCGGAGTGAAGATTTTATCATTCGGTTTTGATGTTGATGAAGAAACTCAACGCAAACGTATGAAAAGCAGAGATGCAAGGATTAGTGAAGAAGAAATTACAACTCGCATTAATGTTAATAAAGAATTTGATGAAATATTTAAAGAAAAGGATTTATTTGAACACATCTTCTTGAATGATGGAGAAAAGGAAAATTTCCCTGTTGATCTTTACAATTCATTAAATTATATTTTACAATAAATAAATGGAAGCAAAAGAAAGAGCAAGAAGATTTAAGGAACATCAAGAGTTGGTTTCAAAAGTTGTAAAACAACAGGAAGACATAAAGAAGAAACGCAGACAGAAACTTACGGGCGAAGAAGCATTTGAAAGAAAACAAGAGAAATTTTTTAAACCACTTTTAAAAACTTCCCAAGAAAAAATGAAAGATGTTTCCACAGTTCCCACAGTAGAATATACTCCTAAAAAACTTAAAATGTTAAAAGATTTTGATCAAATGACGGAGGAAGAATTAGAGCATTTAGGAGAATTAGAATATGACGAAGGTTTATTTCAACAACTGGAAGAGATTAATCAACCCCCTGATTATATTGTGAATGCTGTTCAAAACAATGAATATTCCGCGGATTCAAAAACCAAAGCAGGACTCATTCCAACAGAACAACCAGCAATATTTCATCTTCTTCAAGAAAAGGTATTGATATTTAATGATGAATTAAGGTTCTTGGGTTCTGCTCAACCCCCTGTTAAACTAACTCCGAGATTAATGTTTCTTCTCACAAAAGATGGAAGACAAGGTTAAACTGTGAGGGATGAATCAAAGTATATTGATAAACCATTGGATATGGAAAATAATGATGATTGAGTATATATTGATCTGCTGAACACTCTAAATTATAAGGTTATTCTTTCTGGTAAAAGTAGGAAGAATGAGAAGGAGAAACACATTATTCAGGCTTTAAGTATCCTTGGTTCAGGTGTTAATTTTCTTCCAAATGACCCATCGCAATTAGTTAATAGATTGTTATTGTTGTTAGGCAGTAAGAAGGCTGGAAATAACAATTGTTTTAATGAAGCATCAGCCATTTTAGACCAGTTGATGAACATGAAAGTAATTAATAAATATCAATATAAAGACATTTTATCTCATATTAAATAAGATGAGAAGCACAATCCTCAGTGTCAATTTCACAACAAGCGACCACACATCTTCATTCCCATACCCACTACAACTTGACACAACAAAATAATATGAGGCATCTTTATTGTCCATGGAAACTTATAATACCTTATTTAATATAACCGAGAAAAATGACAAGTTTAGTTATAATCCGGGAAGTGGATACAAAACGATAACAGTCTCACCCAGAGCATATGAGATTTCTCAAATATCTTCCGAAATTGCTCGTCTTATGAAAGAACAGGGTGATGAACCAAAAAATATTGTTATAAACATTCAAAAACATACTTCTAAATCAACGTTTAAAGTTTAAAATAACTACAAGGTTGATTTCACAATTGATAATTCATTTAGAGAGTTATTGGGTTTCTCCTCAAAAAAGGTTGAAACTAATGGGACGTTTTACAGTGATAATGTCATTCAAATATCCTCAGGAATAAATTCAGTGTTAATTCACTGTGATTTGATTGATGGTGCTTATAATGATGGAAAAAAAACAAATACAATATTTTCATTCAGCGCATACTCAATCCCAATTGGTTATAAATTCAATATGGAACCCAAAAATTTGGTTTATCTCCCTGTGTCAGGAAAAACCATACACAGAGTAAATTTTAGGATAACCGACCAAGATAATCGTGTGATTTCTTTTAATGGAGAAGTTATATCCATCAGAATTCACCTACGTGAAGTTTTCCAATAAATAAATGCGATGGTTATTGTGAGGAAACACGAGTTGGGAAAATATAAAATAATTACAGGGGATGGGATGTTCCTTTCCCCATACTACAAGGGTGAAGGTATGTATCTTGGTAGAGGATACTATAAACCTAAGAGACAAAGGGGTGTTGGACATCAATTTAGAGGAGATGGGATAATTGATACTCAAATGGGTATTGGTTCAACTATTCTTAAACATAAAGATCTAATTGGTTCAACTGCTTCTGCTGTGGGAAATGTAGCAGGTGCTGTAAAGAGCATAAAAGATGCTCAGAAGGAATCTCATAAATTACAAGCAATAAAAGAAATTAAGAAAAGCAAAACTCAGTTGTCCCTCCAAGAACGACAGAAAATAATTCAAATACTTGGATCAGGGTTTCAAAAGTTTTAACATCTTTTTTCCTAAATAAATACAAGTATGGAAGCAATTGATAGTATCTATGATTTGGATGATACTATTATTATCTCAAACTCCACTAAAAAAGAAGATTACTTCAAGGTAAATGCAATAACTGGAACAGACTGGAATACGAATGGTACAAAAAGTTTTGAAATAAATAATCAACAAACCTGTTTGAATCTCTCCGAAAGTTTCTTGTTGTGTAAATTTAAATTCAATAAAGCTGGGAATAACACAAACGCTACACTTGTAAATGATTTCTTCTGGAAAATGTTTGATAGTGTGCGTTTGTATATTGGAACACAAGAAGTTGAAGCGGTTGATTATGTCTCTGCTGTATCTGAAATGATGAAATTTACACTCTATACATTCAGTGATAGAATGGGAAAGGGGTCTGTCGAAGGTTTTATTCCTGATATGTCAACGGGAACAAACACAGACCCTGGATATACTCAAAGGAAAGGAATGTAAAATGATGATACAAAAGCAGAAAATAGTTTTACTGTGGCAGTTCCTCTCAAAGGTATATTTGGATTTTGTGATCATGATAAAGTTCTGTATGGTCTTAAAATTAGATTTCAACTACAGAGGAATGATAATGAAAATCGATTGCTTTTTGGTGTTGGTAATGCTTTTGGTGATCAGAATAAATTTGTAATTGAGGAGATGAGTTGGTATATCAGTGAATATACTCCTAATCTTAAAACAGAAGAGATGCTGAATCGAAGACTTAACTCAAAGAAACCACTCAGTGTATCATACCTCAAAAGAAGATGTCAACACGTTAAACTCAACCAAACTACTTACACGTGGAATTTGGGTGTTCTGGAAGGGAAGCCACGATATCTGTGGATCATTTTTAAAAAGCCAGATGGTGATACTGCGACTGATAAGAATAATGCATTGAGTGATAATGCTAAGGTGAAACAACTTCGCGTTTCTCTAGATGGAACATTTTATCCACGAGATAGATTGGAAATTAATTGGGAAAAAATGATTTTGCTGAAGCATACAAGTCTTACCAAAAGGTGTGTGAAAGTAATGGAAATAAAGAACCTATTTTGGATATGACAGCATTTAAAAGTTTGTATGCAATCTATGCGTTTGACCTGAGCGCTCAAAAGGAAACTATAAAGTCTAATCGAGTGGATACTTCCCTATACATTGAAAGAGGAGAGAGTGAAGAAGTTGATACATATTGTTTGCTTTTGGAAGAAACAGAATTACAGATTAATACAGATAATGGGGTGATGATTAGTCTCACATAATTTTTTGTTAAATAAATGAGTGGCAAAGTACCAACTGGGGTATATGTTAATCAAATCAATCTTCATAAACTATCATCTTGTGTTCAAAATCAAAAGCCTTGTACGATTAACGTTAATACAATTCAGAGAAAAGGAGCAGTAAGAATTGATGTTTTGCTCACAAGAGAACAGGTTAAAATCTTGAATGACACTGGCTC
Source organism: Eptatretus burgeri (assembly GCF_056783735.1). Classification (NCBI taxonomy): domain Eukaryota; kingdom Metazoa; phylum Chordata; class Myxini; order Myxiniformes; family Myxinidae; genus Eptatretus; species Eptatretus burgeri. The sequence continues at coordinate 157,572,896 of NC_140961.1, forward strand.
ACTTAAAATTAAAATGACAAAACCAATGTTGAAAAAATATTCAATAAGAGAGACGAGTGTAGGATTTCTCCCATTTCTAATTCCTTTATTTTCTGGTTTAAGTGCGGTTGGAGCATTGACGGGTGGTATTTCAACAGCGGTGAAAACTGCCAACGAAAGGAAGGCTCAACTCCAGGCTCAAAAAGAATTGGAAAGACATACCAAAGAGTTGGAGAAACAAATTAGTGGAAGTGGTGTAATTGTAGATTTTGCTGAAAAACTTGAAGGTCTGCCTGATAAAGCGAGATTGTTAGTTGGAGATATGCTTTCTTCTAGAGCACAAGCAGGTGTAAAATTAACGAAAAGAGGTAATGGATTATATGTTTCTAATAAATAAATGAGCATTGATGAGTGGTTGAAAGAATTTGGAAAGAATACAACATCAAATTTACAACTTGTTAAATATTGTAAGAAATTAAAAATTCATAATGTGGTTATTTGTATGAGAGATGAATTAACAAATGTGCCAAAACATACAAAGAATATTATTATGAACTTAGAAGATAATAATGGGAACGGTTCTCATTGGGTTTGTATTTTTAATAGTCAAGACAAATATTATTTTGATAGTTTTGGTCTTCCACCACCTGTTGAAGTCATAAAATTCTTACAGAATGGTGTTTATCAAACATTTCAAGTCCAAGAATTAAATTCCAAGTGTTGTGGTCAATTATGTCTATATGTGTTATTTCAACTCAACAAAAATAAAAAAATTTATGGTATTATTTTTAATCTAATATAAATGACTTATGTTGGTAAAGATGGTTCTATCTTTGGTGTATCCCAAGAACTGGATATTGATTTATCAAATTATTACACAAAGGCACAGGCTGAACGACATAAATATAATATAACCAAAAATATTAACATGAAAAATGCTTATAAATTAAAAAATTACCGAAGCCCGACTGACGCGAATGACTTGGTGAGATTAAGCGATTTATCAATATATATATATATATATATATATATATATATATATATATATATATATATATATATATATATATATATATATATATATATATATATATACTTAATAAAACGGCTGTGTATTCCAAAGATACAGAAGTGTTGATATTTTCTCCAGGTCATACAGAATTCACAGTTCGAATTAAAATAATTTTTTATAAAGAAGGGCATATCGTTTGTATGAGAATAGAACAATGGGGGTATGATATGAATGATTTAGGGTATAATTGGTCATTTAAAATTAACCTCGAAGACCTGGAACAATTAAATCAGTCTCGTAAGTAAGAATATTATCCACTTGGTATCGAGAATGAGTTTTGTGGTGCCACGATTAGTAAACAACAAATAAAATAATTTAATAAGGGTAAATATAATAATGGTTTTGCCCTTGTTTATCTCATGAAAACAGAAAAAACAGGATTATATATAATAAGTAAGGAAATACAAAATGATTTAACTATGGGAAGATGGGGAAGTGTTTCGTGCCATAATATTATTCTAACATATATTTCTAATACATAAATGACAGCAAGAAGGCTTCAAGAAAATTATCATTTCTGTGTTCAAGCATACCTTCAAGAAAAAGGTATTCGGTATTTTAATAAATATGTTCTACAACATAAGAATGAGGTATTTTCAATAAAAGATTTGGCATTATGCTGATGTTGATAAACCAACAACTTTAGATTTAATTAGAATGTTAAATAATGAAAAAATTATAAAGTTAAGAAAAGGTAAGGCTCTTTTAGAAATTCAAAAGAAATTTTATTGGTTTCCGGTTGTAAAAAAAATTATTTTGGATACAGGAATAACAAGAAATCCTGATGAATATATGTATGATATTCTATGGGGTGTAAGCGATTCAAGGATAATAAGGGATGAGGAAGGAGTTGAAGAAGAGAGGGAAGAGGAGGAAAAGGAGAAGGAGGAGAGGGAGAAGAATGAGAAGGAGGAAAAGGAGAAGACAGAGAAGGAGGAGAGGGAGGAAAGAGAGAAGAGAGAGAGAGGGAGGAAAGAGAGAAGAGAAAGAGGGAGGAGAGGGAGGAAAGAGAGAAGAGAGAGAGGGAGGAAAGAGAGAAGAGAGAGAGGGAGGAGAGGGAGGAGAGGGAGGAGAGGGAGGAAAGAGAGTGGATGAATAAATATCAAAATATGGAAACCAGTGAGATTCAAAAAAGATTAAGGGTATTACAGAAAATAACTCAACCCACCGAGGAGGAAAACAAAGAATTGACAAGTCTATTTGCAATACTTTCGACAAGACGATTGACATCGACAAGATATGTATTTTAATTCAAGTTTTTCATTTTTTTTTCTTAAATAAATGGAGGAGAGAGTGAAGGCATTTCTAAGGATTCTTTATGTTTTAAAAATTAAGATTCAAATGTGCATGTTGGAAACTAAAAAGGTTTTTGCACTCTGCAGGAATTTTTCTCATAAATAAATGAGTTATTGTCTCAAATGTAAAAAGAAAACTAATACTAAAAATATTTCATATATTAAAAGTAAAAATAACAGGGTTATACAAAAAGGTATATGTTCGGTGTGTGGTTCAAAAAAAAAAAATCAATTTATCTCCAAACACAAACTAGGAGGAGATATACAAAAGTTTTTATCAGGAAGTAAATTTACAATGACTGGAATACCAGGGGAATTACATCTTCCAGGGTATTCTTTCTGTGGTCCAGGCACAAACTTGGATAAAAGATTAGATGAGGCAGACAATCCTAAATCCTGGAGTAAACCAATCAATAGAGTTTATGAAGTGTGCATGAGACACGATATTGATTATGGGAATACCACAACGTTGGAAGAAAAGCCTGAAGCCGATAGAGAAATGTTGTATAATTTGTCTCTGATACAAAATCCAACCTTGAGAGAAAAAGTTGATCGGTTCATCGTGAAGAAGATGATCAGTGCTAAATTGAAACTTGGACTTGGAAATTCAAAAAACTTATAGGCTCTAATGATGCCATTAAGACTGAAGAGCAATTAGCTGATGAATTACATAAACCAATATTCACAAAGTTTCAGAGAAGGAAAGTTTATTCCAAGGAAGTTGATTATATCTGGTCTGCTGATTTGATTGAACTCAATAATGATAAGGGGTACAAGTATGCTTTAACCGTTATTGATTTGAGGAGTAGATATGCGTGGGTTGTCCCTTTAAAAAACAAAACAGGTAATACTCTTATGTTAGCTTTTCAACAGATATTTAATAAAAGTAAGAGAAAACCTAAAAAATTGTGGACTGATGAGGGTAGAGAGTTTTATAACAAGACATTTATGAATTTTCTAAAAAATAAGTGTTACATTATACAGTACCTTTAATGAAGGGAAGGCAGTTGTTGTTGAACATTTTAATCGTACCTTAAAAGAGAGACTATATAAAAAATTCACACAACTCGGTTCACAACAATGGTCATCTTTTATTCAGGATATTGTGGATAAATATAATGACACGATTCACACGTCAACAAATATGAAACCATCAGAAACATTTACAAAATTAAAATATGAAAAAGAGATTAATGTCAGAAAACCTAAGTTCAAAGTTGGTGATATCGTAAGAATATATTGGTGGAAATCTCATTTTGAAAAGGGTTTTACTGAACGATGGACGAAAGAACTTTTTAAAATTGTTGATGTAATAGATACGGTTCCTTGGACTTATAAGATATATGATTTGGAAAGGGAAGAGATTTTCGGTTCATTTTATTCACAGGAATTACAAAAGACAAAACTAAGCAGATAATACTCATGGGAGCAATGGGTTGTCCCTTCACTCCCTCCTACTATACACCTTTGTGGACACTAGAGGGACAAGTCCGAGGTGTATTACAGTATGTAATGTGTGTCAAGGGGGACGTTCTTAGATCTGTGAACCCCAAACACAGAATCCTCAACTGCATAGTCAAGGCTTAACTTTTGTTTGTTGGTGTGTGTGTGTGTGTGTGTGTGTGTGTGTGTGTGTGTGTGTGTGTGTGTGTGTGTGTGTGTGTGTGTGTGTGTGTGTGTGTGTGTGTGTCCCAACCCTCACATTCAAAACCTCAACCCCAACTCAATCCTCGCCCAACACAATGTCTTTTTCAAAATGAGATTTCCACCTATATATATATATTTTTTTTTTACGTTTTTTTTTTTTTCTCTTCTTCCAATTCTGTCTTTTAAAGCTTTCAGGTTTGATGACGTTGAAAGGGGGAGTAAGCCTGCACTTTCTTCCCAGAACCAACAATGTATATTTTTTATGTTTTTTTCTCTTCTTCCAATTCTGTCTTTTAAAGCTTTCAGGTTTGATGATGTAGAAAGGGGGAGTAAGCCTGCACTTTCTTCCCAGAACTTTCTTGATCTTGCTCCCATCAAGCACCATCCGACAAAGAACTACATCGATAGGTTTAGATCCCAAAGAGTGATAGCAACTCCAAAAGTCTCCAAAATATAAATAAATAAAAGAATAATAATAATAAACAAATAAATAAATAAATAAAAGTCTCCAAAAAAGTTTCAAGTGTCCAACATAAACCCAACTTTCCAAGTCTTCAAGGTATAACCACATTCCCTTTGAGTTTCCAAGATATGTATCACATTGTGACTTATCAATCCAGAACCCACATTTCAAGTATTCAAAGTAAAACCAACTTACAAAGTCTCTTAAGGATAACTCATTTCCTGATTTTTTTCAAAATTTGTGAGTCTCCAAGGTAGGACCCATATTTAGAACCATCTTGGCAGAACCCTTTTTACTGAGTCTCCAAGGTAGTTATTTAAACCATCAAGGCAGAACTCATTTACTGATTTTTTCAAAATTTGTGAGTCTCCAAGGTAGTCCCCATATTTAGAACCATCTTGGCAGAACCCTTTTCCTGAGTCTCCAAGGTAGTTATTTAAACCATCAAGGCAGAACTCATTTACTGATTTTTTCAAAATTTATGAGTCTCCAAGGTAAAACTTGTATTCTGGCTCATCAAGGTATAACTTGTTCAGTGGGTATTGTCTTGAAAACTCACAATGAGTACTATTGCTGTAAAACTCTTTTTCAGGATTTTGCTGGTCTCCAAGGTATAACTCTTTGGTTGGGTCATCAAGGACGAACTCGTTCTGTAGGTCTTGGTCGCTCATAAGGTCTTCAACCAAGCCAACAATTTCCCTCAAAGTTGTAGTAAAAGCAGTATTTTCATTTTGTATTTCAGATACAATTTCCTGTGAGAGAAAATAATAATGCATTAATTAAGTTATTTAATTATTAAACGAGTCGATGTTTAAAAGGAACTAAAAATAGGAAAATAAAAATCTTACCTCAACAGATAAGAGGTTTGAATCCAGTTCATCAACTTGAAGGTTTAGTTCCATACAAGTCAGAGAGTTCCAAGGAACCCCAAAGTCATCCCACTCAAGATCTTGCTCGTTCTGTAGGTCTTGGTCGCTCATAAGGTCTTCAACCAAGCCAACAATTTCGCCCCAAATTGTAGCAAAAGCAGTATTTTCATTTCGTATTTCAGACACAATTTCCTGTGAGAGAAAATAATAATGTATTAATTAAGTTATTTAATTATTAAATGAGTATGCTTCAATCAAAGTTTGAAAATAGGAAAATAAAAATCTTACCTCAACAGATAAGAGGTTTGAATCCAGTTCATCAACTTGAAGGTTTAGTTCCATACAAGTCTGAGAGTTCCAGGCAAGCACACAGCACACCATTGCCAGCAAAAAAAATGTTTAAAATGGAGCCTGGGCTTGAGGCTTTTATAGGGAAAGACTGTTGGGTATGGTTTCCTGTGGAAATTCCCTGGGCAAGCTCACGCAGGCCTTCGTTGGGAAATTTTTCAAAACCATAACATGCTGGAATTTTCTAGTGATTTCTTTGTGAGTCAGAGATGAACTGGAAATGATGTAAGAGTAGGCGGAGCTTAGCAAAAGTAGGCGGGGCTTATGAAAAGTGGGCGTGGCTTATAAAAAATACCTCGCGGAAAGTGGGCGTGGCTTAACAAAAGTGGGCGGGGCTTAAAGTGGGCGGGGCTTGTAAAAAATCCACAGAAAAGTGGGCGGGGCTTAGAGGAAAGTGGGCGTGGCTTATTGAATACCTCGTGAAAAGTGGGCGGAGCTTAAAGAAAAGTGGGCAGGGGTTTAACAAAAATAACCTGTGGCTCAGGAGGTGGTCAAACAAGAGCATTAAGAGAAGTTTATCATTTCGTAATGGCACAAAAGGGGTATCTTAAAAAATATAAAGATTCAAATGTTTTGTTTGTCAATATTTTAGATGGGGATTATTGTGCAAAGAAAATTAAACTATTGAAGGAATTTGAGAATGAACAAATCTTTATAGGTTCAATGAGTGAGCTAAACAATATACATCGGTTATTTGATAAAGAGTGTCCCGAGGCTTAGACGTTTCAGATATTTCTTTCGAATCACCTTTAACAAATCTTTATCTTGTTGTATGGGTTATTTGAATAGAGAGCCCCTAGGTTAAAAGGGGAGACAAATAAATATACCTTGGGATAAAAAGAGGGTTTATTTTTAGGGGAAAAAAAAGGGAATCGCTGAAAATCCTCCATTCATTTACATAGGGAAAAGTGAGCCAGAATCAGTATATTCACCCTACTAACAGTATTACGGAAAAACTCCTCGACGGATTTTGACGAAACTTGGTTGGGGGGGGGGTTAGGTCTGGTCCAAGGATCATGCCATTGGGTTTTGGACTTGGTCCAAAATCGAATATGGCCGCTATGGCGGCCAATTAGAAAAAATATTTGAAATTTTTTTTTTTGCATTTCTACATGTTTTAAGTGATTTCCACCCACCCCCCCCCCACCCAAAAAAAAAATTGTTAGAGAAAAAAAATTTTGCAACTTTTTTTTCAACAAAATTTCGATTTTTTTTTTTGCATTTCTACATGTTATAAGTGATTTCCAACAAAAAACATGCGAACATTATAATTGCGGCTGATTTTGGAACTTCAGGTGGATATACCCACTTAAAATCATTTTCTGTCTCAAGGAATCTAGTTATGACGAATGAATTGAGTATGTAAAAAGTTTAAAGTAAAAGGGAAAGTTGCAAACTATAACTCTGTGAGCACTGTTGACGTCAAATTGAATGAATAGGATATCAGGTTCACTTGAGTGACCTAGCAGTATTGGCGGCAGAGGTTTTGCACTCTACCGAGTGCTCCCCTCTAGTTTATGATTGTCGTCGCTGTGATTATATAAATTAAGAATCATAAGAAAGCTTTGCGAATGAACAAAAAAGTTGTTTTGTTGTTTCCAAAGTACCTTTTGTTGCTTGAGTTGCAGAGCACAGAGTTTTGTTTGATCCTGGTATTTATATTGATATTTTATTTACATACAATAAAAAAATAATCACATTGTACAATACTCATACATAATACTCATACATAACTGCTTCGTATTGTCGTGCAGGAAAACATAACCTTCTGGTGAGTAGAGATGGCTACTAGGAAGAAAACAGGACCATTCAGCCTTATAAGAGATTGTGGTTGATCCCATGGAGTATCAAAATATTTCAAATTCAACCATTCTCCACGTGTCTGATGTTCAGTGAGATTGCCATCACAATGGTGTGGCACATGCATCATGGACCAAAAGGCTTTTTCCTCCTGTCTTGATTTCCTAATGTTACAATATAAACTCAATATGTCTTGTACAATATGAACTGCCTTTCCTCCAAAACAAGTTTCTGCTCACACTGAGTGACCCAAAAATCATAGGATTTCCATTGTCAAGCTAACTACCTGCTCGATGAAGAAGTCAACCTGTGATTCTATATGATTACATGGTCAAAGTATTCAGTTTGAACAGGAGAGAAGGGCTATTATTAATCAGTTTGCAGTCAGTAAAATATCTATTTGCATCTTTAAATTCGAAGCAAGGGTTGGGTGGATAATCGAGAAGTATGCACACTTCCCTCCAAGCTGTTTAGCCCCTGATCTCGATCTTCCGATAAACTATCATCCTTGTGTTTCACAAGCAGAGTGATTCATCAATGTGTGCACTGTCCCTCCCTTGATGTTAAACTGGGCATCTCATCCACTACAATTAGTTGTTGATGCTAAAGATTCCACGTTGTCTTTGATGAATCATGGACAAGTCATCTACAGCACCCTGAACAATTTCAAAATTCCTGCACAACTTACCGAAATTTAAATGTCAGGCATTGTCAGTCAGTTGGAGGACTTGGGCCAAATAAAACATTCCCCAGCTGAACCCACAAAAAGGGGGTAATAATAATAATTATTATCCAATTATAATTGTAGCTGTTGTAGGCGTAGTCATCGTATTAGTAGTCGTGGTGGTGGTGGGTATTTTGTTTTTTTCATTTTGAAGCAAAATCTCAAAGCATTTTTTTTTTGTATAGAGTTTTGAGGCTCATGGTGGAGCGAAAACATTTCATGGGTCAGGTCATAACAGAAGGAATAGGCTACTGGCCAAATGAGGTTTTGGGTGGCATACCCCTACCCAAGGTAGAACAAGTCACAACCTATTTTTTCTTGAAGAGGGATGTTTGAGGGGTTAGAAAATCATGGTTGTGAACCTGAGATCATTGCACAACATTTTGACAATCACTTTTACATATGTACCACTGCAGGCTGCATAAATGGATTTAATGGCCACAGATTTTGGCTCATATTGGCTCGTATATTTGTTAATACTGGTGCTTCAAACACAAATTTGGGACCAAAATGTGAGGAATGGTGACATGTATATCTGTAAAAACCATTTGTGATGTAACAAAGGCTTTTGTGTGACCTACAGGCAAAAATAGTGGAATTTTACTCAACAAATCAGCTTTGGGTTTACGAATAAATATTAACTAAACAATTAATTTCTTCATTAGTATTTGAGTTGTATTACGACATATTACATCAAAATAACCCTCTATCATTCTCCTTTTTAGAAATATAACTCGTAAAGATAAATCAGTTGAATTAATAGAGTTATTACCGTGACCATATGTCACGCCCCTAAAAGTAACCGACATTGATTAACTTATGATACATATATATGCATTAACCATACAAGAATGATTTTAAATCCAGTTGCAGAAAATCAATTTTGAGCTTGATTGCCTTCTTCTAAAACTATTGATAGAAACTTATCTTTAATTATTTCATTTCAGATGCTTATGCTGACAATTGATCTGCAATTATGGATCTGGAACCACCTGTTGTGAAGCGTCGTAAAATTGACACTGACCACTGCATCATATGCTTAAAACCCCTCAACCCTAAAAAGCAAGAAGTTGTAAAGAACCCAACATTTAATGGTTTGAGTGCAATCTTCAAAGCAAGTCAAATCAGAATAGATGACGTTTACGAAAGTATCTGGCCTTTGCAACAAGACGTATTGAGTCTTGATTTGAAAGTATCATTCCACAAATCGTGTCGGGCCAAGTATACCAGCAAGTCAAATATCTCCACATCCAACCCCAGTGAGAGTGACAAGCAACCATGCATGTCTGCGGCAACAGAACACACAAGAATCAGCAGAAATGAAACAGCTGGGTTTGACATCAGGACGAACTGCTTCATTTGTGGAAAATCCAACACTTCCAGAAACAAGCTTACACCGGTATCTACAGGAACTGGGCAGTCCAACAGAGAAAAAGTTCTGGCAGCAGCTGACAAAAGACAAGACAATAAAATACACATGCGCATGCTTGTCTTTCCAGATTTGTTCGCCTATGGTGCCAAGTACCACAGGTTATGCTATTCACACTATATTTCAGAAAGGAACATCGCTGCTGCAATTTGTAAATCAGGAGAGGAAACAATGGGCACATAACATGATGAAGTTTTCGATGAACTGAAATGTTATCTGGAACAAACTGTGCTCTCCAAAACTAAGACAGTGACAACCCTCACTCATCTGAAAGATGAATACATTAGATATTTGGTTTCACTGGGTACCACGAATGCAGAACAGTATAAAACTTGGAAGTTGAAGGAGCGATTAACTAAATATTATGGTGACCAAATGGTCTGTGTAACATTTGATGGCCACACTGACATCATATGCTCTTCTTCTGTGACCTTATGTGATGCCCTGAGAAAAGCCACGATTCTGCAGAGCATTACTGATGAACCAGAATATGAAGAAATCCCGTCTGATGTACCATCAGCCACAGATAGTGAAATGCATACTTTGCATGCTGCAGCGGGTATCCTGAGGAAGCACATGGCTGATATCGAGCATGTTGGAAATATGTATGCACCTGTCGAGGAAACAGATATTCAGCACTGTGTAGAATTTGTTCCTAATACACTCTACGACTTTACTCAGTGGTGCACCAGTGAGAAATCACACACGAATGTAACCAGCTGTAGTGATGAAGGTGTTATGAAGAACAACCTGAGGACGATCACCATTTGTCACAGTATAATATCACAGAGCCGTCGAGTGTACTCCAGAATAACGCTTGGTTTAGCCTCGCAGTTTCATCATGAATTGGGAAGCAAGCATCTCATTGACATGCTTCATGAATTAGGACACTGTGTGTCCTATGATGAGGTGAGACGTTTCCTCACGTCTGTGGCTGTTGATCAAACTGCCCCGGAGGATATTTACATCCCCAAAGTTCTTCAAAACCTCCGCTGCACTGACGATGACTGAAGGCAGAGCAGAACATGTCATTGTATCTCTGCAGGACTGACCTGCACTGAATTCTGCTCGTGTAGTGCAGACGATTGTCCAAATGTTGATGATTCTGTTGTCTTTGATGACAGCACTGATGAAGAGCGTGACTGTACTTTAAATGTATTACATGTATTACTTCATGTAATAGATGTACATAAGTTACAATGCATGTTATGAATTCATTATCGTCATATGTGAAATAGCTTATATCAACATGATGTCTATAAAAGTCACTTTCACAATTGTGTCAGAATCTTAAGTCAATTCTTCATGTTGCATATCTGCTTAGGGATTTCTATCGGTCAGCATTAGTGGGGCGACATATGATTTCAGTTATAACTATATCATTTCAGTGACAATTATATCATTAGATATATTTTTCAAAGGGTAAATAAACTTGGATTATATTGAGGTAACAAGTATGACTGCATGTCCAATATTTTTGAAGTAATTAATGTTTTTGTTGATATTTATTGGTAAACCCGAAGCTTATTTGTTGAGTAAAATTCCACTATTTTTGCCTGTAGTTCACACAAAAGCTTTTGTTACATCACAAATGGTTTTTACAGATGTATATGTCGTCATTCCGCACAATTTGGTACCAAATTTGTGTTTGTATCACCAGTATTAACAAATATATGAGCCAATATGTGCCAAAATCTGTGGCGATTAAATCCATTTTTGCAGTCTGCAGGTACATATGTAAACGTGATTTAAAAAATGTTGTGCAATGATCTCAAGTTCACAACCATGATTTTCTAACTCCCCAAACATCCCTCTTCAAGAAAAAATATGTTGTGACTTGTTCTACCGTGGGTAGGGGTTTCTCACAATTTTAGGCCCCTTTTTAAAATTTGGCCACGAGCCTATATGTTTATGACAAGTTTGAACAAACCTGGACCATGCATGTCTGAGCAATTGTTGGGGACATATTTAAGTAACAATGACCGCCAGTCGGCCATCTTGGATCTGATCTCGGAAAAAGATGAGGAGCATTCATATACCATAAAGGCTTGTCTTCTTGCCAAGTATGAATAAAATCCGTCCTTATATGTCCGAGATATGGTTGCGGATGCACGCACGCACGCACACAAAAACTGAGACAAATTCCATAAGCCCCCATTTTGGACTTTTAAAAGTTGGCGGGACTGAGCCAAATGAACAAGTGTGGGTTCTGCAAGACAAAAACAGAAAGTACTAATTACCTGTCTTTGGGGATGCAAAAAACTCATCAGAACAATTTTTTCACACAACAGCACAAGTATAAAAGGGATTCAATGGCATATCTGCAAAAAATTCACATCCCAATTCCAAAGAACTCATGGAAACATGAACAAAGGACAATAATTGAAAATACGGATGTCAAGCTCATGTACAACCTGATGATCTCATCGAGCGTGAACATAGAAAACAAAGCTTTGTGACCAGACATCATTCTCAGGAACAAAAAGGAAAAGACAGCACTGCTGATTAAGATATCAGTACCCAGCGATTTTGGCTTAAATAATGCAGAAACCAAGAAAATGACCAAATACCAGGACTTCAAAAATGAGATCAAGAGATCTTGGAAACTGAAGAGTATCAAAATTCTACCCGTGATAATTGGAGTAATTGGAATGCTAAAGAAGAACTTTGAGATCTTAGAAACCATCCCTGGAAATATTACTACAAACGAACTACTGTTAGAAGCTGTCTGGGGCTCAGTGACAATCTTGAAAATAATCCTCAGACCAAAACTTTTAGAACAAGAAAACTTCACAGCTTGTCCCATAAATCACCAAAATGGATTCTTGGAGAATTTTCACCTTCTGAAACCCACAAGAGGAAACAACAACAACAACACACACACACACACACACACACACACACACACACACACACACACACACACACACACACACACGCTTTTCAAATTCATTTTTGTTTTACTTTTCTTTATTACCTCATCAAAATGCAATCTCTAATGAAGAAATTTTCATTACTTCATGTATTTCAGATGAGCTACATAGCAACGTGCAAATGTCTAAGTGACAAAAAGGAATATCCATCTTTTCTTCGCACCGTACCAAGTGATGCTTTCCAGTCCACAGCAATGGCTCGCACTGTATTTCATTTCCAATGGGTTTTCCTGGGAGCATTGCAAGATGATGATGATTATGGAAAACAAGGGATTGCACAATTTGCAGATGAAGCGGAAAATGAAGGGCATTGTCTTGACTTTATTGAAACGCTTCCAAATGTTGATGAAGTCGACAAAATGAAGAAACTTGGTGAGGATATCCTTTTATATTCAGAATATAATAGAAAAGTGTGATATATATTCTAGTCATTTTGAAAGGCAATTGGTGAGCAAGGAGCTGCATTCTCTTTTTTATACAAAGTTGAGGCTCATGGAAGAGTTAGAACACAAAACGAATCGTGACACAGCAGAACAAAAGGAACAACAGAAAGAGAGGAAAAACTCCAACAGCAGGGTTGAAGGAAAAAATTAAAGGGAGACTTGGGCAAATAAGGGGTGTGAGGAGGAAAGATGGCAAATAAGGGGATTGCTAAGGCATTTTGGTGTGCAATGTTCATCCCTGTGTCAGAAATCTAGGTCTCCGTCAAAGGTCATGGCTCTGGCAGCAGGACAATGATCCCAATCACACTTAAAAAAGCACCCAGAAATGGTTCATGACAAAATGCTGGACTGTTTTGAAGTTATCAGCAATGAGTCCAGATCTAAATCCCATTGAACACCTGTGGGGAGATCTGAAATTAGCAGTTTGGAGAAGGCACCCTTCAAATTGGGGAAAATGGAACAGTTTCCACAAGAAGAGTGGGCCATCTTGAAGGTAGAGAGGTGAAGGCAGCTCATTCATGGCTAGAGAAAGCACTTCACTACAGTTATTTTGTCCAAATGCTGTGTTACCAAATATTAAGTCGAAGGTGTCAATAATTTTGTCAATGCCATTTCTTTTTATTTTCTGATTTAAAAGGATTTATTAAGTTCTGAATCAACAACAAAGGTAGTGTAATATTAAAAGTGAAAGAGGGAATTGTGGACACCAAATACATTTGTCAATTTCAATTTATTTTTTCGAGAATATTGTGAATTATTTGAAAAAGTGTAAGAGTTACAATATTTTTGGCCATGACTATAGATTGTTCAGCACTTTTTTTGGCCCTTTTTTGCCTTCTTTTTTTTTTTTTACATTTTTTTCTTCTGATCAACCTCTTGTCTGATTGCGTCAAAATTTTCAGGGTAGGAGCAAACCCCCATGGAGAATATTGTCGTTCCAATTTTATGTTATAGATCAGATGACATGGCAGCCAACTTGGATGAAATGCAAAAAATTAAAGCCACTGAATGGAAAAATTTGAAACTCGGCACATGTCATTCTACTCCCAATGGGGAATGAAAGATGGTGAGGATGATGTCATCGGTAAAGTTGTAGACAAGCTTTAAATATTTTAATAAAAATCCTTGTTTACCATTTACATTCAGTGCATGGCCAGGCTGTAACATTTTTACCAAATGAGCATTTGTCATCAATTTTTCAACAAGCCTCTATTATGAGATTGGGGAGAACACTGAATAAAATGTACAATTTTTTTTTAACTGTCGTGTTTAGATCAAGTACAAAGTGGATGCGGGCTTTGGGTTTTGATATGCTTTCTTGTTAAATCTACGTTCATAATCAAAGGAAAACACTGTTTTTCTTACTGCAGGTGAAATTGTTGAAAAAAGCAGAGTATCAGTTATTGTTGTTTTCAGTGGACAAGGTAGATTTAGTCATTTTGTTGAGGAACTTTGGAAAAGAAACATTACAGGAAAGATATGGATTGCAAGTGAAGATTGGGCAACTTTCAAATCCTTTGCTTCTGAACGACTTGCTCACATATTTCAGGGAACTATTGGTTTTGCTCTTCACAAAGGTTCAATACCTGGTTTTCATGAATTTCTTGTCAATATTCGACCATTCTTCAAAAATGCACTTTGCAAACATGTCAATGAATCTACCAAACATCCACATGAAATTAACTTTGAAAGAGCAATGCAATATCACAAAAAGACAGTTTACAATGCTGCAAATGTAACAATGACAAGAAAACACAAACATGTTTCAAGTTACCTTCCTGAACAACTGGAATTATCTAATAACCAGATGGTGAATGATATTCCAAATAATCGGACGTTTTTACGTGACATTACGTTTAAATTTTATCATAAAAATATGGGAGAGGAAACAACACATATTTCCAATCATTTTGTGAATGATCGTAATTCATATGAAATGAATGACAAAATAACATGGAAAATAAAACAAAAAAAAATATCAAATTATTGCTGCAACATGGAAGGCTCAAAAAATGTATTTCTTTTGGAATTATGGGAAATGACGTTCAACTGCTCGTGGAGCCTTTCAACAGCAAAACTACGGACTTGCAACTGTTTTGATGATCTCAGGAATTTTAAGACAGAATTCACTGATGTGTCCCACATGAGAGTAACATCCCGCTCGTACACAGCTGCTTATGCTGTTGCTCATGCCTTGCACAATTTGCAACAATGTGTTCCTGGTCGAGGTCCATTAGATAATGGTACTTGTGCTGTGATTGCAAACTTCAAATCATGGCAGGTAACAACAGAGCAAACCATCTTCTCAATGTATTGTGCATTCATATTCAAGATGCAACATATGCCAATAAATAATCACAACTTCATCACTTACAAAATCGAAGATTTTTTTCAAGTATATTGGTCAGTTGATTTTGTGATTCTGTCTGTCTGTTTGTCAATTGCCTGCAGGTCACAATTCGAAACCGATCATCATGAAACTTTACCAAGCTGTAGAGGTGGTCTCACAACTGAGAGTCCTATTGATTTTGAGGTCACACGTCATCTTGAGGTCAAATTTCTAAAATCGTCATTTTTCATCTAATTTACTTGAATCTTGAACAGGATTTGCATATTCTATCACTGATTTGGGAAACCAAGTATGTGAGGTGAAAAAGTCAAAGGTCAATTCAAGGTCAAACTTCTAAAATCATCATTTTTTATCTGAAAAATTGTGAATTTTCCACCAATTGTCTTGGAAATTAAACAGCAATTATATAGTGCATTACTGAATTGGGAAAACAACTATTTTTGAGATCAAACGGTCAATGGTCAACTCAAAGGCAAACATCTAAAATCATCAATTTTCAACTGAAATACAATTTACATCATATTAAGTTGAAAGTCGAAGAGGATTTGTACAGTCTATCAATGAATTGGGAAAGTAACTTTTTGAGATCAAAAAGGCAAAGGTCAACTCAAGGTCAAACTTCTAAAATAATGAAGTCTAATCTGAAAAATCGTCACTTTTCATCCGATTCACCTGATAATTAAGCAGCAATTGCATAGTGCATCAGTGAATTTGGAAACCAACTCGTATGAGGTCCAAACGGTCAAAGGTCAACTTCAGGACAAACTTCTAAAATCATCAATTTCAATCTGAAAAATCATCAATTTTCATCCTACTGACCTGAGCTTTCATTAGATTGTCAATTTTAATCTCAATGGAATGGACAATTTGATGTATCCATGGTAACCTTTGGAGAGGGGACATATCTTTCAATCCTGATAAATCTCACACTCTCACTATGTCTCTCCAAAAGAACCGTTTATAACCACCCCCCACCCCCATCTACTTTCTCAAAAATCCTCTGGAAGAAATCCTTTCATTCAAGATTTTGGGTCTCACTATCTGCCATGATCTTTCCTGGGAAGGCCACATTTCCAACCTGGCCTTGAAAACCAGTCGCTGATAAAGGCCAGAAAGATGTACTGTTCATCTCAATTCTGATGTGTGGTCGATGGATCAAAGCAGAACAATTCATTCAGAAAAAGTATTAATTATGGCTTTGGAGATATTTGGCACAGGATTAGACATCTGAATACAGTATTGTAGTATACACAGGTTGAGGTGTCGTTAAAGTTTGGCATTATGAAGTCTGCCTTTCAATATTCACTATTTTACAACCTACATGTACATAATTTTATCTGTATATGTGCACATGAAACATGCTATAAACACATTTTACCTTATTGTAGCTTTTTCAGGCAATAGATATCAATATGTAGTCTTTCTTTAGCACTGTTCTGAAGCCAAATAAACTTTTAATGTTAGTTCTGTTGTGTGGTCAATGTATCGAAGTGGAAAACAGTTCTGAACACATCACTGTAGTACACACAGAGTGACATCTGTGTAGTCTGGCATGATGACAGTATGAATGTTTACTACATGTGTATTTTACAAAGTATTTCTCTGCTGTTTGAACTGGAGATCTGTAATTTATTTTAAATGTAGCATATTGCAGTGAAGAATAGAGGAGGAAAGGGTGGGCTATATCCTGTGGCAAATGAGATCAGAAAAAGTTCTGACACAGAAGTTAGATGGTAGAGCTCCCATTCTTCAATATAGTCTAACATTTTTGCCAAGCAGTATAACACCAAAACCTCATGATAGACAACATTGTGGGTGAACTGCTTGAGTGCACAGTTTTGATCCTCTGATTTTGGAGTTGTCTGCTGATTGAACTCACTCTGGTCTGCAAAAATTGCAGAGATGCTGTGGATCTCCAACTCAGCTTAATGCCTATTACAACTGTCCATGTGTTAAGACACTGCTTGGCAGATCAAGTCTGCATCATTTCAGACTCTGGCCCTGGCTCTTGTTGATGGACATTGTGAAGGCTTCTCTGATGGGGATTTGGTGATGGTGCTGTGTGAAGGGCAGATCTGTATCTGATGCTGACAGCAAGATGCAGGGAATCATTAGCAGTGACCTTGCACATTCTACAGCCAGTAAGCGTGCCTAGAAAAGTCTGTCTGTGGCAGAAGTCAGGATGTACTGGTTCCATTGCAATTGTGTGGATTTAGGTTCTGAATGAGCGTAATTGTTCCATGCACTTTCAATGTCATCTGGTCTGATGGAAGTCCAGACAGATTTATGCTGTTGGGGAATTCTGTTGGATAGAGGGTCACCTGCTTTGTCTCAGCAATGGTTTCAGCACTTTTGAGCACACACGTCTCTTGGGAGATGCCACATGATGCTATTGTTCAATCGGTTGACATCAGCATTTTTGGATGTGAGTACAGTGTGTTCCCCTGGTTAGCTTGTGTTTTTGTGTTGGTCTTGGTCTTTTAAACCAGCATACACATGGTTGATGACGTCCTCTTCTGACAATGCACTCATATTTGTTGGCTACTAAATGGCATCATTATCGGGTGTACGACAACTTTTAGGCAAGTTTCCCTCTTCGAGCTATAGCAACCAACTGGCGCAATTTTTAAGGCACTCATGCCCATCATCACTATTGTCTTTGATGTTGTTCAGTACATGCATGTTGGTGTGCAGTTTCAGCTGAGTGCAGTGCTGCCATAGTGGGGACTTTGACATACATATATCTATGAAATCAGGCTTGCACTCTCAGCGAATGACTGGAATAATTTGGTGGAATTCAGAAACAAGAATGAGTATTTTTACTTCAAGCAGTGTGTCATGCTTCGTGATGTCCAGTGTGAGTGTTTCAGGAGCACAAGCAAATAGCAGTGACTCACCGGTGCTTCGTCCCACACAAGTATGTCTCCAGATTCTAGGAGACGTCCATTCATGTCACATGGAGAGATGTTGTACATTGAGTTCTGACAGTGTGTTATGGGCAGTTTGAAGCATGAATGTGAAGTTCGTCCCAACTGCGGAAGTGTCACAGCGATGCCAGTGGAAGCTATGGCAAGTGCAATGCCGTTCTTCTTCCTAACATAGGCAGTGCTCCTGTCAGCAAGAATGTTTGCTTGTGCCAACCAGGAATATCGAGGAAGACAATTCCTCCATCTTTACTGTCTATGTTACATCTAATTATGTCAAAAGTGGCAGCCTGATCAGCAATCACATATTTAACATGTTCACAAAAGATAGTTCTGACATTTGGGTCTATCTTCAAGGCGGCAAGGTCAAGCTGTTTGCATAGGTTGTAACTGTAACTACAGACTACAGACCAATCCCTGTAACTACAGACCAATCAGCCTTCTCCCAATCATCAGCAAGGTTATGGAATCCATCATCGCTTCAGACATGAAATCCTTCCTCTTCTCCAATGGCTTGATTTCCAATCATCAATTTGGTTTCAGACCAGGTCACTCTACCCTGGATATGCTGCTACTGCTCTCCCATCAATGGATGGAGGTCCTCAATGCCAGACAGGAAATCCGAGCCGTATCCCTGGACATATCACGTGCTTTTGACACAGTCTGGCACCCTGCACTACTCACCAAACTCTCTTCCCATGGTATTCAAGGCCATCTCCACTCATGGCTCGCAGACTTCCTCTCCTGTCGCAGTCAACGTGTGGCCCTAAATGGAGTTCTTTCATCCCCTCTTCCTGTGCAGGCTGGAGTTCCTCAAGGTAGCGTTCTGGGCCCTGTTCGTTTTCTGGTTTTCATCAATGATCTCTCGGACTCTCTGGAAAATCCTCTATTTCTCTTTGCCGATGACTCCACCCTCTGCCGTACCATCTGTCATCCCTCAGACCGGCAAGCAGCAGCTTCTTCGCTCACTGCAGATCTGGATAAAATCACAAACTGGTCCAACACGTGGAACATGTCTTTCAATCCAGACAAATCTCACACTCTCACTATGTCTCTTCGAAAGGACCGTTTACAAAACCCCCCCATCCACTTTCTCAACAATCCTCTAGAAGAAGTCTTTTCTTTCAAGCTTCTGGGTCTCACTATCTGCCATGACCTTTCCTGGGAAAGTCACATTTCCAACCTTGCCTCAAAAGCCAGTCGCCGACTGGGAATCCTCCGTCGTGCAAAGTCCTTCCTTGGCCCTCTTGAGCTCCTGACTACTTACAAAGCTTTTGTCCGTAGCCTGATGGAGTACTGCTCTCCCCTCTGGGCTGGTGCTCCTGCCTCCCACCTTTCTCGGCTTCACGCTGTCGAAACCAGTGCTTTTAAGATCATTGGCATCTCCCGCAATGAAGCTGAGTCTTTGGGCCTCTCACTCAATCACCGCAGGTTGGTCGGTGGTCTTTCTGTCTTCTACCGACTCCTCTCCAGCCTTGCCCCCCCTGCTCTCTCTGCGATTTGTCCCAACCACATTTCCACATGGCGCTCAAGGTCCGCCAACAACCCCCTTCTGGTAAAACTACCAAAATCACGAATCACTGCTCATCTTCACTCTTTCATTCCTCTTTTTTCCCGCCTTTGGAATAAACTTCCTCACTCTATTCTTTCCCATTCTTCCCTCCAGGCTTTCAAAACAGCTGTTCACCACCACCTCTTATCTTCCCCCATCCAAATCCTCGATCTTTTCTACCCCCGATAATCCACCCAAGCCCACTTCCTTCAATTCTCCTGCTTTCCATCCTGAAAGTCCCTGTAATGTCCATCTTCTCTTCGCCATGTTCCCCGTCCCATCCCCATCCCTCTCCCTTCCACAGTTCACCTAATGTGTCTGTTCCCCACTGTTTTGTCCCTTCCACTCCCGCCCCTCTTGTCTCATGCCTCCTTGCTGTGAGTTGTGTGTTAGCTCTCATACGAGCCTCGACCAAGGTATACAAAAAAAAAAAAAAAAAAAAAAATAGGTTTTGCTTTGATAACAAAGGCCAATGTCGACTGTCTTGCAGTTCTGCTGCTGAATTCTGTCATTGACATCACAGAGCAAGTTGTTCTCACTTGCAGCTTGAAGAGCTTCATTGGTGAGACCCTGTTTGCAGTGGTAGTGAAAATATTGTGAGATCATCAAGGTGCTGCTGGTATAGTTGGAAAGGTTCTGTGGGTTCACAGAACAGCAGGATAGTAATGAATAGACCTCTCAGGCTTTCTGGTCTTTTTTGCATGTCACACTCAGTAAGACAATGAAACCATTTGTTGTAATCTTTAAGAATATAGAGAAGCTGGCAGGATTGTTTGAATGTCTCAAACTTTTCCATCAATCCCTTGAGGATTCTGAAAGCTTTTGGCACCAGTTTAGTGGTGGAGCAGGAGATGGAGATATAGCATTTATCCTTGGCTCAGATGTATAGAGAACACTACTCATCATCGAAGGCTTGCTCACTGGAGGTCTTGCTCGCCATTTCCAGACTTTTTCTGCTAGTTTCCAAGTGAATTGTTCAGGAAAGTCACAATAAAGAATGCTGCATGCCTGTGCATGGCAAAAATAGGCTGCCAGCATTCTGTGGGTTGCCGCTTCCAGGGCTTGAAATGTGTTTGCTGGGTTGAACATCACCCCTTGCTCATCTGGGAGGTGAACAGGAAGAGGGTCAACAGCTGGTGAGCAGTCCTGTGTGGGGAATGCAAAGATCCACCATGTTGCCT
The DNA here is from genome assembly GCF_056783735.1 of Eptatretus burgeri. Taxonomy (NCBI): domain Eukaryota; kingdom Metazoa; phylum Chordata; class Myxini; order Myxiniformes; family Myxinidae; genus Eptatretus; species Eptatretus burgeri. Next base: position 157,593,905 of record NC_140961.1, read on the forward strand.
CAGATACTCCAATGAAGCGACACTACTCATACTGTTTGATCTCATCATGCAATCCTACATACTTACTCTCATGTGGTCCACATCAGCTTCAATGTTGATGGTGGCCTGGTCAGAACCTTTGTGGAAACACTGCTATGGGTACTTGACAGCTTTGATGGAAGCACAGTGTTCTACTTTGATATGGCCATGGTACTTCTGGAGCAGCCATGGTACTTCTGGAGCAGCCATGGATGAAATGGAACAATGCTTCTGTAGGCAATAAGGATTGTCTTTCCAGCAAGTGCCATTGTTGTGGTATACTGATCATTGTCAGGAGACCTTTGATGACAAGTTGAATATTAGTCATCTCCAAGCTTTGTTTGAACAGTGAAATATTTTGTGAAGTCCTTTGAGGATCGGCCGTTGATCATACATGAACAGTTTGGGTTGACAGCAGAACACGGTCCATACACTATTAATTTATTCACACATACCAAGAGGTGTTGAGTATATGGATTGGTGGGATGAGGTTATACAGCACTGATGACCTTGTTCACATCATGACAGGTGCATTGTTCACCATGGAGAATGAAGAAGAAGTGGCAATGATGGAGGGCCCGCATTTGGAACTCAATGGTGTAGACATAGGCCTTCAAGTTACCAAGTACACCACCCTTGATATCAGACAACAGCTGTTGCCACTTCATGTTGAGCACTTTTCTGTGATGTCAGGACGATCTGTGGTTGTTTGGTGTGGTTCAAGTTCGCTCACAATTTCCTCCCATTGGGCATTGCAGATGAAGGTGATGAATAAAGTTGACTTGCCAAACTTTTGCACAATGGCCATGGCATCATGGTAGTGCTAAGCCATAAATTGTGGTACACCAGTGAAAGAGGTAGGCAGAACCATGTGATGTCCATCACGGCCAGTATCACCACATCATATTGTCGGCCGCTGTAGAGTTCTGCACAGAGTTTGTCCTGATTGAAGCAGAGCTATTCCAAGCGCCTTGTTTTTTTGGGGCACACATGTCCATGCAGTACTGTTGGAGCAAGTGGTTGCAATGATGCATGATGTTGAAACTGTTTGCTCTCCATGATCATCATGTATGTGTAGAACTGTTTAGCTGCAACTCTGCATTGACCGTGAAGCTGAGTAATACTGAGGTGGAAGCCTAATGTACCATACAGGAAAATCATTGGTTAACAGAGTGGATCATAGCTCCTGTGGGTGTCTTTGAGGTGCTGCAGGCAACAATTTCCACCTCCTTGTGCCCTGTACGTGGAGAGCACTGTGTGACTCTTGACTGCGTCGATCTTGATTTTCCAGGAGGATGGAAACTTCACTGTTGTTGGGCAATTTAATGGTCGGCCATGCTCTCCATTAGGCCATTTGTCTGCATGAATGGTGATGGCGATGTTTTGAGGCACAGTGCCTTTGTCGATCAGCTATTGAATGCTCAGAAGTGACTGAAAATAGGCATTTGGGGCATTATGATCAGATGATCAGATGATCAGATGATCATGATGATCATTATGAAGGATCAAATGGTGTGTCCGAAAGATGTTTTTTCCTGTTTCCATCACATCAGCTGCTGGGGGGTGTAACTTCAGTCGACGCTGAAGTTGTTCTTCCACATCTTAGAAATAGCTCTGAAGGCTCATTGGATCTGTGTCCTGAGCATTTTGTGGTGGGCCGATCATACAAAAGCATACCACTGATTTTGAAGTTCGCCACTCCTCCTCAGATGGTCGTGTCTGTGGCTTTCATTGTGGCCATGGACATAGCCGCATAATTTCTTCGTATCTTCATGTGGAAGTGCTTGCTGGTTGTTTAATGCTCCATCAACGGAAGATGTAGTTCATGAGCTGGATCTGCTTTTGATGGGGTTTGCATTTTCCAAGAGACAGCATAATACAAACTTTGGCCTGTTTAAAGTTCCACCAACATGCTTGCCCATCCACATTCGAGCAAGACAGTGTGCACAGTGTGCCTGCACCAGAGAACAGGTGTGTTGTGCTGTGACAGTCAACGTGAGCAAGCTGATCAATGTTATGCAGTCGTGTCATCCAATATAGGTTCAGTCGTCGAGCTTTCTGTTATTACTGTAAAGTATTGAGGTCATTTTGGCAATGTTGACCCCTTGTACTAAGTATCATAGGGACTTATGGTGTCTGAATCGCACAACTGGCATGGCAAGGCTGCTGTGAACTACGTGAAATGTTTGCACAGGCTTGTCATCAATGATTGTCACATTTCGCTTGACGTCACTCAGGACTAATGTTGGCACGGGCTTGTCGCTTCCGAGTTTCATTTTTTTCATGTTCAGCTTGACATTGCTCAGGACTCATGTTAATACAGTTTTGTCATTGCTTTGCTATTTTGCATGTTTCTCGTGTGCTTGTCATTGCCATGGGCTTGTTGTTGCTGAGCTGCACATTTCTCATCTCTCATGCTTAGCTTGACATTGCCCAAGAGGCATGTTGGCACAGGCTTGTCGATACTGACCTGCATGTTTTTCACAGTTAGCTTGTCATGCCTGAATATAGTTTCCTTGTTATGATCAAGGTATGGTCATCATGGCGGTGCATTGCACACGTGTGAAGATGGATGCCATGTCTCCTTACTGATCTCCAACTTTTGAGCTAATCCAGCTGCATCCTATCAAATATGTTTGACTATCATATTTAACACATGAGCGATAAGAAGGGGAACATCTCATTAAATAAAAAAGGCCTTATTCATTAAGAAATTCCAAGGAAGCAGCACTGGAATCGTAGGCCGAGAACATCATTTCTCAAGGTGTGCAGAGCAATGCTACCAAGGAGGAACTCGCATCCTTTCGTAGTGACTTTAATAAATTCGCTGAGAAGGTGCTGCAGAAACTCAAGGTAGTGAATAAAAATGGCAGTATTGTTCAGCAGCAAATCAAAGTAAAAAATATTACTTTAACGCAGCTTCAGAAAGCGGTAACAGATCCTTGGACCGACTGGCATCGTTGGAGGATGTGACTAACCTTGCAATGGTCGAGAAGAGCAAGGAAAGTGAATCAAAGTTATTGAACGTCATTTCCACGATGGAAATACATGACAGGGAGCTAAACCTGCTCATGTATGGACTGCCTAAAAAGGCATCGGAAAATGTTGCTGCTGTGGTCCGTGATGCCATCTTGAAGTTTGGATTCACGGACGAGGAAGCGAGTTCCATGATGCTGGTCAACGTACACAGATTTCCCAGGAAACCTGATCCCGACAACACCATGATGCACGAACCAACACCAAGTCTCAACGCTATATTTGTAAGGTTAACCTTGATGGTGGATCAAAGTGCTGTTTTATCAACCATAAAAACCAGGCAGTGGTCAACAAATACCCGGTCCTCATTTACCATTCACACAGACATCCCATCACATCTCAAGGCAATGTGGTATGTGTTATGACTCTCCACCCGGCCAAGTCAGATGAGGATCCTCGAATTACACGTTTTATTTCGGAAGACCACAAACATGCGGAATGTGGCGCAACGGCATTTCAGTCAGGTGCCCCCAGACCACATTGAGATTATGCTTCAAAACCATCATATATATATATATATATATATATATATATATATATATATATATATATATATATATATATATATATATATATATATATTCACACAAAAGCAGTACTGGGTGTGGACTAAAAGTGTGTGCTAAGGGGTAAAGAAATAAAGAAATAAATGTTGCAGTAGGCTTCTTTCCCCCCTCCCTAGAGGCCCTAGGGGAGTTGAATCAGTCAATCCTCAGATTCGCAACCCAACAGTTCATCTTGCAAACTAATGACTTTCTAAACCTCCTACACCGACACATGTTGATAGCAAAGGCCAACCTTTTGTGATGAATAAGAACAGGAATGTGTGGGATATCAGCATACACAGTTCTCCCAAGGACATGCTGTTGTGCAGCTGCAGAGCCATAAAGGGTTATCAAAGATATAGTGAAAAACAGCATTATATATTTAAAGCAACATTTTAAAGCAAGGTTCGAATCCCAACAACTGATTAATATACAACTATTGACTATTGATTAGATATTCTACTATGGCTCAAATTTGACCACCTAGCATATCATCATTCCTCTCAGTATGTACTCCAGAAGACCATCTACCCCCTCTGCCAGAGAAGGATTTATGCCAGGGCAGCCAGAGCATGTGCCCCGTGGTCACCACCACCCAACACATGCCCAGGAGCCACCAGCACCCAACATGTGCCCAGGGGCCACCAGTACCCAAGTGCTCATCCAGGATGAAGCCGAGCCATCTGCAGAAGCCTTATGCAATATTCACAATCGTTCTGCCTACCATATCAGTTTTCTCTTCAGTGTAAAACAAGGAATATCAAATATATATCCAAAGATTGCAGCAATAGAGGACAGAGGCCTTAAAAAGGCCATATTATGGATGGAAATTCGGCCTCAAACAACTTCTTTCCCTGAAGCAATCGTGTTGTGGATGTTGTTGTGAAGGTAATGTTGAGGTAATATTTATTTTTTCGGATGTATTCCTGTTCTTGGCGGTGCAGTTGTTGTGGTAAAGGTAATGTTGAGGTAATATTTATTTTTCTGGAGTGAAATGATTAGATTTTGGTGAAGATTCAAATCTGGATGTGGATCAGAGAATTTTGAAGTGATTCTTCACCAATGAGTGATATGGCTAACAGCTGTCTTCCTCCATGCTGACATTTCACTGACATTTCTTTGTTAGCCTACATTTCTTTGTCTGCCTCCATTTTGATACTAAAGTTTATTCATAGCGTTAATTGAATCACTATCACATCATGCAACATTACATGTACGTTTCTGGTTGTGAATTATAACTTATTTACCAGTGTTGCAAATTTTCTTCAAAAATTGGGCATTCAATGGATATTTGACAAGTCTAATTTGAAGTTGTTTTGCAAATCTAGTCTTCATTCTCGTGTTGAAGGGATTTTTACTTTCCCAGTTTGTGGAATCCGATACCAGGAACATATAAAACAATGCTTTTCGTTTCATCATTTCCATTTTTTCCATGACTCAAATGAAATCAAATGTAGCTTGGAATTTGTAATGGTAATATATCTTTTTGACAGGCCAATCTTCAATTATCAGGAATCCATTGGTAATAAAATTCCGCAAACACACTCCTGAAATCACGTATTTTATCCAATAATTTAACTCAGGGAGCCTGCAATGTTGTTAAGGCAGCGATGCAAACAGAAAATTGAATATGGGTGCCACAGAATGTGATGAGTTTAGGTTGCCATCATTGAAAAAAGTTGAAAACCACTGCTTTACATCATCGTTCAGGGCAGAAAGGGCCTCCACTACCATAAATCCAGCACTGCCTTCTGCAATCAGCATGGAAAATCATTTAGAATCCATCTCATTAACAAAGAGCTTGGTCCTCAATCATCAAGGACAGAGATTGAAGCAATCACCGTGGCAGTCGTATCTAGATTGATGTTCTGTTTGCTCTTTAATTGATCAGGATATTGAATTTAAATAACAAGGTTTCATTAAGAACTAATTTTAAAATAATTCTCATTCCATAGGCGGTTTTGTTGATTTACTTAATGTCTTTGATAGGATTGTTAACAGATCTCTGATAATCTGAATTGAACATTATATATGCACTGTGTGTTCATATTTTTGGATGCAACAATGGCTGCTCATTAGGAAGTGATGAAGTCTTCTTTTCTATTATTTGGTTGTCTATGTTACAGCTGTAATATACTGATATCAGATTATGTAGATTTATGCTGCTTATGCTCTTTAAAAAAAAATTCATGGGAAACAAACTTGTTGCTATCAATGTTCATTGGTTCTGTTATTACTTATGGTAATATATGAATGGAAGGCACCATGTTCATATTTTCATAAGAATACATACACATGTAGGTCCATGAGGACTTAATACACTCCATAATGTCTAGCTCAACTGGAAAATATTCATCATCGCTAAACCAGAGATGCTATTGTCACATGTGTAATTTCGATGTTCCTGATTGTAATTGGAATGCCAGTTTTCATGTCTGTCAAACCTGATATCCAGATTTCTTACCTTTTAATCACACCGATTCAGAAGATTCTGAAAATATTATTCTTGACCTGTTTACCTCCCAGGCCAAGTGTTTGGGTAAAGAAGAACGAGCCCAGATATCAACAAAATTCGGAAAAATTCCCTATGATTCCTAACATTATAATATTGACCAATTTGTCGATCAGTTTATTAACATAGACCCGAAGAGAATTTTTTTCTAGTGTACACTTTAATTCGAGAAGTTTCCAAAAGAATATTGACTCTTGGTGATTTTCTAAATCCTCTGAACTTTCAATTTAACGAGATTGGTGTCTCTGAGACATAGCTTAAAGATACCAACACATTATTGCAGATACCTGAATATTTATTCGGATGTAAATGACGTGAGAAGGGTTTTGGAGGAATAGCAATGTATATCCAAAACACGATTGTGTATTTTCTACATGATGAGTTCGTTTAAAATGCCACCTTATGTGATTAATTATTCGATTAAATTGATGAAAAATATTCATGTTATGTGTTTAATGTGGAATGAGAATAATGAAGATGGAATCTTGAGTTTTAATGTTTTGGTGAAAATTAACAAATGCACAAAAAAACACACTCTCCTGTCTCGCTGAGAGTAATTTATGTTACATTCCTATAATTTATGTTTTACATTTAATTTATTCTCCACATGAATATTCCAGCTCTTATACTATTTGAAGAAAGTTACATTCAGCGTTAACAAGGCAGAAACTCTGTTTTTCGACAAAAATGGAGATCCTCCTGCAGTGTATGAGATTGTGAACTGGCAGAAAAACAAGGAAAGTGCCTTAGATTTCATTGGTGTTGGTGTTTTTGATTCATCTTATCCACAAGAGCAGCAGCTTCGTTTTCTTTCACGTGATATAGTTTGGAATGATGGTTCACAAAAGGCAAGTTTAAGGTTCTTAATCTGAAAATAAATTTTTGTTTGTCTCAACTTTGAATGTTATTGCATCTCTAATGTGTAAAAAATGAAAAATAAGTGACTGAGTCACAACTTGTCAAACGTATATAAATATTTTTAACTTTGTAATGAATTCTGTGTTCAAGGTTCCGAGCTCTTTGTGCAGCGATCCCTGTCAACCTGGAACACGTAAGGCTGCCCGGAAAGGAGAGCCATTATGTTGTCACGATTGCATTCCTTGCCCACAAGGGCAATTCTCCAATGAGACAGGTAAATAAACAAGGTATTGATGATCTGTAAATTAGATATTGCCTTTATGTATACCCTTGATTCACATTGGAGCAATTGCTTATGATGGAGGATTTCGTCATATTTTAGTCGCCTACTCGTTTTACTGGTGGGGACTACAGGTTTTCTCTCAATATGTCCATCCGTCAGTAAGTCCGTCGTACCTGTGTTTTTTTTTACAACTTTTTACCCATAACCTCTACCATATTCAACTGAAACTTGGTACATAGCTTTAATATGATAAGATACAGAACAGATTCGAGTTTCAGGGCGTTTCTTCAATTTTTCAGTTATGCCCTTTTTAATCTTAGAAAGTATCACAAAATATACATGGGGATAATATGTTCTCAACCTCACTGCTTTACAGCCATTGGCTGGACAGCTATCCTGACTCCACACCATTAAAATCATGCACCACCATTGCAAAAAGCAGCACAGATCGGCAGGCCTCAGGCCTTAGGCCTGGGTGTTAGTCCGTAACGCAGTGCAATGGGAATGATCCCAGGTATATAACCACAAAGCATTATATATGCACATAAGCCGTACATTTTTTTGCTTCACGCATGTACATCGGGTTATTTTTAATATGAAATCGGCGAAGCCGAGAAACAAACGAAACGTGTTGGGTGTGAGAGGTTCTTCTTCATTTTTGTTTCCAGTATCGGCTCGAGAGTGCGATAAAGCAAACTAATTTTTATCACCAGTTTGGTATCATCATTTCTTTATTGGTTTCTCATCTATAAAAGATATCAGTGAATGAAAATTGCTTTTTCTTTTATTTTGCTGAATGTACGCAGTGTGTTAGAGAGTTTCCTTTTCTTCATTTTGGAATCAGCTCGAGCATCTGTTAAAAGCAAACTAATTTTCATCTCCCAAGCATTCATTGAGCATTAAGGACCAAGTATTGCAAAGCAATTCTCGTCTTGTTTTTATGGTTAAGGCTCTTGTAAGTGAAGTAAAAATATGACAAATATTTATCCTATGAGTTATCTTTCAAGCCTGTGTTTCAAAACAAATGGTTCTATCATTTTTCTTGCAAGCAGGAATGGAAAATGTGGAAATACTAGTAAAGTGCTTGACATCATGTGTCAAAATACATGTTTATGCATAATCTCCAAGTTAAGACGTGTGGTGTGAACGCCAATGCACCTTCACGTTCACCACTCTTATTCTAGCCATCCCACTCCCTCACGCTCACATCCTAAATGACTTCAATAAGTCAAATGGGGGATCTTATATATTATTTTCGAGTTTGTGGTTTCGTGTCGCGCTATCTTCGACTTTGTTCTGCGCTCGAGTAACGTGATATTCGGCTTACATTATCTCAAAGACCATATGAGGTGCATGGTACAAAAAAAAAGTAAATAAAATGGTTCTGAAACAGTGAAATCGTATTCCACTTACTGCATTAAAGTAAAATTACTACTGATACTCTGCATCAGTTCCTTTCTCAAACACACCCACCCCAACATGTCACGCAGAGCACGGGTTATGCTAGTTACTAAATTATTTCTGGGACCACTTAAAGGTTTATTGCTGACATAATTACCTCTGCCACCGAAGGTGAAGCAGGTTAAGTTTTCACCCCTTTCTGTCTGTTTGTCTGTTTGTCTGTCTGTTTGTTTGTTTGTGTGCAGGATATCTCAAAATTTTGTGCACAGATCCGGATGAAATTTTGTGGACGGGTTTGATGTGTGACACAGACGAACTGAGTCGATTACGGTGAAGACTCGGTTCCAGATCCGACTACTAGAATTATTTCAGTGATTCTTCACCGTTGAGAGATCAGGCCAAAAACGATATATAGCACGATATCTCAAAAACCTGTGGATGGAAGCGGACGAAATTTGGTGGACAGGTTGGGTGTGTGATGAGGAAGAACTGATTCAACTTTGGTGATGGTCTTAATCTGGGTTAGGATCTGATAAGTTTTTAAAAGTACTTCTTCACCATTGAGAGATAGGGCCAAAAACGATATATGGAATGACATTTCAAAAATGTATTGGGCCCGATATGTTCTCCTCGATCAGGAATTGCATTGCGGAGATATGCACTCTACCGAATGCACTTCTATTTAGTGCTGGAATTGATTTGAATTTAACTTTAAGTAAGGAGGGATTAGCCACAACCATATAATCAGGGCAATAATATTGGAATTCTCTTGATCCTTGAGATTGTTGATGGTGTTTGCATTATTATCTCGAGTGATGACCATGGGGACCAGAAGCTGCTGGGATTGTTGTCATTCTCACTTGTGCCGGAACCATCACAGAAGTATACTAGCGATACATTACATTGTTGAGATGTCTGTGGATGAGTTGGACATTGCCCAGCCTTGTAGTTTATGACAGGAGCCCTCACATGTCATCACACTTTTCTCGTTGCCCATACGGCTCCAGCTACAAAATTCCTCACAAATACATGGACTCCCACATGGCTGTTTGCATGATTACTCTCAGTTTTGTCATGTCATAGTTTCTGGTGAAGTTATTCGTCTAGTTTTAGACAATACAGATTAGTTTGTATGATTGGGGTACAGAGTCGAGGTTTCTGGAAAAGGTAGAACACACAACAGATCAATAAGCAAAATAACAAAAGCAACAGCAGAAATACAATGGGGATTTCCAACAGCAGGGCCGAGGGAGAAAATTGACAAAGACAAACAAGGGATGCGAGTAATGATGAAGGGTATGGGAATATGCATGAGATGGACAAGATGGTTACAGAGTTAGTGGGGTTGTTTAACAGGTGAAGAAAATATCATGGCTTTGGATGGGGTATGATCGAAGATGGTAGTGAACAGCTGTCTTAAAGACCAGGTTGAAGAATAACATCAAAGAAAATGTGGAAGTTGGTTCCACAAGTGGGAACAAAGAGGAACAAACTGGTGGAAGTGAGCAGTGATTCTGGATTTTGGGAGTTTCATGAGAAAGGGAATGCTGGTGGACCTCGTGCACCCTACAGATAGCTGAGAGGGGAAGGGGCGAAGAATGGAAAGGACAGAGGGTGGAAGACCAGAAAGGAGGCAGAAGAAGACTGAGAGATTACCGGCCTGCCCAGTTTGGTAAAGTGATAGGCCAATTGACTCAACTTCATTGAGGGAGATTCCAATGATCGTGAAGGCCTTACTTTCTATGGGAGAGCAGAAGTCTTTCAAGCTGTGGATGAAAGCCTTGTAGGTGGATTGGAGTTGAGGTGTGCAAAGGAAGGACTTTGCACGATTGAAGATACCCAATCGGTGACTGGCTTTCAAAGGCCTACTTTGAAATTTGGTTAACCCAAGAAAGATTATGGCTGAGAGTAAGACCAAAGAGTTTGTGACTGAACTTCTGTCGACTAAGTCTGTCGGGTACCCTTGGCAGGGTATAACGTATGGACTTCCGGATCGTGATGACTTCGTGTCTTCCAATCATTTCTCGATTTTTTATGCGCATTTATAGATAAACACAATGCCCCAAGTTATGATCGTTTTCATATTAGATGGTGCATAAATTTCGGTAACATCAGAGTGAGCTGGTATGCTCCAAACCAGGAAGTAAATTTTATACACGCAATAACTTACGATCAAAAATGAGCAAGTTGGAGACAAAATTTAAACAATGGGTGTTTTTTTGGTACCTTTAGATGTTTTTTGTTGCTGTTTTGGTACATTTTTTTCCCCAAGAAAATGGCATCACACTGCAGACAAAGTAGTTAACTGTACATCTACTGTATCTATAATTCCAGGTGTGTGTGTGTGTGTGCGTGCGTGCGTGCGTGCGTGCGTGCGTGCGTGCGTGCGTGCGTGCCTGTGACCGCTGTTTCTCAACAACCACTGGACCGATCTCATTGAAACTTGCCAGGTATATTGCTGGGGACCTCAATATGTGCCTTTTCAAGGTTTGATATTAATCGGACAAGTGCTTCGCAAGTTATGGCCATATATTTACCAACCAATGACGTGACACGTTGCTGCGTAGGCGTGGCTGCGTAGGCCGGTGCGCGGCCGGCCGACGTTGACGTCACGGGCTGTGCCGGTTACATGGCAGCGATTGTCATGGCAAGCAAAGACAGAGGTAAACTTGATTTTAATTTGGATTATAATAATTCCAGGTGTGTGTGTGTGTGTGTGTGTGTGTGTGTGTGTGTGTGTGTGTGTGTGTGTGTGTGTGTGTGTGTGTGTGTGTGTCTGCACGCGCGCACTGTTTCTCGACAACCACTGGTCCGATCTAATTTAAACTTGCCAGGTATATTGCTGGGGACCTGAGGATGTGCCTTTTCATGGTTTGATATTAATCGGACAAGTGTTTCCACTTTATGGCAAGAGACAGAGGTTATGGTTGGGAGGGAATTAAAGGAGTGGTCACTGAAATCAGCAAGTTATGGCCATTTATTTACCAACCAATGGCATGACACGTTGCTGCGGCCATTTATTTACCAACCAATGACATGACACGTTGCTGCGTAGGCGTGGCTGTGTAGGGCAGTGCGCTGCCGGCCGACGATGATGTCATGGGCCGTGCCGGTTACCTTGCAGCGAATGTCATGGCAAGCAAAGACAGGGAGGTAAACTTGATTTTAATTTGGATTTTAATTAACTCTGTGTGTGGAAGTGTGGTTGTCACGAGAATGCGAAAGCGAAGTAATGGCCTGTGTGGTTGCCTTTTCTGGCTTGTGGTTTGATTTTTTTTTTTTTGCACATACGGCCACGCACGTAGGGCATGCACGTATGGGCATGTGAGAACGAAGGAATGGCCTGTGTGGTTGTTGTTTCTGGCATGCAGTTTGAAAGTTTTTTTGTTGTTGTTTGCACATACGGCAATGCACGTACGGGCACGTACCTATGGGCATGCACTAGTACATATAATGAGCAGGGGTACCTGGCATTGCTGGCCAACATGGGGTGACTCATCCCACCCCACACTGTCCTTTGCCACATCCCACTCCACCCTTTGAGGGATGAGTTCATCGTTTATGGCTGAAATAATGATGCTATAAATGTTTATCCTCAATACCATCTTTGATGTTGCCGGTGGTGGTCTTGGAACTCATCATCAGGAACACAACTTGGAACACAAATCAAACATTTGTCTCGATACCATTGACTAGTCACAGCACCAGGCTTAATGGCAAAGCTGTGCTGTTCACGGATTTGAGGTGTAAAATTGCATGGGCGCTAATGGTGGATAAGTAGGCCAATGGTCCTAGAATCTGAGTAAGCAGAGCATCACCTGTGGTTAATTGATTTTTGTGCTGCTTACAGAGGAGTTTGCGCATTGCGTTACTCCAAGCCCATCCCTCAGTGTACTGCAGTTAGAGTGGAGAGTGGTGGGCTCTTGACATAGCAGTCTGAATTGGAGGCTAGCTGGGCCGGTTACTTTGAGCAGCTGTACCAGGCTGATCCACCAGCAGTTGAGTTGATATCAGGGGTGTTACGATCTGTATTGCTGACCTGACCCTCCAATCACCTGTGATCCACCTTTGTTTGTGGAAAAACAGGCTGTGGTGAACCGGATAAAATTGGGTGAAGCTCCTGGGATCTGTGGCATCCATGTTGAACTTCTCAATTCTTTTGGAAATAGTGTACTCATGTTGTTGCATGCATTTCGGTGTTCTGCGTGGAACACAGGCATCATCCCAAGTAACTGGAGGAGGGGCTTTGCTGTCCCTCTCTGGAAAGGGAAGGGTGATTGCCAGGACAGCAACAACTTCCGAGGGGTGATGCTGCTCTCAGTGCCGGGCAAGGTATTTGCTCGGATAATTATTGATAGAGTTCACCACCATCTGCTTGAGCACCAGCACTCAGAGCATTCAGGCTTTACACCAAAGAGGTCAATGATTGATCGTATCCTTGCCAACTGGGTACTCACTGAACGCAAATGAGAGTTTTGGCAGGTGCTGCTTGCAGCCTGTGTTGATTTCTGCAAAGTGTTCAATTTGGTGAATAGGGATGCCCTCTGAAGGAGTCGTGGTCTTAGTGGGGTGTCAACAAAACTACTCAATCTGATGTCTAAACTATACTCTGGTACTGAGAGTGCTGTGAGAAGTAGTGCTACCATCTCCGACAAATTTCCAGTTGATCCTGGATTTCATAAGGGGTGTGTACTGACCCCCACACTTTTCAGCACTTGTAGGACTGGATTTTCGGGAGGATGTCGAAGAGATCAAGCTGTGGCACATATTTAGGAATGTCAAGATCTTTGACCTTTATTTTGCAGATGATGCAGTTATGTATGTGGAGACTGGATATCCTTTTGGGGGCACTTGTGGTGCTGAATGACGAGTCAAAGCCCCTGGGATTAGGGGGTTCCTGGGTCAAAACTAAGATCCAGGCTTTTGATGACATCTTGGATACTGCTATCTTGTCTTTACCTGTTTGTAGTGAGGATTTTGAAGTCATGGAGAGATTCACTTACTTGGCAGGAATATTCATGTCTCTGCTAGTTGTGAGCCAGAGGTCAATCGACGCCTGGGTCATGCCTCGGGAGTCTTGGATTCACTGCATCATGGGGTGTGGTGCTGTTGGTATTTGTGCAGGACGACGAAAGCCAGAGTCTTCAGGTCCTTGTTGCTTCCAGTCTTGCTCTACTGATGTGAGATTTGGCCTTTGACCAGGGATCTGAGATGTAGACAAAATGTCTTTGGTACCAGGTCCCTTCGGAGAATCATTGGCTATCACAGGATGGACTTTGTGTCCAACAAGCAGTTACTGCGAGATACTCAAATGAGATTTGTTACCTGTATAGTCTGTGAGTGTCAGCTGCGGCTGTATGGACATGTGGCTCATTTACCTGACACTGATCCTGCTCACCTCTCTCAGCTGGGATCCTCATGAGTAGAGGAGGCCAATGGACCGACAACGTGCCTCATGGTTGTAGCAGGTTGATCAGCATCTCAAGATGATGCGGATGGTCCCGGCACCCTCTTGGTGATGGCAGGACAGAGGCCCCTGGAGAGTAGCAACAGAAAGTGGTTGCAGCGACACACGTCTCTGGCAGATGCTCATACACCTGACCTGACCTGATCATGTTATGAATCGAGGGTGTGTTCAGTATCTAAGTTTCTTGGAGAGCATTTCCCAAGTGGCTTAAGTGCTCAAACAAGAGCTGCGTTGGAAATAAAGAACGATTAATAATGGAAGATGAACAGACATTGCAAAATGGGATTTTTTAAAGCTGTCGGTCAGAGATTCATTTAAATACATTGGTGGATGTATAAGAAGCAGAAGGAAGAGGAAGAGTCTATGTCGGAACTCGCATAGTTATGGGAATGAAATGTGAGAAGGGAAAAGTTTATTTTTATTTTTATTGTTATTATTATTACTTGTGCATGCCCATGTGTATATAGCCATACGTGCGTGGCTGTACGTGCAAAAAAAATAATAATTAAAAAATTTTCAAACCGCGTGCCAGAAACAACAACCACACAGGCAGTTCCTTCGCTCTCGCGTGCCCGTACATTTGTGGCCGTATGTGCGTGGCCGTACATGCGTGGCCATACGTGCAAAGAAAAAAACAAACTTTCAAACAACTACACAGGCCGTTCCTTCACTCTCGTAGACGACGACTGGATTGGGGCATTGCGTTTATGTATAAATGAGCATAAGAAATCGAGAAATTATTAGAATACAGTAAGTCATCACTATCCGGAAGTCCGTATGTTGTAACCTGTAATGGGGAATGCGGCTGAGGATCTCTTCCCCAACGGCCAGGCCTACGCAGCGACGTGTCCTGTCATTGGTAACTAAATGGCGCCCTTTCCCATCGGCCATGCCTACGCAGCAACGTGTCCTGTCATTGGTTTGGTAAATAAATGGCCATAACTTGGGAACCACTTGTCTGATTAATATCAAACCTTAAAAAGGCACATACTCAGGTCCCCAGCATTATACCTGGCAAGTTTCAATTAGATCGGACCAGTGGTTGTCGAGAAACAGCGGTCACAGACACACACACAGAAATTGCTGGAATTATAGATAGATTATTTTTTATTAGAATTTAAGACAAGAGACAGATGTTATGGTTGGGAGGGAATTAAAGGAGTGGTTGAGGTACAGTGGAGAAAATAAAAAATGAAGGTGATTCGAAAATACAACATGATCTTGAACACAGAAGGGAAGAAGGTCAGGCCTCAAGGAAACCCGATAAGAAAAGATTGGTGAATACTAACCAATTTGTACAAGTTTTAACACAAAACCGAACTAGAAATAAACAGTAAAAATGACGATCACACAGTAACAGTAAAAACGCGAAAAAAAAAAAAACAACCGGGAAACTTATCCTTGAGAAAGGCAGCAGAGCCCCTCAGGGAAACAACTAAGACTCAAGACCCGGAAGCGGAAGTCTGAATGAGGTTGCTGGAGATCAGAGATGAAGTTTTTGGAGAAGAGGAAGATTTTCATAATCAACTGTGATGATGGATTCTTTAACTTTGCTGATGATTGCGAGTAAGCTGATAGGTCTCCAGTTGAGGGGATCAGTTTTTATATCTATTCACCTCATATGTTTTCACACCTGTCTCTCTGTTTGTTGTTTGCAAAATCGAAGATTTTTCAAGTATATTGGTTTGTCGATTTTGTAATTCTGTCTGTTTGTCTGTTGGTCTGTCTGTTTGCGCCTGCAGGTCACAATTTTAAACCGATCTTCAAGAAACCTCAACACATGTTGGAGTTTGTCATAAGGAAGAAGCCGATTGTTTTTGAGGTCAAAAGGTCAAAACGTCAACAAAGGCCAAAGGTCAACAACTTAGGTGAGATTTCTGACATACTCAATTTTCATCCGATCGACTTGAAATTTGAAGAGAATTTATATTTCAGGTCACTGAATTCAACCAGCCAATTATTTTTATGGACAACATCGACCAAATAGTCAACACAGGCCAAAGGTCAACAACTTAGGTGAGATTTCTGGCATGCTCAATTTTCATCCAATTGATTTGAAATTTGAAGAGAATTTATAATTCAGGTCACTGAATTCAACCAGCCAATTATTTTTATGGACAACATCGACAAGTAGTCAACACAGGCCAAAGGTCAACAACTTAGGTGAGATTTATAAAATTCCTCCATTTTCATTTGTTTGACTTGAAATTTAAAGAGAAGTTATATTTTAGGTCAATTATTTCAACCAGCCAATTATTCTTGAGGTCAACAGCAAACAAAAGGTCAACATAGGCCCAAGGTCAACAACAAAGGTGGTATTTTTTAAATCCTCAATTTTCATCCTAGTAACTTGAAATTTGAAGAGTATTTTCATATCAGATCACTGAATTCAACCACCTATTATTTTTGATGTCAACATAAGCCAAAATGTCAATATAGGCCGAATTTCTAAAATTGATATTTTTCATCTAATTCACGTGAAATTTGAAGAGGAGTTCCATATTTTATCACGACATCATCTTATTGTTTGTTTGTATGTTTGTTTAATTTTGTGCAGGATATCTCAAAAAGTTGTAGAGGGATCCGTATGAAATTTTTTGTGGACACGTTCAGTGTTTGACATGGATGAAAAGGTTAGATATTGGTGAAGATCCGGATCCGGATCTGACTTCTAGAATTTCAAAAGTGATTCTTCACCAATGAGAGATAGGGCCAAAATGATACATAGCATGATAACTCAAAAAGTTTGTGAATGGATTTGGACAAATCTAGGTGGACACGATGGGTGTGTGACAAGGAAGAAATGATTCTATTTTGGTGAAGATCCATATCTGGATCTGGATATGAGATTTATCTCATTTAAAGGTGATTTTTCACCATTGAGAGATCGGGCTAAAAACGATATAAAGCATGACATTTCAGAAATGTATTGGACCTGATATGTTTTCGTGTATCAGGCATTGCATGTCAGAGTCATGCACGCTAGGGTGTGCCCTTATAGTTATGTAGTGCAGTGATGTTGGTGGATTTCCAAGCAGATGGAAGATAACCTACTACAAATGACAGGGTGAAAAGGGTAGAGAAAGAATGTGCAAGATCAGCAGAGCAAGATTTTTGTCACATGAGCTGATGCCGTTCGGTCCAGTGGCAAGCATTATCAGAGTATAGGGTTGAAATCAGTTTAACCACCTTCTCAGTTGCAAACGACACAGGATCAGTTGAGTATGACAGGGAAGGACAGTAACCGAGAGAGAGTGGTCGGCGACACACCATTTGGAAGCAAATACAGAATTGAGGAATTTCACTTTCTCACAAGCGGAGTCGGCAGTGATTCCATTTTAAGAGAGGGAAGGGATGGTTGGAGAGCATACTCCAGAAACAGACTTAACAAGATGTCACCAGGTTTTAGAAAAGCAACGTTAAAGTTTGAAAGTTCATCAATTTTTTTTTAATTATATTCTTTTTAAAGTCCCTTTTTATATAAGAGAATAGAAGGATTCTCCAAAGGGGAGAATGTTACATGTTGTTATATCAATGAGAAATACCCATACCTCCCCTTTTCAACTCATGCCATCAAACTAAATTAAAAAAATGTAATTATGTTCTACTTCATAAAATATTTTTTGTTGTGAATTTGGATTTAGATTCTGAGCAATGTTTCCACTGCCCAAAATACTTTTGGTCAACTGAACATGGTGATGCTTGTGTAGTCATGGCTGAAGAATTTCTGGCTTTTTCTGATCCATTGTCCATCACTCTGTTGGTAATGTTACTCATTGGAATAGTGTTGGTTGGTGGGGTTATGGTGATGATGTACACCCATCGTGAACTCCATCTGGTGAAAGCTGAAAGTTTTGAAGTGAATCTCCTTCTTCTTGTTGCATTAGGAGGATGTTTTTGCAGTACATTAGCTTTTATTGGCAAACCAACAGACAACTTGTGTAGCTTACGGGAAACTTGTCCCTGTATGTTGATCTCACTTTCGATAATTTGCCTGTTGGCAAAATGTACAAAAGGGTTCATTGCTTCCAAAGGTATTTCCATGTTGTGTAATTGGAAACAATTTTATTGTCTTGTTGCAATCAAAATCAACTTGACACTTTCAGAATAACATTGATGTGCACACAGAATAGGTTTAAGTGAAAGGCAGTGTGTTGATGAAACATTCAAGAAAAAAAATCCACGTGTATGTTTCTGTCTACAGGTTGTTGTGTTTGGGAATTTTGGGTAAGTCTGCCCCAATCCAGCTGTCCAATCGTGTTGATATTCATTATTTATATATGTGCGTGTGTGTATATATATATATATATATATATATATATATATATATATATATATATATATATATATATATATATATATATATATATATATATATATATATATATATATATATATATATATATATATATATCCCTCTTTTGCTCGATGTCTTCCTCTCTGGAGTTTTTTTTTTGTTTTTCTCTCTCTCTCTCTCTCTCTCTCTCTCTCTCTCTCTCTCTCTCTCTCTCTCTCTCTCTCTCTCTCTCTCTCTCTCTCTCTCTCTCTCTCTCTCTCTGGTTGCATCATTTTCTTGAAGAGCAGCTGTGTCGCTGATGCAGTGCTCATGTTACCAGTAAGCTGGTACTCATTTTGCCAGCATTGGAAGGATGACATGCTGAGTAAACCCACCTGGTGCATCATTTCAATGGAAGGCAAGGGCTTGAAATCAAGACCTTAAGAACTTAAGCCACATTAACCAATCACCAGGCTTCACCAGCATAATTGTTTCATGGAAGGGTATGTTGGGTGAATTTAAGGCCAACTGTCACAACTCCTCCTGAAAATGATTGGAAATTGTGTTTCCTTATTATAGTATTTACATTGAATACTATTGACAGATATGAAGCAGGTGGTTGAAGGGGTGGTGTAGAAATATATATATATATATATATATATATATATATATATATATATATATATATATATATATATATATTAATATTTTGGCACGCCTCTTTCTTTGTTCCACCATCACATTTTTGTTACTGCATGAAATGAAACAAGATGTGGCACATATACTAATGATATTATTGTCTTCCTTAGGAGGCCCCTCAAAATTCGTTTTGATGCATTTTCACAAACTCCAACGGATTCCATTCAAATTCGGTACGATTATGGCTTTTGGTCCAACTTAGGTCATCGGCTATAAATTTTTCCCATAACACTTCCGATATTCGAAAAAATCGATAAATCGATATCCCTCATGGGATTTTCCATTCAAATCCACTCAAGTTTAAGGCCTACGGTGGACGCAAATTTCCACTTTGCCCCGGGTGCTGTTTACCTCCGCTACGCCAAGCTGTTAGGGTTAGGGTTAGGGTTTGGGTTAGTGTTAGGGTTAAGGTTAGGGTTAGCCTAGGTTGTTATCACCCTAACACTAACCCTAACAGCTAACCCTAACCCTAACCGCTAACCCTAACCACTAACCCTAACCCTAACTGCAACCCCAACCCTAACTGCTAACCCTAACTGCTAACCCTAACCCTAACCGCTAACCCCTAACCGCTAACCCCTAACCGCTAACCCCTAACCGCTAACAGCTATTCAGGAAATTTGCAAGAAAACCCGGGCAACGCCAAGTTTTATTGCTAGCCCGATCAACGCCGGGCATTACTACTAGAATGTATATATATATATATATATATATATATATATATATATATATATATATATATATATATATATATATATATATATATATATAATATATATGCATATATTGTGTCCCAAAAAAATATACAATTTTTAAAATGCTTCGTTTGATCCTAAAAAAGCAGTAATTTTGTCACGAATGCTTCATTTCTTGTTGCAGAGACCCTGAAGTTTATTTTGATACCAAGCAAGCGCCAGAGAAATGCCAAGACTGACCGTACAACAACGGACAAAAATTGTTGAACTTTGGCACCAGACGAAAAGTATCATGCAGGTGCAACGTCTTTACTTGAGACTTTTCGGTATCCACTTGCACCATGCACCAAACTTTCGATCAATAAAGTGCACCATCGCAAAGTTTACCAATGTGGGAACCATCTGTGACCTTCACAAGAGTCACAGTGGTTGGAAGAGGACAGGTCGTTGTGAAGAAAATGTGGAAATGGTGAGACAGGTGGTCGTTCAGAGTCCAAAAAAAATTGATTCGACTACTTTCTGCCGAGACAAACATTCATAAGAGCACTGACAAACAGAAACGCAAACGACTAGACTTTGCAAATTGGTTCTCAGGAAAGTTCGAGGAAGATGCAGACTTCCTCACAAAACTTCACATGATGGACGAATGCCATGCTCACTTGGCTGGGGAGGTAAACAAGCAAAACTTTCGGTACTGGGGAACTGAAAATCCTGGTCATGCCTCAACTGAACGCCGGGCATTGTTCTGGTGCCTCGATCTGTTCTAAAAGTCACCATGTGGGTGGCGGTTGGTTGGTATGGGATAATTGGTCCATACTTCTTTGAAGACGACCAGGGACGCACTTTCAAGGTAAAGCAGAGGAACTATCGCGAAATGTTTCAGGAATTCTACCTGCCTGAGCTACGTACTCAGGCCCGTAGGAGAAACAACTGGATCCAGATGAGAACCCAGTGGTTCCAGCAGGATGGGGCACCGCCCCATACAGACAGGGAAACAAGGCGTTTTCTCAAGCAACATTTTGAGGGCCGCTTAATCTCCCTCTACGAAGACGTTGAGTGGCCACCGTATTCCGCTGACCTTACTCCACCAGACTTCTTCTTTGGGGGACAGGATCTATGGAAACCCGAGGCCTCAGACTCTTGATCAGCTGAAGGAAAACATCCACCGAGATATCCAGAACATTCCTCAGGAAACGTTTCCCAAAGTGATGGAGAACATGACAACGCATATGCAGGCAGTGATCGGACAATGTGGAGCCTACGTTGAACATGTGGTCAAAAAGAAAACGATTCTATACCAAAATTTAAATTTTGGTGGCAATTTTGACATTGGTACAATAAACTTCATTCTTTCAGCTTTCTATCCAGCCTTATATATTTTTTAAAAAATATATGTTATGACCATCCTCTTTGCAGATGAAAAGTTGTATATTTTTTGGGACACCCCTGGATATATATATATATATATATATATATATATATATATATATATATATATATATATATATATATATATATATATATATATATATATATATATATATATATATATATATAAATATATATATATATATATATATATATATATATATATATATATATATATATATATATATATATATATATATATATATATATATATATATATATATATATATATATATATATATATATATATATATATATATATATATATATATATATGTATATATTTTATATGACTGATACCTCCCACACTCCTCTCCAACTGAAGAAGCTGCATAAAGCAACCCCAGAAGGCTTAGACAAGGTAAGCACTTTGTTGTTTCAAACAACAATAAGTTCCCAGAGTTCCTTCACAGCTGGAAAGACATTCACAAATAGTACACACATGAGAATCTCAATGCCATACACCCACTCAGCTGACAGACCAGTTTCATCGCTTATTGGCGAATCATCAGCAACAGCAGAGACAGCAATGCATACCAATGAGGCTCCCAAACATGTACCACATGCCAACGTCAAAAGCAGTCAATATGTCTTCTATATTAATATTAGGCCGTGTGTGTGTGTGTGTGTGTGTGTGTGTGTGTGTGTGTGTGTGTGTGTGTGTGTGTGTGTGTGTGTGTGTGTGTGTGTGCGGGTGTGCATGCGTGCGTGAGTGTGTGCGCCTGCACACTCATGTGTGTTTTGGTTGTTGGTTTGGTTGAGATCTCCATATGTGGGTCTCAGAAGGTTTACCGGATCCCTCCGATGTCTCCAAGTATCAACCATCGTGTGTGTGTGTGTGTGTGTGTGTGTGTGTGTGTGTGTGTGTGTGTGTGTGTGTGTGTGTGTGTGTGTGTGTGTGTGTGTGTGTGTGTGTGTGTGTGTGTGTGTGTGTGTGTGTGTGTGTGTGTGTGTGTGTGTGTGTTTGATTGGTGCCTGCATATGTGGGTTTCAGAATGTGGAATGGAGTCCTGCAAGGGTGGGCTACACTCATCACTGGTACAACTTTGGATTATTCAGCTTCCAGGATCTTTTCAATTCATGCTTGAGGTCTTGGTGTTTCGTAATTTTCCTGATTTCTGGATGGTCGTCCAAAATTCACTGGTATTATCACCTCAATTAGCAATGCCTTCTTCTCTTTTATTCTACCTAAGTATGATATCTGGTCACATTGCTTTGTTTTCAATGTTCATGGCCGATGGGATCATGCGGTCGTACATGAGCGGTACTTCAATGTTTTCAGTGATTGCTTTTGGTTCAATTTCCCACATATTTTCTGAAACATGCATATCAAAGTTTTGTAGATGTGCCAGTGAATTGCTTTACAAACTCTGTTGTGTCGTTGTGTGTGCATTTGTTCTGACACGTTTCTTGTTTTTGTTTCATGATCAGTCAGTAAGCATCACATATCATTGTATTATCTAACCCCACCTCCAACCCTCACCTATCTTTTTTTTCCTCCTTTCCCCCACACTTTTCTCTCGTTCTGTTCCCTCCTTACTCCCACCTCCTCATAAAATGCAGCACTCCCCTTCCACTCTCTTTCTCTTTTTCTCTTTCTTTCTCTTTCTCTCTTTCTCTTTCTCTTTCTCTCTCTTTTTTACTTTCTCTCTTTCTCTCTTTCTCTTTCTCTTTTTCTTTCTCTCTCTGTTTCTTTTCCTCTCTCTCTTTCTCTTTCTTTTTCTCTCTCTTTTTTTACCCTCTCTTTTTCTCTCTGCATTTTTTCTCTCTCTTTCTCCCTCTCTCTTCCTCCCTCTCTCTTTCTTTCTCTCTCTTTTTCTCTCTTTTTCTCTCTCTCTTTCTCTCTCTCTATTTCTCTCTCTCTCTTTCTCTGTCTCTCTCTTTCTCTCTCTCTCTCTTTGTCTCTCTCTATTTCTCTCTATCTTTCTCTCTTTCTCTATCGACCTATTGGTGAAGCGAGAGGTTGTATTTGCTGGTAAGTAATAACGAAAGACCGACCCACATCTCTCAGCTCTGAATGGGTTTTGTTGATGAGGTAAGAGCTGATTGGCTATTCCCTCCATTCACATGTAAGAGATGTGGATGGTCTTTCTTTATGATTTATATGTTAATTGCTTTGAACGTTTGCACGTGGTACATGCTTGGGTGCCTCATTAGTATGCATTGCTCTCTGTGATGTCCATGATGATTCGCCAATAAGCAATGAAACCAGTCTGGCAGCTGAAGGGTTGTGTAGCATTGGGTCTCATGTGTGTACTATATGTGAACGTCTTCATAGCTGTGGAGGAACTCTGGGAATAGTTTGAATCAGCAAAGCATTTACCTTGTGTAAGCCTTCTTGGGTTGCTTTATGCAACTTCATTGGCTGGAGGAGTGATGGAGGTGTTAATTATTTGTATAATTCTAGCAACCTGGGTTTAGTAGATTAGGTTGGACCTGATTGGTTATTCCCTCTATTCAATGGTGCGAGATGTGGGTGGATCTTTCTTTATTACACACACACACACACACACACACACACACACACACACACACACACACACACACACACACACACACACACACACACACACACACGCACTACAACTGTGAAAAAACTGTTTATTAAGTGAAAAACCTGGAGGGATGAAATCTCCAAAAAAAACAATGAAACAAGGTTGGAAGGAATGATGAGGAACGAATGGCAGTACAAGGTGAGAGGGCAGTGGAGGGAGACAGCTTGGTGGATGAGGGGGGGGGCAACTTTGAGAAGGATGAGTGAGGGGGATGAAAGGTGGGAGAAAGGTGAGGGGGGAATTTTTGAGAGAGGTGAGAGGGAGGCTTGGAAGGAGAAGAGTGGGATGGTTGCTTTGAGAGTGAGAGTGAGAGTGAGGGGTGAGGGGGGTGAGTTGGCACTGAAGTTGGAAAAAAGAATGGTTGATGGAAAGCGAACATCCATAGCAAACTGTGGTTTTTAAAAGTTTTAGGTCAGAGATGCGATTTAACACAATTCTTGATGGATGCAATGAAGGCAAATTCAGAGAATGGAGAGAAGAAGCGCTGTTATAGTTGGATTTTTTAGGCAAGGAATGAAGGAGAGCTCGAAATGAGAGCAGTCTGTTAAAATAGCAGAAGAGTAGTGCATTATGAAACAGTAAGGAGTACCACATGTGTGAGAGAGGAAGATGAAGCATTATAATATCGTTTTTGTTGTTAATATTAATGTTTGAGAGAGTTCAACAGATTAGGTCATGGAAGTGTAGAAAAAAAATCGAGGAAGAAGATGAGGAGGATGTTAAGAGGAAGAAGAAGAAGCAGAATCGGGAGAAGGTGAGCATGTTGTTGTTGTTGGGTATTTTTATTTTTATTTTTTGAGATAAGAAAGAGATTAGTTGGGAGAATGGGGGATGTTTGGAAAGTGGGGAGGATGAAAATTGAAGGTAATGGGGAGGATAGAAATTGAAGGTAATGGGGAGAAAAAACAAAAAAACAAACAAAAAAAAAAACCGATCTAACATCGAGTGGAACTGGTAGGCCTCAAGCCTTGGCCAAGGCCTAGGCCTCAAACACCAGGTAAGAACGTCGACAAAAATACTCACAAAATAGCACGATTTTTGAAACAAAACCGAACTCGGAACACACAGTAACATGTAGGTGAGAAAATTAAACAGTTAAAACTGGACAAATAACGACCGGAAACTTAACTTTGAGAACGTCAGCAGGGAGCCCCGAAGGAGACCTCTCGTCGCTCAAAACCCAGAACCGGTTAACCGGTGTCTTCACACACATTGCATTTAAGCTAGACTCCAGTTTCCAGCCAGACTTTCAGACACCAGTCTATCATTATTTCTATAAGAATCCCTTAATAAGCTTAATAGATGATTCTATTCGACTGAATAAAGATTCCAGATTAATTGGAAGGCCAATCTGTTTTGGGGCACAAGGGGTATTTTACTTATCAGAATGGTACCTTCCAATAAAGTCAAGAGATATAAGTTCGTTTATAATGCAAATATATTATGAAAAATATATGCATGTTCAAGCACATTGATGTAATAATCATGTTGTGTTTGAGTGCATTTCCCATGAAATGGTTATTACAATACATTGTTCTATATTCCATAAATATTTACTTTTTTCAAGTTAATTATCAAAGTTTAATTGGCAACATTTTATTTATTTTTTATCACCCTTAAACCCATTATGCTAATGTTGGAGAAATTTGCTTCCACACCGTGAAGTTAAAGCGGATTTAGACACTGGACCCTGCCTGAATTAAGTCTTATATTGCATCTGTGGTTGCTGAGCAACCCAATGCGCCACAGAATTATTTGCGGTTTGCTGGCTTTCAGGATCACAACCACGGAACAATCACAGTATTAAAAACACCTCAACCTCCATGTAATTCAAAATAACTCCCCATGTGCAATTCAAAATACCTCAGCACTACGTGAATGCCAGGGAATTCAAAACACCTCACCAGCATGTTGTTAAAAAAACACCTCACCGCCACATTGTTAAAAAAAAACACCTCACCACCATTTTCTGATCTCCGAAAATCACACTCGGCATGTTATTCCGAAATTGAAGGTCAGGAAAGTGACTCGGCCTTATGATATCAGCCCCGACATGTTGCGTTCTTGTGCTAATGAACTGTCACCCATTCTAACTTTACCTTTCAACTGGTCACTTAAGTTTTGTAAAACTCCCTGTGTTTTGAAAAATGCATTATTATAAATATGCTTAAACATTCCCCAGTGAGTTTCCAAAATGATTATGGACCAGTCGTGCTCACATCAATCATTTTGAAATCTTTTTGAATGTCAAGTTTTGCGCAACCTGAAATCTGTTCTTCCTGCTTCACTTGACCCAATTATCAGTTTGCCTATAGCTGTAATCATTCAGTTGATGATGCTGTTTCACTCACTCACCATCATGTGTTAAAGTATCTCGATAAATGTATGCCTTCCTCTGGTCAATCCAATGTTATATTCATCGTTTACTCATGATTGCATTGCATCATCTGATAACTCACTGGTGGTGAAATTTGTAGTTTACATGACCGTTGCTGGCCTTATTCTCAACAGTGATGAAAGTAATTACCATGATCAAGTCGAAAAACTTGTCGAATGGACCGGTGTTCTCCAATCAATCTCAAACTCAACATCATAAAGTCAAAGGAAATTATTGTTGACTTCCGAAAAAACAAAACTCTCATTCCACCCTTGATTATTCTAAATGCTGAAGTTAAATTGTCATTTCTTCTAAAATTTTAGGCATATATATTTCCAATGATCTAAAAAGGTTGATAAACACCAATGGGCCATAAGAGCAATGTGCTGTGATAGTAGCATGTTTAGTTAATTTTTGAATGCAGAGGCGATTATTTTTGTTCAGCATGAAGCATGACGTGAGACTTTACACTCTACGAGTGCTGCTCGAGCTTATACCATACAACTCATTTCAGCATCAAAATGTCGTTTTATGGCTCTCCACATTAATGAAAATAATTTTATGTCTTATCTCTTTCTTATTCAATGTCATTTTCAAGCATGCACTGTCAAAGTACTTCTCATTCTCTGTGCATCACATATATAACAAACTCGTTGCCATTATCATCATCATTGTCGTTATCATTCAGGTTCTCTCCTCAACAATTACTCAAGCGCACTCAAGTCACTAAAACAAAAATATGTTGTGTCATTTTGTTTTTGCCCACAAGTGGTGTTTTTTTTACTCTGGGCTCTTGTCAGTGATCCAAGGGTGAACTATAATACTACAGTCCGTTTGGGAACTATCATTATTGAATGTACTTTGACTTCACCATTTTGGGCATTTTGTTCCTTGATATACATGATCATTTTGGCAATATTGTGCCTTTGTTTTGCTTCAAAGGCTGCCAACAAGGATTCATCTTTAAACGAGGGAAAGTTTATAATGTACAGCATGCTGTTTCTCTTAATGGTTGTGGTCGCTTTCATTCCCGCTTACATAAGCACACAAGGAAAACATACAATTATAACAGAAATGTTTGCAATCATTGCTACAGTGTTTGCATTTCTTGGATGCAGTTTTGTTCCAAAATGTTACAAAATGTACAAAAATAAAATATTATGAGATTAGGATTGATGAAATTCAGTTTCCATTTTTGTTTTTTAATGTTGTCTTTTTTACCTCCACCACCGAAGGTGAAGGAGGATATGTTTTCACCCCTCTCTATCCGTTTGGTACTTGTAAAAGTGAAGATTTTTCAAGTAGATTGGTTTGTCGATTTTGTTATTCTATCTGTCTATCTGTCTGTCGCCTGGAGATCACAATTTCAAACTGATCTTCATGAACCTTCACCATATTATAGAGTTTGTCATAAGGAAGAAGTCTATTGTTTTTGAGGTTAAAAGGTCAATAGTTCAACATCGGCCAAAGGTCAACAACTGAGGCGGTATTTCTAAAATCCTCAATTTTCATCCGATTGACATTAAATTTGAAGAGAATTTGCATATCAGGTTACTGAATTCAACCACCAATGATTTTTGAGGTAAAAGGCCAAAAGGTCAACATAGACCGAATTTCTAAAATTGACAATTTTCATCCGATTGACTTGAAATTTGAAGAGGGATTTATATTTCAGGTCACTGAATTCAACTATGCAATTCTTATTTTTAGGTCAACATAGACCAAAAGGTCAATATAGGCCAAATGTCAATGACTGTTGAGATTTATAAAATCCTCAATTTTCATCCTATTGACTTGAAATTTGAAAAAATATTTATATTTCAGGTCAATTCAATTGAACCAACTAATTAGTTTTTTAGGTCAACATGGACCAAAAGGTCAGCAAAGTAAATGCCCAATGTCAACAACTAAGGTGGTATCTCGAAAATCTTCAATATTTATCCGATTGACTTGAAATTTGAAGAAGATTTATATTTCAGGTCACTGAAGTCAAACAAACAATTATTTTTGATGTCAACATTGAACAAAAGGTGAACATAGGCCAAATGTTAACAACTTCGATGAGTTTTCTAAATGCCTCAATTTTCATCCGATTGACTTGAAGTTTGAAAATGATTTATCTCTCATATCACCAAATTCCACCACCAATTATTTTGGAGGTCCACATGGGCCAAAAGATCAATAAAGGCCAAATTTCTAAAATTGTCAATTTTCTCTAGTTAATAGTCAAGTTAAACAATTTCAACCTCAAGTTAAATGGCAAATTTGACGGTTGATACTGGAACTCATGGTTAACTGATTGGCGCCCATGGTTGTAAAGCAACATACCAGACCAAAAAGTTAATTGTGAGTGGTGGCCCCAGGTCCAGGTCTTCCGAGGAGAAACCTCCTCATAATAAACTCGGTACCCATGGCCGTAACAAACTGGAGTTCGGGAGTGTGATTTTTCGAACCCCCTGATCAACAAACTGGTGTTAAAAGTGTGAAATTTTGATCTGAAGGTTGATAGTTCTCAACATTGTCTTTACACACATTACATTTAAGCTAGACTCCTGTGAAATATCCCACAAACTGGAGTGGGATATTTGGACAAGTGGTGCACTTCACGCACCTCAAAATTCAGAGCTGTTTGGACTCAATTTTATTTTAATTTATTGGTGCGGACAATGGTGGACTATGAGGGGCAGGTCCCGGTGGTCCATGTAGATGATGTAAATATGGATGAGGAATTGATCCACAACTTGCATGAACTCGCAATGGAGGGTGAAGTGGAAGCAATGGGAGACATGGAAAAATCACTCCCACCCTCGGTCTCTGGAAAATGCAGCACCGTTAGTGCAGAACGTCGAGTTATCGCAGCCAATGCAGCCCGATAATGACACGATGTTGTTCATGAGGAAATTAATGACGCAAATAACTATGATGGACCAAAACAACAGCTGCAGAATGGACGCGATGAGCAGAAAAATGGATGAAAACTGCAGAAAAATGGACGTGATGGAAGATGAAATAAAAAGGGAGATGAGTGAAGCAATGGGCAGAGAAATGGCAGTGGTACGCGAGGAGGTAAGGGAGTGTAGGATCGGTGTATGGGAAGAAGTGAGGCCAGACTGATGGGAGAGATTGGGAAAATAATGAAGAAGGTAGAAGGACTGGCGATAGGACAGAATGAATTGAAGGAACAAATGGAGAAGAACAGAGGCAATAAAGGAGCTAAGTGCCGCCCAGAAGGAATCAAAAAGAGAGATGACTGCAATTAAAAATAATGTAGAATGGTGCAGGATGAACTGACGAAGAGAGTAGAAGAGTTGATACAGACGATGGGAACAAAGGAACGAGAGATGGAAACAAAAATATAAACAACAAAGGTCATGTTAGAGTGGGAAATACAAGGGGCGCATTGGGAATTAACAAAGGTAAAAGAGGAGGTGGATGAGGTAAAGAATGAGATTTACTGAAATCAAAGCAAAACAGGTAGAAGCAGGTGGTAGAGTGAAGGAGGAGATTATTGAATGCTTGAACATGTACAGGGTGACAAAGTGCTCAAACATCAAGCGAAGAGGATCCAGGTCCTTGGGACGAACCAGGAGGAGGTGAGTACAGTGGAGGTGAATCATGGTGAGTCAGGTTTTGGGCATGATGAAAATGGGTGTTTGGCGAGCTTGGGAGTGACAGACCCGGGGTTTAATGGAGTGCCCAATGTGGGGAGTGTAAATGTAATGGAGTGTGTGCCGAGAGCATGAACCAGAATGTGCAAGAATGGAGTGTGATGGTGAGCGAGAAAATGCCAGTTAGACATCAACTCAGACAGGAGCAGTTGGACATTAACTAGTTGGACAGATGGAAGACATGAGTCCCCCGTGCACGGTACACCACGTGGAACCAGACGATTCACCCAGCGTCGGTCCCATATGGACCGGTGTAATTAATTTGAACCCTGGGAAGCCGTGTGGTGTAACTCACACCGTATGACGGCAACAGCCACCTGAGGGCGTACTTAGCGCAGTTCGATCACGTGTGTAGTGGTAACGGTTGGGGCCTGGAGGAAGGTGGGATGTACCTCGTAGCAACACTGTGTGGTGTGACAGCTGAGGTTCTGACCACCCTCCCCCCTAGGGCCATTACTCTGGCTGGCCTCCGTTTATCTCTAAACAACCGATTTGGCATAGAACAGCAGAGCGAGATTGTTAAAACTCAGCTCGCAAACCGAAAAAGGAAACCCCAGGAGTCCATTGGGGAATTGGGTCAGGATATTCACCGCATAGTAGGGATTGCATATGCGGATATGGCAGCATCTGCGCAGGAAAGGCTGGTGTTGGACGATTTTGTCCAGGCCCTGTCGGACTCTCACTGTGGGGCTCAGTTGGCCATGTGGCGCCCACCCACCATGAGTCAGGCAGTTGATGCCACAGCACACTATGAAGTGGCAAGGCCCCTGACTCAGAGGGGGGGAGGGGGTGAGCACCGCCTGGTAGCGGTGAGACAGGTGGGCCCTTCGCACAATGGCGGGTCCACGGGAGGAGCCACGACCGAGTGGAGGGGGGATTTGGAGGAAATGGTTTGGGGCATGGTAGAACCTGGTGTTGGCGCAGTGGTTAGGGCAGCGGCTTGGAATCCAAAAGGTCCTGAGTTCAAGCCCCGTTGGGCCACTGAATTAATACACCAGGGGGTTGACTCAGCCTGTCATCCTTCTGAGGTCGGCGAAATGAGTACCAGTGTACTGGGCCGGTGTATACCCCGGTTAAAATAGGTGTACCATATCCCTGTGTCGTAAGAGGCGACCAGGGTTGCGTCAGGAAGGGCATCCGGCGTAAAACATGTGCCAAATCACTATGCGGATCATACGGATGATCCGCTGTGGCGACCCCTAAAGGGAGCAGCCGAAAGAAGAAGAAGAGGTTTGGGGCATGGTAAACCACCAGTTGGAGAGGTGTGGACTATGGCAGGTGACTCTGATGATGGCACCCAGTAGGTCACTGATAAATTCTCAAACTCTGAATTATGGGGGCGGGGGGAATTCGTAGTATCGGAGGCATACACCCTACCAGGTGAGGTGTTATTATTGTGGTCTGACAGGTCACCTTTCACAGGAATGTAGAGCTCTATGCAGGGATAGACTTCACTATCCAGGACCAGCAACTCCACCCACAACGGAATGGACTAGCCAGCCCTCAACACCTCCCCACCCCCCCCTCGCCAGGCGCCGGGAAACTGGTATGTGTCAGCCATATAGAGCCATGTTCAGCTGTCATAGTTGGAAAAGTGCTCTCATCGATGCGACAGGTCATTTATTGTGGCCAAATTGTCATTGGCAGTATGACAATAAGGTGTAAAATTGTCGGTGTATGGACTAGACGCTGTGGTGGACACAGGAGCAAGCACCACGATCATTAGCCCTGTGATCCTTGATTCAAGCATAGACAGCTGGGATGATATCCGCCGTTTGGAAAATCATAGCTTGCAGCTGGCTTCTGGGGCAATTGCTCCCATCATAGGGCATGGTTTTGTGACCCTTATGTTGGGATCATTAAGGAAGAGAGTAGAGGTTTGAGTGGTGGAGATGTGCGACCCATGTCTATTAGGTTTGGGTTTGTTAACCACCAGTGAATAGAAAATCGATCTGGCCCGGGGTATCCTGCAGGTGGGTTTTGAAGAGCTGCCACTCGGGGGTGTGAGCACGAACGAGAAGCTGGAGCTGGAGGCTCCCGATCCAGTGACAATTCCCCCGGTGCCGAGGTGATAGTCCTGGCACGATGGCGGGATCAACCAACCTGGCGAGAACCCTGTGGTCTGGTCGAGCAGCTGGTGGGGCAACCAATCCCGGGCTTCGTCGTGGGCCGTACCCTTGTAAATACTGACGGGCCTGTGGTGGCCGTCAGGGTAATTGATGTTCACACAAAACCATGCACTATAGGACGGGGCATGAAGGTGGAAGACTGCAGCCCATTTATTTATGTTGCAGAGGTGAGAGACCAGAACATCTGGCCAGATGAACAATGGAGGGAATCTGCAGAATGTGATAGGAATTGGCCCGATCCCATTTGCGAGATGGTAAACCGGAATGGTGTAGACTTGGAAGAAGCCCAACAGGAGGCCTTACACAGACTAATTAACCAGCATTTGTGAATCTTCTCTTTGTCTCCCGTGGACATTGGACATACGGGCCTGTACATTAGATTAGATCCACACCAGTGAGGCTCGGCATATTCGTCAGCCTGCCCGGCGTACAGCTCCCTTGGAGCAAGAGGGAGGAAGCTGATGAGCAGGTTGAAAAAATGCCTAGTGCAGGTGTCATTGACTCCTCAAAATGTCCTTGGACGTCACCTGTTCTGCTGGTTAAAAAGAAAGATGGGACCACACGTTTCAGCGTGGACTATCACCAGCTTAACAAAGTGACACTCAAAGACTCCTATTCTCTGACTGGAATAGATGACACCCTCGATGCCATTGCCAGATCACATTGATTCTCAACTTTGGACCTCAAGAACAGGTATTGGCAGTGGAGATGGACAAGATGGGGAAGGAGAAAACGGCATTTTCTACAGTGGAGGGACTGTATCAAGTCACTGTGATGCCGTATCGTTTGTGTAATGCCCCCGCCACCTTTGAATGATTGATGAAGCATGTACTGGGTGGCATGTCATGGCTATCATGCCTGGTGTACCTGGATGACATCCTCGTGCATGTGAAAACATTCCCCCAGGCCAGTGCTAATTTGGACCAGGTATTTGGGTGCCTCAGATAGGCAGGGTTAAAGTTGAGCCCAGAAATATGTACCTTGTTTGCGAAGGAAGTGGCATCTCTCAGTCACGTGATAGGTTGCGAGGGGATGAAAACCGATCCGGGTAAAGTCAAGGCGGTGGAGCTGTGGAGGAGTGACCCGTACTGAGTAAAATCAAGGAGGTGCGGGGTTGTTTGGGACTCTGCTGCTACTACAGGCGCTTTGTGGCAAAATTTGCAGAAATAGCCAGACCCCTTCACTGGCTTA
Organism: Eptatretus burgeri; assembly: GCF_056783735.1. NCBI lineage: Eukaryota > Metazoa > Chordata > Myxini > Myxiniformes > Myxinidae > Eptatretus > Eptatretus burgeri. Next base: position 157,627,043 of record NC_140961.1, read on the forward strand.
TGGAGAAGGGGATGATGTTTAATTGGACACAGGCGTGCCATGATGCCTTCCTCAAATTTAAGGGGTGTTTTTCATCTGCACCCGTTCTAGCATTCCCGACTAATAACGGGACCTTTACACTGGACACTGATGCAAGCCAGGAAGTATTAGGTGCAGTTTTGTCTCAGATGCAGGAGGGCATGGAAAGAGTGATCATGTATTACAGTCAGGCCATGAGTAGGCCCGAGCGAAACGACTGCGTCACTCGCAAAGAATTATTGGCTATTGCTATCTGCCATGAATCATTTCCACCTGTACTTGGACGGGCGAAAATTTTCGGTTCGAACTGACCATTCCTCTTTGCAATGGCTCTTACGGTTCAAGGAACCTGAGGGCCAAATTGCAAGGTGGTTGGAAAAGTTGCGGCAGTACGATTTCATTGCGACCCATAGAGCCAGCAAGGCTCATGGGAATGCCGATGCACTCTCTCGACGCCATTTTCTGGGAGAAAATTGTAAATTCTGCAAGTGACATGAGGACAGGGACCAATTGGCAGACCCCTCCCATAAGATCGTACTCTGTGCAGCCCGGGTGGCAGGGAAAGACAGATGAGGAATTTGGAACGTTGGCTTGGTGCAAGGCCCAGTGGGAAGATACCGCATTGCGACCAGTGTACGAATGGGTCAAGGCAGGTAAGAAACCCAGTGTGGAGGAAATCACCCCCCACAAAGTAAAGACAAAGACATACTAGGCTCAGTGGAAGACCCCAGAATTGAAAGATAACATCTTGTATCGCAATTGGGTGGAAATTCCTTCCGAAAGAACTTCATGGCTAATTATAGTCCCAGACCAATTTAAAACCATCATTTAACGATAGTTGCATGGTAAACTGCCTCGCCACAAATGACAAGTACAACACATTTTTGGGAACTTCTGCAGCAGTGTTGGGAAGAACTTTCCGAACAATATTTGATTTCCATTGTATAAAGAATTCCACGAGTATGTTCAGCTGTTCTCTCTGCAAAAGGTGGCTACTTTGATGAGTCAAACATTTGGATTACATTTTGTTCAACAAAATGGTTCCAGGATTTCTTTTTATCTGCAATTGTTTAATTGTATGCTTTAAAACCAGACTGATGTTGGCGCAGTGGTTAGGGCAGCGGCTTGGGATCCAAAAGGTCCTGAGTTCAAGCCCCGTTGGGCCACTGAATTAATACACCAGGGGGTTGACTCAGCCTGTCATCCTTCTGAGGTCGGCAAAATGAGTACCAGGGTACTGGGCCAGTGTATACCCCGGTTAAAATAGGTGTACCATATCCCTGTGTTGTAAGAGGCAACCAGGGTTGCGTCAGGAAGGGCATGCGGCGTAAAACATGTGCTAAATCACTATGCAGATCAAATGATCCGCTGTGGCGACCCCGAACGGGAGGAGCTGAAAGAATAAGAAGAAATTGCTTTAAAACCAGAGTACAATGAAATATTAAACTGCTGAGATTTCAGTAAAAACTGTTAAACTTGAGATGTTCTTAAACTTTTGAACGGTGGTATATATATATATATATATATATATATATATATATATATATATATATATATATATATATATATATATATATATATATATATATATATATATATATATATATATATATATATATATATATATATATATATATATATATATATATATATATATATATATATATATATATATATATATATATATATATATATATATATATATATATATACACATATACATATATATATATATATATATATATATATATATATATATATATATATATATATATATATATATATATATATATATATATATATATATATATATATATATATATATATATATATATATATATATATATATATATATATATATATATATATATATATATATATATATATACATATATATATATATATATATATATATATATATATATATATATATATATATATATATATATATATATATATATATATATATATATATATATATATATATATGTATATGTATATATATATATATACATACATATATATATATATACATACATATATATATATACATATATATACACATATATATATACATATATATACATACATATATATATATATATACATATATATATATATATATATATATATATATATATATATATATATATATATATATATATATATATATATATATATATATATACATATATATATATATATATATATATGTATATGTATATATGTATATATGTATATGTATATATATATATATATATATATATATATATATATATATATATATATATATATATATATATATATATATTGTTACAGATTCGCGCCCGCCGGCGTGCTGACGGCCACGTAACTCGAATCGCGGCACGTCGCCCACCGGACGGACAATCCAGTCGTGACCCTCTCGGACTAACGCCGGGAACCAGTCACGGGTGGACCTTTCGGTCTCACCGCGATCGAGCCAATCGGCCCCCGCGTGGGATAGGGTTGCTCGCCAAATTCGACCTACCTAAGTACCCACACGGAGGGTAGACCGGGCGATCGCACCTCGCCGCAGGTCGACTTCGGACACGGGCCACTTAAGCGACCCGTTCCGTACTATCGGGATAACCGAGCGGTGTTATCGTCGGCCTCGACGGTTCGATTAATTATCGGGCGTATTCAGCCCACTACCAACCCTTTACGTGAAGCAAGATGAGGATTCAATGAGAGAAATGACGAAGCGAAGCGGGAAAGCAGTTCAACATAAAGCACATTTATTCGCGATGAACGGAGAGCACACATATACAATTCCACCAAAAGCACATAGAAAAGAAGAGAAACACAATGCAATTTTACACAAAAAGCAAATGTAAAAGCGAAGACACAATGCAGAGCTAATACCGACTACCGAGCACACGGCAACACTTATACAATTCTACTTCACAGACGGCGCCGACAACACATACCCAAAACCAAGAAAAAGAACACCCTCAAGGATGAGGCGGGCCTGAGGCCGAGACCGGGTCGGGCCTACCCGTCTGGTGATGAGACGCGGAGCAGCGATGGTGCCTCAACTCCGCGGGCCTCGCGGACAATGTCTGGTAGGGGGTGGGAAAAGGGGCCCCCTTGGTCGCACTATCTCAGCGCGGGGGGGGAAACAGGAGGGGGTTGCTGATGCTCGGGAAAAGGAGGATTTTTACTCTGTCTCGAGTCCCGCGACGAGCGTCTCCACCTCGACCAGGTCGCGCCGTCGGCCTCCCTGGTGTGCAGGTCCCGGCACGACGCGAGCACCCCCTCGTCTGCCTTCGCCGCCTCTCCACAGCTCCGTCCTCTTCGCTCCGACTCCAATGCACACGACGACGACGACGACCAACGACCAACAACCAACGACCCTTTTCTGACGAACGCAGCCGCTTATATAAGCCCCGTGGCTTCGCCTTTGAACCCCTGCCTTCGACCTTTCACCTCGCTCCCCATTGGCCCGAGAAAACGTGGGCGTGAATGCATTTTGATCCATGAATTTGCATATAGCGACCGCCCTCCAACGCCCTGGAGGCGGGGCCAAATCGCCCCTCGCTCACCGATTGGACGGAACAAAAGTGGGCGTGTGTCGTTTTTGATCCGTTTTTGGAGCGGAAAATCCGTGGTTTTGTACACGCTGTTCGGCGCGCGCCCTGCACGAGTCCAATACCAGTACCCACAAGCGGCGCAAGAACGGTGGTGATGCGACGGTTGCGAGGTGTGACGGGAAAGGTCGTGGCTGTTGTGATGAAGCGGCGTTGTGGTGGGTGGTTGATGTTGTGACGACTGTTGAGACGCGGTTGGCGGTGGTAACAATGGCGGTTGGTCCAAAATAAAGATAGTAAAAGAAAAACGGCTATCCTGAAGAGTCGCAGCACGCATAAATGACATGTATTCCCACTAGACAACGGGTTTGGGCCTAACTACACATATACTTACCGAGATATCTCACCTAAGGGACCTGAATGGTGGTTTGCGAATTTGGTAACCACAACACGACCCCCTCCCCTTTTTACAGACTCGTCCCGAGTCGTCAAATTTTTCGTGTGCCATCATGTGTAGTTTTCCCCTAGTACATTTTACCTACGGATCCCTGAGTGCGACATTCATGGTATTCGTGTCCCCAAAATAAATAACCTGAGGGCTGCGTAACTACCTAAACAAACTCACTCACACGGACGACTTAAATAAAATTGCCGGCGCTAAGACATACATGCCGGGGGCGCACTCATATGTACAGTACATCTTAACCTTAACTTACAAATTTTACACTAAACCATGGCCCAGGATCAATGAACTCTGCAAAAGAAAAGCAGTTAGCAGGGAGCCAGGCTGCTCGCATGCAGTCTCTGGCTCAAAACAATGCAGGTGACAGGGAACGTGGCTGGCTGCTCACACGCAGTCCAAGGCCTTCCCTTTTGAACTGAACGCAGTGAACCACAATGGTGCATGGGCTGCACAACGCAGTCTCCGTGCCAGCTCAAGTGGCACATGCAATGAACACAACGGATGGATGTATGAACACAAACACGGTGCACAGGCCGCCACTGCAGGCCCGTGTTGTAGCTGCCAACAGGGCAGTTCTCGCAGCTTGCAAACTGTTGCCTTGCGGATCCTGGCGCACATGGAAATGAACAGGGGGGGGGGCAAAGCAAAAATTGAACGGGGCTGGTGAACCTGGGCAGTGGGCATGGCATGGCAAAGGCAGCAGGCAAACACAGCCCGCAGAAGAAGGCCGCTGCAGGCAAACACAGCCGGCAGATGAACTGGCCGGCACAGGCCTTGAAGAAAAACAGCCAGCAGATGAACTGGCCGGCACAGGCCTTGCAGCACAGCAGCTGCAGACGATCCAGCCGGCACAGGCCTTGCAGCACAGCAGCTGCAGATGAAGTTGGCCAGCCTTTGCCATTCCGTGGAGGTTGGTGGAGGGAGTGCGGTGGTGCTGGCCACTTGGAAGGCGGGCTCGGACCTACCTACCTGTCTCCCTCCCAACCTATCACCTTTGCCTGTCACTGTACATACCCACTCCCTTAATTTGTCAAACCCCAATTTAGCCCCAACTTATTTTTTTGTTGTTTTTATTTTTACTTCCCCACTATAAATCGTCCCCTAACCCCCTTTATCGTCCTTGTTCGGCTAACCTATCCTGTCACCTAGCCTACTCCCAACCCCTACGTTCCCTTCCCGGAGGGGAATAAGGGAGAGCGAACGTCCTGTGTCGAGGCCCAACGAAGCCTCAGAATGGCCTCCCCAGAGTTCGGCGATCTATAACCAAAGTGGGTCCAGCGGCCCACAACGACAGCGAGGGAATGGATGGTGCGAAGGGGTACATCTCCTAATCTACCCTAACCATTTAACTGTTAAACTACCCCGGGGCTTTCAACAAGCGCCTCTCGCTTAAACTATTGGTTCTAACAACCCAGATTCCCGTCGCCTGTGTTGGTGTCCTCACAATTTCGGGCCTCGCCCCCCAATTTTCTCTCCGTGCCCTCACACGGTCTCATGGCTGGGACACGTGGCTCCCTTTGGCAGGCACGACCCTCTGCCGATTCTCCGACGATGGCACCCCCGGGCACTACACTGCCTCCGAGCCTACCAGCTCCCTAACACCGGGGAGTGCCCCCCATGGCACCTCCCCTGAAACGCACACGTGGCAGCCTGGCTTCCCAGGCCCCTTTCCGAGGGTCACCCTTGCCCACAACACTGCCCACGCGGCTAATGGTGCCCCGGGCCCCCGCACCAAGCAGGCGCACCCGTGCCCACTACTCTATCCCGGCCCCCCCATGGGCCCATGGCCTACCGCGGCCGACTAGCCTGGTGCCCGGGGTACCCACTCAGCGATACTCACCTTTCGCAGCCACGCTCCCAAGCCCGTCAACAGGGCTCCTGCACCCCTCCAAACGGGTTTCGAGCCTACACTCCCATCAACAACAAAACGACCTCCATTTTTCAATTTGACTAACCCAGCTAACTCACTTTACTCTGACCCTGGGGTCCCTTTGGGCGGGAGTCACTCCTCCCCCCAATCACTCATCGCACCATGCATTCCCCATTCGCTCCATACACACAGACCCGCTGGCCTCACTCACTCACCAAGCACATGCTTCCAATTCACTCACCAACAACTCTTCAACACACACACCACTGAACTCTGCCATCCTTCTAACTACCTCCCCTAACTAACTCGTGCTCCCACGTCGTCCCTTAAACTATAGCACGTTCCATTTAACACTACGTCGCTAAACTACGTCCCCTACACATCCACAGTCTGTCACTGTCTCAAAATAATCCCATTAATCAATTTCTCAACCTAAATCTCGCTACAATCCCTCTAACTAATCCATTCCACGGACGCCATGAGTACTTACCCCTGCCCCATGAAGTCGGTCTAACTAAGCGAACCCTTCCCCCTAACTAGTTTCCATCCTGTGCCCCGGGTCAAGGGGGTCTTCCACCCCTTGCCCAGGAATCCTATGCACCCGAAAGTGAGGCTTGCTTTTTTTTTTTTTACCTGCGCAGCACCAGTGCGGCAACTCAGAGCTCGCGCACTTTACACCTGCCCGTGACGTCATGCAGCTGCACGTGTACCTCGTCCCTTCTTGGACGGTACCATCCGGCAGGGATTCCCCTCCTGCCGGATTCCAACCCCACGTGCAGCCATGACGTCACCGTGCGCATAAAAAAACACAAGCCCCACGTCTCGAGGGGTTCCCCACGCGAACACATGTGCTTTGCCCGTTGGAGCTTAACACACACGATCGCGTGGAGAACCCGTCCGGTCCAAATCCATTATCCTGCCTAAACTTTGTCCGTCCGCGGGATCGGCAAATCCACCGCGTGCGTTTCCGGACCGGGACTTCACTCTCGCAAGCGAGCACGTGGCGGTCTCGTGCGTTGCACAGCACGGACCTCGTGCTCACTGCTGGGTGAACCCGGCACGGTCCCCGAAACAACTACAGCCGCTACTCGGCTTTCTTTCTTCTCATGTCTCCGTCGTCGTCGCCATTCAACACACGCATACCTGCGTGTCAAGACGCTCACACTCCACTCCATTATATTCACACCGGGAGACGCGGCTGCGTGCTCCCGCATGCCGACCGACATCTCCCTCACATACCGCTCTCTCACACACACAGTCTCCCTTGCACTCGGCCGTTCACTCCCGCGTGCCTCACTACTCACACAAACCATACTACTCACACACGCGGGGGCACTCACCCGCGGTGCCTCATCCACACTGGCCGTTTCATCCACACACACGGCCTCTTCCACACACGGTGCCTCACCCACACACGCGGGGGCACTCACCCGCGGTGCCTCACTCACACTGGCCGTTTCATCCACACACACGGCCTCTTCCACACACGGTGCCTCACCCACACACGGCGTGCTGGGAAGCACGTACTCCGGCACCATCGCCACCACACCACTCACACACGGGGTCGCTTCCACACACGGGGACGCACTCACACCTTGCACCACACACACAGGGACAACCACACTGGGGATTCGTGTCCCCACAAGGGTCTCCGGGGCCTCCATACCCCCCCAAGCTCTCCGTGCACCCGTTCGCAGCACTCCTCCCCCCAACCTCGCAAAGCACGACCGAACTCACCTGGTCGTGATCCGCTTCAAGGGGGCATACTCCCTCCCCTCGTTCCTGGAGGAGGCCATCCAGGTGCTCGCACCGGGTCCCTGCACGGTCCGCCAGCTCACCCCCATTGTCCTCCACTACCTCCGTGTGTGTGTGTGTGCGTCACTAACCTTGTCCAATTCACCCTCTATCTCCCGTGTCTCTATACATTTTATTCTTTCTGTCGTCTCCTCGTGTCTATTGGTCTCTGCTTCTTTCTGGCGTCTTTCCCTTATCTTTATGTCGGTCAACCTTGCTTTCTCCTTCAGTCGCTCCCGTCCTTCCCTGTTTTTCACTCCTTGCTCTTTCACGATCTCCGCGTACCTCATCCTTGCTTTCCGTCTTAATTGTTCTCTTCTCTCCCTCGCAATTCCTTTCACCTCGTCTCTTGTCTCCCGTGTCTCTATACATTTTCTCTCCTTGTTCCTTATTTCTGTCTCTTCCTGGTTCCTTTTTCCTTCCCATCTGAGTCGTTCTTTCTCTCTGAGCCCCATTAGCTGTTCGTTCTCCCTCCGGAGCTCCTCAATCTCCGTTGACTCCAGTTTCGCTCTCCGTTTTAGTTGTTCAATTTCACACTCATATAGTTGTTGTTTTCTCTCCCACTGTGCCTCCTGCTCTTTGTTTTCCAATCTCATTGTTTCTTTCAATTGGCTCATTTCCTTCCTGTGTTTCATTCGCTGTTCTCTCACTACTCTTCCTCGTTTCCTCTCCTGTCCTTCCTTCTCCAGTTTCATGGTTTTCTTCATTTGGTTAATCTCCTTTTTGTGTTTCATTCGCTGCTGTCTCATTACTCTTCCTCGTTTCCTCTCCTGTCTTTCTTTATCCAGTTTCATGGTTTTCTTCATTTGGTTCATCTCCATTTTGTGTTTCATTCACTGTTCTTTGTCTATCTCCTCGTACTCCAGCCTCAGCTTTTCTTTCAATTGGTCAACCTCAGATTCATGTTCTTTTTGTTTTCTATTCCATTGTTCCTCTTGTTCTTCCCTCTCCAATCTCCTTGTGTCCTTCAATCTCCTGATTTCTCCTTCCTGCTTCATTCCTTGCTCCTTCAACTTCTCCTCGTATTCCAACCTATTTTTTTCCTTTTGTCGTTCAGTTTCAAATTCATACACTTTCAGTTTTTTATTCCACTGTCTCTCTTGTTCCTCATTCTGCAATCTCGTTATTTCATTCAGTTGGCTGACTTCCTTCTCCTGTCTGATTTGTTCTTCCTTCATTACTCTTTTTTGCATCTCATTCTGCAATCTCGTGGTTTCCTTCAGTTGGCTGATTTCCTTCTCCTGTCTCATTCCTTGTTCTTTCAGTACTCTTTCTTGTTCCTCATTCTTTAATCTGGCCTTTGCTTCCAGCTGTTCGATCTGTACTGTGTGGTTTCTTAACGTTTCATTCTCTGTTGTCGTTCTTTCATCTCTCACCATCCTCAACTCGTTTTGTAATTCCCTCTCTTTGTTCTGGTGTTTCTGTAACTCAGAAGCTTTCTTTTCCAATTCCTTTCTCATCCCCGCACACTCCGACTTTGCTTTGGCTTCGAATTGTTCAATCTGCTCAGTGTGGTTCCTTAACGTTTCATTCTCTGTTTTCTTCCTTTCCTCTTTTAACATCCTCAGTTCGTCTTGTAATCCTCTTTCTTTGTTTTCGTGTTTCAGTATCTCAGAAGTTTTTGTTTCCAATTCCTTTCTCAATTTGCGTGCTTCTTCACTCATTTCATATCTTCTTTCCACCGCTTCCCTCCTCAATTCGTCCCTTTTTTTACTGTATTCATTTAGTTTTTTCTGCCATTCCTTTCCCATTCTAATCTCCCCTTCCAGGATTTCTCTTTTAAACTGGCTTGCCCTTACCTCTCACTTCAGTAGTTCCAATTCCCCATCTTGTTCGCGTTTTTCCTTTTCGAGCTTTGTTTTCCTTTCTCCTTCCTCCCTCAATTCTCCCTGCAGTTCTTCGAACTGTTCTGACTTTTCCAGCAATTCCTCCAACCTTTCCTCGAGCTGTCTCTCTCCTCTTTTTATCTTCCATTCTAGGCTTTCTCTTTCCTGATTGCCTGTTCTTATCTCTTCCTTCAATTGTTCCAACTCCCCATCGTGTTCACATTTTTTCTCTTCCAACAGTATTTCCCTCACTCTCTCCTCCAGTTCTTTGAACCGCCTTGCTTGCTCCAATAATTTTTCCATTAATTGTTTTACTTCCAAGTCGTGCTCCTTTTGTTTCTTTTCGAGCTCGGTTTTCCATTCTTCCTCCCATTGTTTCCTTTCCTGGGAGATACCAATCTGCTGTTCCTCTATTCTTTTGTTCAGTTTGCTCTTCGCATATTCCAACTGACGGGTATAAAACACTACCAAATTCTTTTTCCCACGTAATTTGTCGACTCTATTGGCCAAGTCATGTTTTTGCCACCGAATTCGTTCCAGTAAATCGTCCAATCACTGTGTCCCCCCGTACACGAAATTTTTCTGAAGCGCATCTGCGTGCCGTTGTGACTCGTCCACTCCACGTTGCACCTTCTCGATATATTCTTCATAACGCTTCACCTTTTCCAAGACATCCCCCAATTGTGCCTGAAGCCTGCCAATGCTCGCATAGTCATCCTGCCACGCCTGCCATGGCACATGCCGTGACCACGTGCCTTGAACCGGTGACTGGGAGCTCACGCCTCGTGCTGTGCCATTAATATCAGCCCGCTCCGTGCTGCCATTGTGCGACTCCGTTTGCCGGCAAAGTTCGTGCTCAAGCCGCTCCCACTGACCACAGTTAGTGGTGGGGTTATAATTATAAAAAGAACCGACCTGGGCCATGGATCCTACATGACGACACATACCTAATACCCCCGGCTCCCGCTCGCCTTGAGACGCCATCTTGCTTCTCTTAAAGGGTTAATTTAGCTCGCTCGTAATTTGGAGGGAATCGGGGGTCGCTTCTCTCACCCCTGGACCGATTCCCGTGAATTTAGCCGGAGACAGGAGAGCCCGTTGTCCCGTTCTCCAATACCAGTGCCGCGAGGAGGGCGATGAGTTTGTATCGCACGACCTGACACCAGTGTAACGGATTCGCGCCCGCCGGCGTGCTGACGGCCACGTAACTCGAATCGCGGCACGTCGCCCACCGGACGGACAATCCAGTCGTGACCCTCTCGGACTAACGCCGGGAACCAGTCACGGCTGGACCTTTCAGTCTCACCGCGATCGAGCCAATCGGCCCCCGCGTGGGATAGGGTTGCTCGCCAAATTCGACCTACCTAAGTACCCACACGGAGGGTAGACCGGGCGATCGCACCTCGCCGCAGGTCGACTTCGGACACGGGCCACTTAAGCGACCCATTCCGTACTATCGGGATAACCGAGCGGTGTTATCGTCGGCCTCGACGGTTCGATTAATTATCGGGCGTATTCAGCCCACTACCAACCCTTTACGTGAAGCAAGATGAGGATTCAATGAGAGAAATGACGAAGCGAAGCGGGAAAGCAGTTCAACATAAAGCACATTTATTCGCGATGAACGGAGAGCACACATATACAATTCCACCAAAAGCACATAGAAAAGAAGAGAAACACAATGCAATTTTACACAAAAAGCAAATGTAAAAGCGAAGACACAATGCAGAGCTAATACCGACTACCGAGCACACGGCAACACTTATACAATTCTACTTCACAGACGGCGCCGACAACACATACCCAAAACCAAGAAAAAGAACACCCTCAAGGATGAGGCGGGCCTGGGGCCGAGACCGGGTCGGGCCTACCCGTCTGATGATGAGACGCGGAGCGGCGATGGTGCCTCAACTCCGCGGGCCTCGCGGACAGTGTCTGGTAGGGGGTGGGAAAAGGGGCCCCCTTGGTCGCACTATCTCAGCGCGGGGGGGAAACAGGAGGGGGTTGCTGATGCTCGGGGAAAGGAGGGTTTTTACTCTGTCTCGAGTCCCGCGACGAGCGTCTCCACCTCGACCAGGTCGCGCCGTCGGCCTCCCTGGTGTGCAGCTCCCGGCACGACGCGAGCACCCCCTCGTCTGCCTTCGCCGCCTCTCCACAGCTCCGTCCTCTTCGCTCCGACTCCAACGCACACGACGACGACGACGACCAATGACCAACAACCAACGACCCTTTTCTGACGAACGCAGCCACTTATATAAGCCCCGTGGCTTCGCCTTTGAACCCCTGCCTTCGACCTTTCACCTCGCTCCCCATTGGCCCGAGAAAAAGTGGGCGTGAATGCATTTTGATCCATGAATTTGCATATAGCGACCGCCCTCCAACGCCCTGGAGGCGGGGCCAAATCGCCCCTCGCTCACCGATTGGACGGAACAAAAGTGGGCGTGTGTCGTTTTTGATCCGTTTTTGGAGCGGAAAATCCGTGGTTTTGTACACGCTGTTCGGCGCGCGCCCTGCACGAGTCCAATACCAGTACCCACAAGCGGCGCAAGAACGGTGGCGATGCGACGGTTGCGAGGTGTGACGGGAAAGGTCGTGGCTGTTGTGGTGAAGCGGCGTTGTGGTGGGTGGTTGATGTTGTGACGACTGTTGAGACGCGGTTGGCGGTGGTAACAATGGCGGTTGGTCCAAAATAAAGATAGTAAAAGAAAAACGGCTATCCTGAAGAGTCGCAGCACGCATAAATGACATGTATTCCCACTAGACAACGGGTTTGGGCCTAACTACACATATACTTACCGAGATATCTCACCTAAGGGACCTGAATGGTGGTTTGCGAATTTGGTAACCACAACAATATATATATATATATATATATATATATATATATATATATATATATATATATATATATATATATATATATATATATATATTCGTGTGTTGATATATCCCTGAAAATGGCAATCGTTAATAATATTCATCATCAATCTATGAAACATCACCATCATTTGTTCAGTCTCTTCTCTTGTAAGAAAAGGTGCATTATCACCTGCATACTTAACATCGATTTCTCTTATTCATCTTGCAAAGTAATTCATTTTTGATGTAATTTTGAAAGTTATGTTCCTTTTTATATTTTTTATTTTCATTAATTTGAAGATAGTCGCAGAATATACATTTTTTTTATGGGCTTTTGACTGTGTTTAATCCCATGATATCACATGCAGGACAATTCTCAAATTTGTTATTTAGAGAATCAGGGATTCAAGAGGCTCAAGATCGAGTATACGATTCATATTTATTATGTAAAACTTCACTGCAAATAAATTTAATCTTCGGTACCATCTTAGGTCCTTTCATTGGTGCTTTCACAATCATCTACTAGGTGTTTAACCCTCTAGAGCCCCAGGGGTTATTTTTTTGTTCACCCAGAACATTTTGTGGGCTCTAGAGGGTTAAAACTACTTTCGTAACTATCATTTGAACACAAAATCTTGGTGTCATAACTGTCTTCTGTTCCAACAGAGATACTATCATCACTCTCATAATCTTCCAAATCTTCACTTTAATAAGATTCATATTTATATAGTTGAAAAAACATTACCATCGATATCCAGGTACTTTTTTTCATTAACAGATTCAACAACGACATTTTTTGTGTTTAAGGTAATTTTATAATGGTCTTTAACTAGTACTGAACAAAATGTCATTTCCCCTAATACATTAACATCCTTTATTTCATCAAGATTTACATCTTTAGGATAAGGAGAGGAGATTGGGACCATACTCTGTTCAGAGCATTGGTGCTGCTTAGGCAGTCTCGTTGGCTATTGGGCACAATCCTGGATGAGTCTCCACTCCAACACAGTATATCAACATGCTGGCACTCATTTTGAAGACCTCGGAAGGATGACAGGTCGGGTTAACCCCGACATCTCTAAATGAATTCCATCTAAACATCAACCAAACAACACAAATTAATAATAGCTCTGATTCTCTCTTATTTTCGTTTTATTTAACAATAGTTAGGAATATACATGTGAGGAATATACATTAACATCCGCTGTATGTTAAAATTCCTCTTTTTGGCCAATCCAAGGAAGCAAATTTTATTTCTGCGGGCCTGTGTAACATGACACATAGCAACGAGCATGAACATTTCGCCACGTGCGTTTTTCGGCTATTTTCCCGCGTCAAATATGGAGACTTCTTGTCATTATTCTGAGAGGTAAGTAAACATATTACATATCAATATGATCACAAAGTAGCTGCATATGGTTATATTTGAGATGGCTGTTTAAATTACATGATAGTTGAGACCAAGCTTGTGCAACTATGGCATGCATTTGATGTGGGATGTACTATTTCAGATGTGGGTTCTTCGAACAACGAAGTGGCTCCCAACGCTGGCCCCTTCTGTGCCACTTCTAAGCCGTCGACGAAGAATAAGAAGCTGAAGAAGGCGAGAAAGAAGAAGTCGTGTGTGACCAGACCACGGGGAAGAGCTGAAATCGATAGGGACGACCAGAGCAATGTATGTGGTCTGTGTGATGGAAACTACTGGGATGACGACAACCAGGATTCAGACTTCTGGATCCAATGTCTGCTTTGTTCCACATGGTTCCATGATACATGTTTACCGGTTTACGGAAGAGCGGGGGATAATTTCATCTTTGAGGATTGTGCAGATTAATTATGTACTAGTAGTTGTGATCAGACGTACCAGATGTTTGAATGTCCCTTCATCACCATAATAAGTAGGCCTGCCTTTAGGGTACTAGCTGCCATTTAGTTACTTGTTAACTCAGATTACCGGTTGGTTCATTTTCATTCATTGTTCCTCCAACGAATAATTTAATTTGACAATGTTACCTTGTCCCCAATTGTGATGTTTAATAAAATCCATTGAACATTCTCACACGTTATCTTTGATCAATTATAAAATAATTAACCCCAAGAAATTGCAGTCGTGATTCCATCATGTCGACTCTGTGATTCCATCACAAGTTTCAATTAACTGGGGATCTCACAAAATTATCCCCAATTAAAAGTGTATTGATTTAATTTGCAACACAGAAGCCCAGAATAGCTTGAATATCACTGATCCTTTTATCTTTTGAATGAGAGCAGAATTATCGTTATTTCCACTTTGTATCGGAAAACGTCATTTGTGCACGTGATTCCATCACGAAATTTAACTAATTCCCCAAATTCGAACAGCCGACGCTAGACTACTGCATGAAACTTTATAGTGTGGATCATATTCCATGCTTTTTCATGCACACAATTTTACCTCCTTTCTCTAATGGAAAACGGCGATAATCTAGGTGGATATGTCAAGAAATGCATTAAATGAGTGATTATGTCAAGCTGGAATTCATGTTTAGGGTTGTTGAAAAAAATACAAATTTCTCCTTGCATATTGCTGATGGTCTTGTCATTTCTTTCTAATGTTTTTCTTTCTAATTTCTTTCTTTCTTTTCTTCATCCATAAGTTTTTGCTTTTTTGATACTTTTTCTTGTTTAATCGCTTTTTCTAGTTTTGAATATATTGGCAGAAGGAGAGGAGAAACTTTTGTTCGAGCTGCTTTAATTGATGTTCTTCCTGTTATAAGAAAAGCCCTTCCACTGAAGCAAATTAAAGACTTCATATTATTAACCATAATTTTTCTTTTATCCAATCGTTGTTATATTTATCTTTATTCAATTCTACATCCGCGACATAATTCTCAGTATCCTTGACTAATGTGGACAATGAGTGAAACTTGTCTTCTCTGTCTTGATGTATTGTATTTATAAAGTAAGAAAGTTGGTGGGTAAAATAGTTTTCAGCACAGATTCACCAATAAATTAACCGGAATTTTCCTCAAGAAAATTTTAGTTTAAACGAAAAGCATCGATAAATTACTGTGAGATTTTCACC
This sequence comes from Eptatretus burgeri, assembly GCF_056783735.1. Taxonomy (NCBI): domain Eukaryota; kingdom Metazoa; phylum Chordata; class Myxini; order Myxiniformes; family Myxinidae; genus Eptatretus; species Eptatretus burgeri. Next base: position 157,642,485 of record NC_140961.1, read on the forward strand.
AAGAACATTTTATTTTAAGCAAAGTTTTTCGAAATAAATATGGTGAATACAATGTAGTGCGAAGTTTGTAATCATAAATATAAATGTTTTCCAAAACATCTTACAACCAACAAACACACATTCCATCTTTTCAGACAAATATCTCCATTTGAACGAGAGACAAAATAATTGTGATGTCTGTTCAAAGGATGTTTTAATAGAGAGTTATAGAAAACACCTTCATTCACAAAAACACGTCAACAACTTTGAGAGAAACTTGCAGAGAAATAAGAAGAAAATTGGATTAGTGGAAGATGTCACTGAGACAAAACCATTTGAAATAACAACTCTTCAAAGATGTTTTAAAGTTCAAATAGAGGAAAAACTTATGAGATTTAATGTTCGTGTAAGATCATTTGGGAAGCGATTCATATCTCAAAGGATTCAATTCTACTGACAATTCTACTGACAAAGATTCTACTGACAATTATCAAGGTTGTCAGTAGAATGGTGAAAAGCATAAATCAGTCAAGGTATATCATGAAGCCTCCTTTACCTTCTCAAGAGAAGATAATGTTGTTGAAGAAAAATATATGTGAACAAATCCACCACACCTTATCACATCAATGGATAGCTTCCTTAAATCTCCTCTCTTTGAAGAGCTTGTTAGATTTGAATTATAAGAACAACAAGATAGTGTGTTCAACATTGGGAATGTTTCTTGTATTGATCTTAATATTCTTAAATCCTCTCCACAAAAGGTTTCTTCTTATTTCGATTTACTGAAGTAAATAGAGAATAAAAAGGCAAGAATTAATATTAACAATACTGATAAATAGTTTCTCTGCAGTATCTTAGCACATCTTAATCCACAGGAAAGGAACTATGAAAGAGTTTCAAAGTATCAGAAATATGAGAATAAATTAGAAACTGGTTATCTGGGCATCTCTGCAGGAGAACCCATTCGCTTAAAAGAGATAACAAAGTTTGAGAATATGAATAACCTATCAATAAATGTTTATGGTTTAATTGATAAAAACAAGGTCCAAATTCTGAAAGTTAGTAATGCTGTATCCAATGATAATTGGTCAAATGACTGGGATGTATATCTCCTTTATTTCATTAATAAAGAAACCGCTCATTATGCTTTTGTCAAAAACTTTTCTGGATTGGTAAGTAGTCAACTTTATTAATCAAAGCATAAATCATATCCTTGTAAGAGATGTCTAAATATCTTTCAATCTCAAAAAAGACTTGATAAACATTTCAAGTATTGTTCTACTCATAAAGCAGCAGTTGTTGAGATGCCAGGACCTGGAGATGAAGTTGTATTTAATGAAGCAAGTAAATGCACAACACACCCATTTGTAATATATGCTGATATTAACAGCCAATTGGAAAAGACTGATGACATTAAAAAATATCAAAAGCATATCCCTTGTGGGTTTTGTTGTTACATTAAGTCATCTGTCAGAAGGAAATATGATGATACGTTGGAGTTGTATAGAGGAACTGATGATGCTGATGAATTTGATAAAAGGATTGAGGATGATTGTATTAAGTTAACTACAATTATGTCAAGAAAAACTAAACCCCATAACTTATCTCCAAATGAAGAGAAAGAATTTGAAGAAGCAAGGATTAGTCATAGATGCTCAGAGGCTTTAGTAAAAACTGAATAAAGGGTTAGAGATCATTGCCATATGATGGTGAAATATAGAGGAGCAGCTCATAATAATTGCAATCTTTATTATAGAATCCCAACATTCATGCCTGTATTTCTTCATAATATTTGCTATTATGATACACATCTCTTTCTAAAAGAACTAAGTAAGCCTTCTGGAAAGATGATAGCAATTCCAAATACAGATCAAAATTACATCTCATTCACAAAATTGATCTATGCTTGTGAAATGGGTGCAAATATAAATATTACATTTCTTGATTGTAAAAAATTTATGACAAGCCCTCTAAGTTCTTTGGATTCAAACATCTCCTCTTTTCTTCGATTTTCTAGTTAATTTAGGACTGAAACCAACTTTGGCAAAGACATTTATCTTCTTTCTAAAAAGGGCATTTACCCATATGATAATATGGATTCCTTTGAAAGACTTAAAGAAATAAGACTTCCTCCTCAAAACCTTTTTTATGCCAAGTTAGGAAGATGTCATATTATGGGTGAAGAATATGAAAGAGCAAAACAAGTTTGGAAAGAGTTTGAGATAAGGAATATGGGTGAATATCATGACCTTTATTTAATAAGTGATGTTTTATTACTCTCTGATGTGTAGGAGAAATTTAGAGAAGTTTGTTATAATAAAGATTTCTGTGGACTTGATCCTGCTCATTATTTTACATCTCCTGGACTAGCCTGGATGGCTATGTTAAAAATGACTAAGCAACCCCTTGATCTTAAAAGTGATGTAGATATGCTGTTGATGATTGAGAAGGCTAAAAGAGGAGGAATTTCACAAGATTTTTCAAAGAGATATGCTAAGGCAAATAATAAATATCTTTCAGACTTCTCACCTGAATAAGCCACATCTTACTGAATGTACTTTCATGCTCATAACTTGTATGGCTGTGCAATGTCTGAATCTCAACCCAATGGTAATTTTAAATGTGTGAAAGAATATAAGCACAAATCTATCTGAGATGATATAATCTCCACAAGTCAAGAAGATTTAGATAAATGGAATTAGAGTATTATTTTGAAGTAGATTTAAACTCTCAGAGAAAACTTCAGCACAAACATAAAGGCCTTCCTTATTGAGCTGATAAAGAGATCCCCAATCAAGAGCTATTCAGTCGTTATCAACAACATTTCTTCAGTTCTTCAAATGAGTTTACATATATTCCTCCAACTCAATTACTCACAACATTGTTTGAAAAAGAGAAGTATGTTTTACATCAACGAAATCTAAAGCAATTTATCGAAGCGGGACTACAAGTTAAAAAGGTACAAAGGGCACAAAAGTTTAGTCAGTCATTGGTTCGGTAAATGTATTGATTATAATACGAGGATGAGAACAAAGGCGAATAATGATTTTTGAGAAGGACTTTTTTCAAGTTGATGAATAATTCTGTATCTGGTAAAACAATGGAAAATATAAGGAATGGACCAAATGTAAGACTTGCAACAACTTGGAAGCAGGTGGAGAAGTTGAGAAATGAACCAAGCTTTAAAAGAGTACAAATATTTACAGATAATTTTTGCGCTGTTCATTTGAATAAAGAGAGTATAAAGATGGATAAACCGATTTGTGTGGGTATATCTGTTTTTGATCTTTCAAAGTGTTTAATGTATGATTACTTTTATAATAATCTAAAGAAAATATATGGTGAGAATATTGAATTGCTATATATGGATACGGATAGCTTCATACTCGAGATAACTACAGAAGATATTTATAAGGATATGAAAGAAGATGAAAATAGTTTTGATACAACTAATTATGATCCTAATAAGTCACTTTTAAAAAAAAATAAGAATAAAAAGGTCATTGGTACATTTAAAGATTAATTTGGTGAAAAGAATCTAAGTGAATTTGGAGGTGTTAGGTCAAAGGCATTTGCTTGTAAATACTTAACGAGAGCGTTAAATTAATTCAAATGTGAAAAGAAACTAAAAGGTCTAAAGAAGAGTGTATAAAAAGACCAGGAACTTTCAACATTACCTTGAATGTATGTGAAAGATAATGGATGTTTATCGAGAAATGAATCTTATTCAAAATTATAAACAAAATATTCTCAGAGACAGTAAGTAAGAAAGCTCTAACAGCATTTGAGGATAAAAGATATATTGACTGATGCAATAAATATTTTGTTGCGAATCTTGAAGCCATTAGCACACAACATACAGGTCCTTCATATCAGTTATATCGGTAAGTACATGTTGCCAGTTCGGGCCCTGACCCTAGTCTAATGGGTAATTAAATGTCCATGCGCTGTGATTTATCTTTATAGTTAGGATACCCCTTCTTTTTTGGAAAACCTCATCTTCGTCAGCTGCAAAACGCCCGTTGGTTGTGGACATGCTGCGGAGCAGCAAAAGCACTCAGCTCCCGGCGTCCCCCATGCGCTTAGTAGGGGAAAGGTGAAGCCCCCACCCACCAAACCCTCCACTCCCGGCATTCTCTGCATGCTCAGTAGGTGAAAGGTGAAGCCCCCACCCACCAAACCTTCTGCTCCCGGCATTCTCCACGCATTCGCTGGAATGCGGGTGTGTTCAGAATGCATTCCAAACTGAATTCCTTACCTAATGTGGGCATAAAATCGACTCGCGGGGGGAATGTAACGCGGCAGCCCCCACCGATGGCGCATGAGTCACGCTGGACGTAAGCCGTGCCCGAGAGGGATAAGAAAGGAAAAGAGAGAGAGAGAGAGAGAGAGAGAGAGAGAGAGAGAGAGAGAGAGAGAGAGAGAGAGACAGACAGACAGACAGACAGACAGACAGACAGACAGACAGACAGACAGACAGACAGACAGACAGACAGACAGAGAGACAGAGAGACAGAGACAAAGACGGAAATAGCAGCATTCGGCTTCTTGGTTCTTGGTCGGTGCTTCATCGGGAAGGATCAGCGCCTCGGCTCCTCAGCATGTGTTCCGAAGTGCGAGAGGATCCGCCGGAGCTCGAAAAGTGAACGCAGCTCGCGGTGGTTGGATCCAGCTGCTCTCGCTGGTTCCCGGTCCAGTTCTGCCCAGAGGACCTGATCCTGGAAGACCGCACGAGGCGGAAAGGTCCAAAATAGACCCTGGCCTTAGCTCCACAATCCTCCCAGCTGAAGGGCGAAATAAAGGAGTCGGCCACCACTGCGTGTGTGTGTGTGTGTGTGTGTGTGTGTGTGTGTGTGTGTGTGTGTGTGTGTGTGTGTGTGTGTTTGGGTGGCACCAGTCAATAAGTAGTGAATTGTATAAATGCCGTGCTGTACATACGTGCCTTGAATATTCGGTTTAATTCCGCTCTTATGTGTTCCCTGGTCCCCTCATTTCAGTATAAAAAACCCCCGATTGTTGTATGTATCAGCTCGTTTTGTGTTTCTTACATTGGTTTGACATGACGTGTTATTGAGAAGTAGTTAAAGCTGTTACGGCTCTAAGGGGACATTTGGACCGACGGTTCTGGACGATTCAACCGCTCGGCATCTCACACGGAACGAGCATGCTAAGCGGCTCGTTTTCGTACGAGTTCCACCGAGGGTGAAATTCTCCGGTAGTTGACCATGGAGGTATTTAGGTAAATTGAAATTGGCAATCGACCCGACTCCAAGTGGTCTATTCATGGGTGAATTTCGGTCCGTTAGAGGACCTGCCGACTTCGGACTTATCCGGGCTTATCTGAATTCTGGGCGATCGGTCGAGCTGACTTGCGGCTGCATCAGGCGGTCGTGCCATGGACGACGTCCGGCCCCACAACAATATTACCTCATGGGTTTAAAGTATATCTGTTATTTAAAAAAATGTTGTTGATGGTTTTTACGGGCTACCGCTGCATTATTTTTAATTGATGAATAAATTAAGTTATTCCTGAAAATAAAACAAATATTTATAGTATCTCTATATGACTACTGTATTTGATTGAAGAAATGATCATGTGAAAGGGGGGTGAAGCCCAGCCCTGCAGGAATAGTAGTCTTAATGGGGAGGCAGTTGATGTAATAATGTGTTTCATTTTGAAAAGGAGAAATATGAGTGAGCATAAGCTAGCGATATTGCAAATTTGAGAAATGAGACACATTACTGTCGCAAACCCTCCATTTTTATAGGACTACAGTGGGATTCAGAGAAAATTCCGGCACCTGGCATTACAACAGAGATAACTTCATCCAAAATATGTCTGTTTCATGAATCTTTTTCTCAAAGATGGTTTTAAAATAAAAAAATCACGAACATTTTATAAATGTACATGTAATGTCCAAGTTTCAATAAAGTCCCATGTTCTTTTTCTGAAGACTGTGTGATATAATGTGTTCTATGACCTTTTCATTTCCTGATATAATGTTGATGAATTGACTGCTGCTTCTAGCTTTAAAGAACCTTGCAATTACACTCATCAGTTTTGCTATTTTTAAATATATTATAATTGTTTATCTTTAGCTCCCTACCCTTTCCCCTGGAGTGTGCAGGAGGAGGGGGCCACTGCAGACACTGTGAGCTGCAGACCAATTGTATTGAAACTGTGATGCCTGAACCTACTCCTCATCACTTGGCTCCCGCCTTGTCAAACACGAAAAGTACAGGATGAGACAATTTTACCATAACTATCTTAAAATGCCTCGGTCCATCCACACAATTACAACTGACCACAATTTTTCATGAGAAATGTGGATGTGGGAATTTACTGGGTGAGTCAATGACTTCACAGAATCTGGAAGAAACTCTTAGAGATATTGTAATGGTGGTGTTTGTGAGTAAAGTGCACACTGGTTCTCAGATGTACTATAACCTACATTCCCAAGTGAGGCTGTGCATTATTAAATGTTCTCAGTTTCAAGTGACATCTCATATTTCCTTATCTTCATCTGAAAGCAGAAAACAAGTTTGAAAATGTTGCCACATTGTTCGTAGTTAAACATCAATGTCCCCTTGACAAGAATCGGTGACGGAAAGCAAGTTATTCACTTGGCTTGCAAGGGGAAGACGTTGATTGTGTTTGATATTTCTTAGACTTTTGGACAACCATCACTCCACCAGGAATCTATGCACAAATATTAACGATGAAACTGCCACTTCAAGGCAGAAACTTCATGCTCTTACATTCCTAAACCATACCGCTACTCCACTACAAGCCTTGATGTTCAATAACACAGAGTAAAAAAGGATGTGCAACATATAGTGCAGCTTTGATGGTGTTTTACCATCAGTTAATTATTTATCAACAGCAAATGCAGCTGTTTAAGCTCCTCTGTTGCACAGACACTCAGAGTCTTTATTTTTCACGACACAAATGAAGTTTCATAAAATTATCAATTAATGTTAAATACGTTTGTACTCGTTATTCAATATAATTGAGCTATTGACTTTTCATATAATTGGCTGATGATTAATTTTTCAAAAACATGTAGCACTGATAACGATATGACGAAGATTAAACATTATGTTGTAAATTTATGTTTTGAAATTATTTCTCCAAAAGGTTGATTCGCGACTTGGAATCAGTCTATATATTGGTGTTATTTACTTCCAAATCATGAATGGTGTTAACAAACAAAACAATGCTGATAAAATGTGTGGCTATATTTCTACAACGGTGCAGTCAATTCATTTTTACCAAATGTCAGCAGATATTTTTGTTAAATTTCCTCATTTTGTTCTGCATTCATACAGCAGTGCCTGAGAAAGAAATATGTAAAGTTATGGAAATACCGGACTTGCAGAGTGTTGTGAAGCAAGGAGACATCATGCTTGCTGGGTTTTTCCGTCTTCATTCATCCAAACCAAGTTCTGTCTCGAGGTTCAAGGAATCGCCCCGGCAGCCGGACTGCTTCAAGTAATTATTGAGCTCTTATTTTATTGCAGAAAACAATCTTGAATATCTTCCAGATCCACTGGTTTGTACTTATAAAAATACTTTTTAATATTAAATATTTTTGACTTTCTGGGCTAATTTTATCCATTTATTTGTTTTTTATGGATTAAATCAGAAAACACTTTCTTTAAAAATGTTACATTTCAAAGTTTTGCGTGACGAACACAAGATTATCTTGTCCTTTTGCAGGGAAATGTTTCACTTGGTGTAATTCCTTAAATGTTAACATTATTTTCAAAGACTCGGTGTCGCATCACATGAACTGATAAACATGGTTGAAATCTGTCAAAATACTGCAATATTTATTGAGCATTGAATTAATTGCAATCTAAATTTGAAAATGTATTTGGAATGAGATGTGCACAGGAAAAACCATAGATTTGCATTTGTATCTTCAGTAATATAAAGTTTTAAAAGTCGGTTTTCTGCCATCAGATTCAAAATCAGGGAATTTCGCTACATGATGGCATTGATATTTGCGATTGAGGAAATTAACAACAATGATTTATTACTTCGTAATGTTACTCTTGGATACATGATTTATGATGCCTGTTTTAATACTCACAAAGCGGTCAAAGCAACAGTAAATTTCATTGGTTCAGAGATAATACCAATTCAAGAAAATGTCTGTCAACCAAGAACTGTTATCGGGAGTGCAAGTTCTTCCTTCTCTATTATTGTTGGTCGTTTACTTGGTCCATTATATATTCCACAGGTATGTTTACAAATTACATAATGTTTTCTTGAAATATAACATAGTAAAATATGCCATTTGGTGTCTGTCTGTTTGTCTGTGAGTTTTATTTTTTTGTTTTTGGACCGCGATACATTCGGTGGTTACTTATCCAATCTCAACCAAACCTGACAGAAGGACGAAGGATCACATGATGGGGGCTGTTGCAACATGATTCTCCTCACCCCCCTCCCCAAGAGGGTGTCCAGCCTTGAGTGAAGTCCTTATTCAGAAGTACAATACATTGCCTTCAGAGAGTATTCACACCCATTGCCTTTTTCACATTTAGTTGTTGCAGCCTGAAGTTAAAATGGATTACATTTAAATTTTGCTCTGTCAAATTGGATGGGGAGCATCGGTAAACTGCAATCTTCAAGTCTTTCCACAGATTTTCAATGGGATTCATGTATTGGCTTTGGCTTGGCCCCTTCACGACTTTCATGTTCTTTTTCTGAAGCCATTCCTGTGTTGCTTTGGCTGTGTGCTTGGGGTCGTTGTCCTGTTGGAACATCAACCTTTGCTGCAGTCTTCGGTCTTTTGCACTCTGAAGCAGGTTCTCCTCGAGGATTTGCCTGTATTTGGCATCTTTGCAAGTCTCTCAGTCCATGCACATTGAAACGAATACCCGTAGCATGCTGCTGTGCTTCATAGTAGGGATGGCTTTAGATGGATGATTACCTGTGCTCAGTTTCCGCCAAGACATAGTGCTTTGGATTCAGGCAAAATAGTTCAATTTTTGTCTCATCAGTCTGCAGAATCTTTTGTCTCATGCTCTCAGACTCTTTCACATGTCTTTTTATAAACTCCAAGCATACTGTCATGTGACTTTTTCTCATGAACGGTTTCATGAGACCGTTCTCCCATAAACACTGGGATAAACATAAACATAAACATAAACATAAACATAAACACTCACTCTCCCATAAACACTGGATTTGTGAAGTGCTGCACTGACTGCTGTCCTTTGGGCAGGTTCTCCCATCTCAGCCAAGGAACTCTATAGTTCTGTCAGAGTGGTCATTAGGTTATTGGTCACCTCCAAAACCAAGGTCCTTCTTGCCTGGTAGCTCAGTTTGGTTGGACGGTCAGCTCTAGGAAGAGTCAGGGTTGTTCCATATTCTTTTCATTTCCAAATGATCAGCTCACTGTGCTCTTGGGAACTTTCAACACTCGAGAAATTGTTTAATATCCTTCCTTCCTCGGGTTAATGCCTCCTCACAATTATATTTCAGAGTTCTACAGACAGTTCATTGGACTTCATGGTGGAGTTTTTGCTCTGACATGCACTGTCAACTGTGGAACCTCAAATAGAAAGATGTGTTTCTTTCTAAATTATGTCCAATCAATTGAATTGGCCACAGGTGGACTCCAATCAAGCTTTGGAGACATTTTGAGGATGATAAGAGGAAACTGGATGCACCTGAGTTCAATTTGGAGTATCATAGCAAAGGGGTTGAATACTTCTCGACTCAAGACATTTCGGCTTTTAACTTTTAATGAATATGGAAAAAAAATGAACAAACTTACACTTTGTCATTATGGGGTATTTTGCATAAGTCAGTGACAAAAACATATCTCAAATTAATCCATTTTAAATTCAGGCTGTAATGCATCAAAATATGAAAAAGTCAAAGTGAGTGAATACTTCTTTCCTCTTTACTTCTGTCCTTTTTACTTCTTTGGGTTCCTCCTTGGACGACCGTTTAATTATGTGTACCATATGCTGATTCTGTGTGGACTGTGCTTCTTCGCTGATAGACATATGGTAGCTTGTACATGTTGCTGCATTTGAGCCTGGGAATAACTGCTGAAATATATCTGTCCAGGCTCTTCCTGACATCTTTGTTCTTTGTTCCTTTCACACCTCTTTCTCATTTTTATTTTGTATTTATTTATTTATTTATTTTTATAATTCTCTTTATTCATTTTAATTATTGCTTTTTCTTCTGTTTCATCTCTTTATTCCTCTCTTTCATTATCTATCTCTCCAAGGGGAAGTTAATTCTTGCAGAATTTTTTTCTGTAAGTGGGGCATTCCATGTCAAATGTACACACTCCCGACACTAATACCTCATTTTCTCCCCATATGTTGGTCATTTATTCACTTGGGTGAAAAATCTCAAAATACCAACTTTTAGACCTGTGGGCCCATTGCGGCCTATTTTGTGGGCCCCCCAAATTTTGGCGCCCTCGGCTGCCCCACAAACTTCCAAAGGCCATATCACAGGTTGTATTGGTCCAATTTGGCTGATCTTCATATCAAAATGCTCGTAAAAGCGAGATCTTTCGAATCGTGTAAAGTAAAATCACTCCGAAATAGTAATTCAAAAAGTTATAGTTTGGGGCGCCTTTGACCTTGGGCCCCCGCTCCCCAGTCAAACCGATGGTCCCGATTTTTTCGTATGAGAATACCCTTTCATATACTCCAACACCTCAGCATAAATGAAAATGGGATCTCAATGGGTTCAAGTGTGATGATGGTTTTATTGTTCGGGGACTCGGCTACTGGACACACAATACGCCACAATCCATGCACAATATTTGAACACAAGATTTCCAATACACTATATCACTATATTGCACATACATTTTCAAGATGCACATGCAGGAACTGGAAGCGATACTAGTATGAGTAAGAGTTTTTCCTCGTATATTATAGTCAAGATTTTTTGCCAACCAATGTTTTATTTGACAGCTGTGTTTCTTTTTTACTGATTGTGGAGGTTCTACCTGTAGCAGTTTTTGGTTCTATGGAAAGAAGTATATCAGAAATGTCTAAAATGCAGTGATTTTCAATGTCAGGAAAAAATAAACTATTTGCGGGCCGGTTTGGATGAAGAAAATTCACTTTCACTTCATGAGTGTCCTGAAAGGCTTCCATGATGCAGACAAGCCACCATTTTCCATCATACTGCACTGTGACATAACCTGAGAGTTTCCCATTAAAAGTTGGTGTAGATTTTGAAATAGCTGACTCGATATGGTGTTCCTCGCAAAGGCTAAATTCGCGTACTTGAAGAGCAGTTTCAGAAATAGGGATGAAAGCTTGAAGTTTTTGAGTTCCAGCTTTGGTTTTGGCCGTTTTTAACCTTTCTTCCATATTTCGTTCTTCCTTGTCATACGCCTCTTGGATCCTGTAACCGAACTTCATTTCATTCAAACCATTTTCAGCAAAGGCAAAAAGATCTTTTGGAGAAATAATTTTACCATCGTAAGGTCTACGCAGGCTCTCACGTGTTGGTTCTCGTTTGACTGTACCTCCCACGCCATCTGAAGGGCCCTTGCCATGACTTGTGGCAAAAAAATGCCATTCTGCTGCAATACCATACTCTTATTTATGATGACATAGATTTATGAAGGCTTTGCAATTCTTATATTGGCCAGCACAACCGTCTGAGAAATAGTAAAGTTTCTTTACATTTCCAAAGATAGATTTCAAGTGTTTAATGAGCATTCTTTGGAAGAGGTGGACTGAGACAACGTCAGGAGTTTTGCATTCTGATATAATCGTGAACGAATCGTGGTTTAATTTGCCATCGTCCAATTTGAAATAGTAAACCCAGGTGTGAATTGTCGCTTGAGAGCAGTTCCAATGGAATCCTTGGGCTGCATCCTGTACGACAAACGAATAGTTCTCTGAGAAGTCTCCAATAATGACAAATTCTCCTTCACCAATTTTGTCTTTCTTGTTTTTCAGAAACTGAGATTGAGCCTTGGCAATGAAGTCGTGTCTCACTAATTTCACCGCGCATTTTGATTTGATTAATGTTGATTGATTGATTGATTGATTGATTGACAATCACAGAATTGATTAATGAATTCTTCCAAAGGCAGGAACATGGCGCTCAGTTCAGATCTGTCGGTGGATGTCCACCGTTTAAAATGAATTTCATCAATATCCTCTAGTTCATAAGCACTCAGTAGCTCAGCTTTGAAGTCTTCAATTGATGGGCAACTTTCACAAGTTCTGAAATAACTTGCCGGTTGTGCTGGGTTACAAACTATGCGTGCTATCACAAGATGAGTATGATGAGGAAATAAGTATGAACTAGGAAGTTCGGCTATCTGTGGCATTTTGGAACCAAACACCTTGAGTTTCACATTTTGATGTATCGTACATACACTGTGTGTACCGCCTGAACCGGCCAGGACACACTCCGAGGGACAGAGCATGGCGAACTTTGCGAATCCGTCTTTCAAGCAAGGGTTCTTCTCTTTGAATTTCTGAAACAGTTCCTTGAGATTGTTTAGTCCAGGCACTATTGAATTTTGTATTTTCCAAGTTCATTCCTGACCACCACAGAATCCTTTTTTCCAGGCATTATTCGGCTGACTTCATCACTTCGGTAAAATTCGGTAAAAGGCAGATTTCACTTCGTCAGGCAATATTTTACCCTGTCTGGGATTTGGAGACGATAGCATACCATTTTCTTTCTCTAAATTTTTGTATGGACAGCCATTCTTTGGGAGCAACTGAATTCACTCATCATCCCTATGATGCTCATATTCCTAGCAAATATTGTCAGTATACGTATTTGCTCTAAACGGCTTGAAACAATGTATTCTTCTTTCCGGGTTTTGATCACCTCTGGCATGCAGTTTTCATCACATTTGACGCTGTATTTTTTGTTTTCTCTGCAGTGCTTGGTCCAGCAACTAGTTCTAATTTCTTTCGCACAGAATCTTCCACTTTACTTCGCTTTTCAGGAACGTACCCTGGGTTCCTTTCCGCCTTTCGTTTGTCGAAGGGGCTTTCACTTATCATCGATAACGACTGGTTTAATAGGTCAACTTCTGCTTCTCGCTCAAAAACATCATTGTCCTCATCTGTCGAAATAGATTCTGCAATGCTTTCGATAGTACCTTCTGATGATAATTTCGAACTGGTCGAAGGTGATTCTTCAATACGCTCTGGTGACAACTAAGAAAGTTTTTTTTTTCTGCACGAAGTACAGAGTCTGTCATCTTTTTTCACCTTTGAAGAAAATTTCATCAACATATCATTTGACACATTGTGAAGATCTATTCGTTGTTTCGTTTTACGGCAGCTGAATGGATCGCAACAGTATTTTCGGAACTCCTTTCGATCTTCAGTCGCCATACTTACTGCAAAATAAGCAAAAACTGAGATTATCCCATTTATAACTTAATTCGATGATGGTTATACAAAAAATGTACACTTAAAAATCAATAGACACAATAGGCAGAATAATTTTTCGCAAATGATGCAATATATATATATATATATATATATATATATATATATATATATATATATATATATATATATATATATATATAATAGTCCAGAGATGATGATTGTCAATTTCAGACATAAAGTCGCCTGCCAGCAGGTGACGTCATTGGAATGATGACGCCAAACGTCGCCCAATGTCAAATCAAGAATTAGTGATAGGTGGACCCCGAACAATAAAACCATCATTACACTTGAACCCATTGAGATCCCATTTTAATTTATGCTGAGGTGTTGGAGTATATGAAGGGGTATTCTCACACCAAAATATCGGGATCATCGGTTTGGCTGGGCGGCGGGTCCCAAGGTCAAAGGGCGCCCCAAACTATAACTTTTTGAATTACTCTTTCGGTGTGATTTTACTTTACGCCATTCGTAAGATCTCGCTTTTACGAGCATTTTGATACCAAGATCATCCAAATTGGACCACTACAACCTGTGATGTGGCCACTGGAATATTGTGGTTCAACTGGGAGTGCCCAAATTGGGGGGGGGGCACTAAAATGGGCCCCGATGGGCCCCCAGGTCTGAAAATTGACACATAATGTTTACCGTGGATACAAACACTTGCACAAAAAAGAGTGAAATCTGAGATAATGTGTCAAAATTTCGCTTAAAAATATGTACACTTGACATGGGACGCACCAAGTCACACTTGGCTGTGCCTGGATGGGTTTGAGGGTTGTTGAGTCGTGGCTGAAACCCGAATCCTATCCAGTAGGCCATTGTCTAGATAGGGCCACCGCGCACACCCCCCCCCACTAAAATGGGCTCCGATGGGCCCCCAGGTCTGAACATTGACACATAATGTTTACAGTGGACACAAACACTTGCACAAAAAAAGAGTGAAATCTGAGATGATGTGTCAAAATTTCGCGGAAAAATATGTACACTTGATGGGTTTGCCTGGATAGGTTTGAGGGTTGTTGAGTAGTGGCTGAAACCCAAATCCTATCCAGTAGGCCATTGTCTAGATAGGGCCACCGTGCACCCCCCCACCTCCCAACAAAGCTATGTTTTTTGAAGTGTCTGGATATGCTGAATACGAATTTGAATGTTAACATTGAAAATATTGGAATGCACTACCTGTTTTAGCCTCATGAAAAGGGGTACCCTCAAAAATGAATTTTCGTCATTTGTGCCAAAAGCGATTTCCGTACCCAATCAAAATGGCTTTTAGATGACCCATTACACTATCAGACTACACATATTATGGCTTATATGAAACATAATCTCATGCTGGTTCTAGGTATGTGTCTAAAATTAATATATCCAAGAGCTTATATAACATGTTGAGTACATGTACTGTATTGTCTTATTAACCGTTCATTACTGTGTTGTCGAAGTTTCAATAAAGCTTATTTTTAAGACATTTTTTTTCTTCTGCCAAATAGTCCAGAATAAGAATCTGACTTAATTTGTTATATATATATATATATATATATATATATATATATATATATATATATATATATATATATATATATATATATATATATATATATATATATATATATCCAGATAACATGAACACACATGATGTTATCACACTATAAACAACAGAATGGTATTCACAAAATCAAAAGCAGGGTTGGGGTTAAAAAATAAAATAAATTGCTGAGAACATTATTCATGTTAATATCGTTGGTATGTTCTTTACCACTCTAAATAATATAGTAATGTATTTTACAATACATATAAATGTGCTACATTCATACTTATTTCCCAAATTCTGATTTCAACCAAATATGGCAACTTCAACCAGATATGCAGCAAGGTGTTTGACCTGATGCCAAAGATAGGCAATGTTGTGTTCAGCACAGACAGCTGCCTGCCCAACTCTGTGAAGGTGATGGCAAGACAGTGGAGAGGATGTGGAGAAAAGTTGATTATAAAGGGAGAAAACACCAAAAGGCGTGCAGATTGGAAACAATTCCTGAGCAATGATGAAAACAAGGAGCAGTTTATTGCACTACTTACTCGACTCTGGAGCCAAAATTCGTATGCCAGAAAGCTGCACGGGAGACAAGTGATCATCACCTGTGAAGGATCAGCATATCTGCTGACATCTGAAGATGGCTGCTCAACATGCAGAAGAGAAGTTTTGAGTCTCAAGTCTGCTCAAGAGGAAACGGATTCCAAAGTCATTCTCTACTGTGAATATGCCAGGAGCAATCATGACAACAATGTTATGGTGAAGAGTCCAGACAATGACATATTTTTCATCTTGCTGCACTATGCTCTGACGATGACAGACCTAAAGATCATGTTCGACACAGTCACAGGAAACAAGAAGAGGTTCATCGATATCAGTGAAATATCTCGTGGCTATTCCCAACAGCATTTGACAGCATTGATGGTACTTCATGCCTACAGTGGTTGTGATACCAAGAGTGCTTTCAAGGGGTTAGGCAAAGTGAAGCCATTGGAGACCTTCTCAAGGATGCTGAAGTTTGTGGAAGTTCTTGCCAGGCTAGGAGACACGTGGGATGTTTCGAGAGACCTCATGGATAATCTCAATGTGTTCACTTGTGCTTTGTAAGGAAGATCTCATGTTCGAAGTGTAGATGAGTTGCGATTCTTGAGAATGAGTGAGCTGTGTGCCAAAGATGATGGTCATCTCACCCACTCAAGTAATGTTGACCTGGCTACTCATCCTCCATGTAGAAAGAGTCTGAAGCAGCACATCAGGAGAGTGAACTACCAGGTTGGGATATGGAAGAAGGCCCACATTGCCAACTCTGATATCCCTAATGCTGGTGATGGACACGGTTGGGCACTTGTCAACCAAAAACTGGAGCCTCTCTGGTATGAGGGGTGTGTTCTCCCACAACAGTTGACATATTGCTGAATCAGGGAACACCTGTGATGATGGAGATGATGAATCAGATGACGATGACAGCATACCAGAGGAACAGGAGTACTTACCTGGTGACATCTCGGAGTCTGACCAAGATTGAAGAACATAGCTGAACCATTAGTTGTTGACATAGATTGAAATGGATGACAGTAAAATCTCATGATATTGTTACTTACCTGATGAATACAATGAAACTGTATGATCATGATAACATATCAACAGAAATATCTTGAAATATGTATATGAAAGATATACTGTGTTATCGCTTGGTAAAAGGAACAATGATACAGACTGTTATTACCTACTATATGTAAATATAATGTTGATTTCAATCATTGTTTGTAATCAGAATTTGGGAAATAAGTATGAATGTAGCACATTTATATGTATTGTAAAATACATTACTATATTATTTAGAGTGGGAAAGAATATACCAGCGATATTAACATGAATAATGTTCACAGCAATTTATTTTGTTTTTAAAACCCAACCCTGCTTTTGATTTTGTGAATACCGTTCTGTTGTTTATAGTGTGATAACATCATGTGTGTTCATGTTATCTGGATTAAATTGTATTTGGATACTATATATATATATATATATATGGATAACAAATTAAGTCAGATTCTTATTCTGGACTATTTGGCAGAAGAAAAAAAAATGTCTTAAAAATAAGCTTTATTGAAACTTCTACAACACAGTAATGAATGGTTAATAAGACGATTCAGTACATGTACTCAACATGTTATATAAGCTCTTGGATATATTAATTTTAGACAAATACAAAGAACCAGCATGAGATTATGTTTCATATAAGCCATAATATGTGTAGTCTGACAGTATAATGGGTCGTCCAGAAGCCATTCTGATTGGCTACAGAAATCGCATTTGGTACAAATGACGAAAATTCATTTTTGAGGGTACCCCTTTTCATGAGGCTAAAGGAGATAGTGCATCCCAATATTTTCAATGTTAACATTCAAATTCGTGTTCAGCATATCCAGACACTTCAAAAAAACATAGTTTTGTTGGGAGGTGGGGGGGGGTGCACGGTGGCCCTATCTAGCCCATGGCCTATCATCACCCACTGGCATGCATTACAAAGTTATCACATTTTTACCCCATGAACGTGAAGTGAAAGATATGGTTAAGCAATTGTTTCACTTCTGTCCTTCTGTCCACAAATGACAGAACAACTTAATTTATATTTTATTTTGAACACAAATAAGAACATGAATCAGAAAATGAAACTCTAGTTTTAACATATTTGTCTCTGAATTTGTTCCAATCACACGTGTGCAGAGTGGAGTGAGATTTTATTTTTATCTTTCTGCCTCTCTGGCAGTCAAACAAATTGAAAATCATTCTAAACAGGAAACTTCAGGAAACAGGAAACTTCTAAACAGGTACGTCATAAAGGAAACAACCAATAGGCATGAATAACTGATGTAACGTGTTAGATAAGGTGGTATAGCCACTGCATCAACGGTGGTAAACTTCCAGAATTAATTTTTCGATATGACCGTTATAATATTTTCTTTATTTCCATTTAATTATTTAATTGATCAATGTAGAACACAAATCACCCTGCCACTGCTTCCAAAACCCAACAGCTTTGCAGTACTTGGACATGTTATATAATGTGGTGTATAGGACTGCAGCAATGGTGCAAAACTTCTGAAAATATTTTTTCTCCAACCTTTAAAATCTTCTTTTTTTTTCAGTTGAATTATGATCTTAAACACTGTGTGGTGTAATGTGTGTGATGAACTTTTTAGTGATTTCTTCTTTCTTCTTTTGTTTTCCTTTTCTTTTATGTTTTATATTTCATACTACATGTAAAAGTTTGTGTGTTGGCCTGGTGTTGGCGTCGTGGTTAGGGTAGCGGCTTGGGATCCAAAAGGTCCCGAGTTCAAGCCCCGCTGGCTGCTTGAATTGATACACACCAGGAGGTTGACTCAGCCTTTCATGCTTCCGAGGTCGGCGAAGTGAGTACCAGTGTACTGGGCCCGGTGTATGCCCCGGTTAGAATAGGTGTACCATATCCCTCTGTCGTAAGAGGCGACCAGGGTTGCGTCAGGAAGGGCATCCGGCATAAAACCTGTGCCAAATCATTATGCGGATCATAACGGATGATACCCTGTGGCGACCTCTAATGGGAGCAGCCGAAAGAGGAAGAAGAGAAGATGTAAAAGTTTGTGTTGTGTTGTTAGCTGTCTTCATGTTACTGAGGTCATGGCCAGTGAAAGTGTGTGTTATGCTTCATTGAAAGCACTAAGCCAGATACACGGGTTAGTTTATTGCTCTGTCTGAGTTTGATGTGCAAGATTTTATTATTGTGGTTGCTGTGATTGTTGGAATCGAGAGAAACAAGAGTGAGAAACACTTTGCAATACATGTCCCCTACCTGTCCCAATGAATGTTCAGAAGATAAAACTTTATTTGCGTTTAACGCACACTCGAGCAAATACCAGCACCAAAATGAAGAGGAAGAATCTCTAAATCACTGTGCTTCATTCGTTTCTTGGATTTCCTATTTCACATAAAAAATAATAACCCGATATACATATGATATGTGAAGCAAAACCATGCATACGGCTTATATGCATATTTCATACATCGTCGTCATATATCTGGGATCATTCCAATTACATTGGGCCATAAAATAACACATAGGACTAAGGCCAAAGGCCTGCATTATATGTGTATATTTATATATATATATATATATATATATATATATATATATATATATATATATATATATATATATATATATACATACACACACACACACACACACACACACACACACACACACACACACACACACACAATATTACGGTTTTGGAAAACTTACTCCAGGAGGAGAGCATACATACATGGGCACGTAGGTGTTCCAAAGATTAATTATTTCACCCATCTTTGTGGAGATTAGTGGTTCCCAAAGTCGGCGATATTGCCCCCCTTGGGACGATGGGGGGGATCTAAGGGGGCGATATAGGAAAATGGGGTGGCAGGGGGGAGCTCAGATGCAAGACGGGCAGATTTGACAAGCAATATTCAACAATTGAGTCACTTAACATTAGACTTACATGCAAAAGCATAATACTTTTGGTTACACAGGGCCCTGAAGTGAGTGATGAGAAAGAGAATGTCACCTGAACAAACCCTAACCCACTGATCCTCCCTGACATCGCTTCTCATTGCTCAGCGCCCAGGCCCTTTCAGACTATAATTTGGCACCAGAATTTTGGGTGTAAAATTTATTTATACAAGATCACACTTGCCTTATATTTTCCATTCTCAATTTTGAGAGAGTGCCCCCAAAAAATTGCTGGCTCCTCCAGTTTTTCACACATGGCAACGCTGCTGTTAACAGCAAACATTTTTGTGTTCATATACGATTTTTTTCTGGAATAATCCCTCCTGCCCTCCCCCCCTCCACAATTCAGACCAGCCCTTATCGCTCATCTCCAAATGTTCACCCTCATCGGCCACATGCTCTCTCCGTGATAGGCCAGCGCCCTGCCTCCATCCCTTGAAACCAACCTCGGTCTTCACGCAGCTTCGGGAAACTTCACACCACTCCGCTGAGACTCCTCAAATTGTGGGCCATTCGTCTTCAGTCCTCGTCTTTTGGTGAGCAGAACAGTATTCTCAATTCTCTACCAAGCCCAGCAGTCAGTAATTAAAACCTAAGTGTTTGGCTTCACCAATCCTTAAATATTGCCATTACAGTGATAAATAAAATCAATTCTCGACTATTTTGAGAGCTTTGTATTGAGAATGATGAACATTTTCAATGCTTCCTGCTATACACTGAAGTCAGATGGCTCTCAAAAGGAAACTGCCTGAGATGCTTTTATGCACTATTTGAAACTGCGATAGAATTCTTTAATGACTTCAATTGTCCGTTCAGTAATGAACTCAATAATATCAGGCATGGCATCCCTTATTTGTCAGAAGTATTCGCAAAGTTCAATGAAATCAATTTGCAATTGCAAAGAAATGATGTGAATCTTATCAAAGTCAAAACAGTCGTTTCCACGTTATTTATTTGTCCAAGTTAACCCTATTGAAGCGCAACATTGGTCGTCTCGAACTATTCCAATTTCTGAGCCTCTCCGAGTTGGAAGACAAAGACAGAATATCAGATGATGATCTTCCAGTATATTGCGCACACCTGGATAAGCTGCAGAAAGAAAAGTTTCAGAGATTTTAGGATCTTTTTCGATCAAAATTCCAGATTGGGTAATAAATCCATTCCTAGACACTTGCAATGAGGAAACAGGAAAGATGGAGGAAGAATTGATCTCGATGCAAAATGACATTGAGCTGAAGCCAAGGTTCAAAAAATTATATTCATACTTTTGGCTGCAGAAATAAATATCTGAACGCTATCCTGCATTGTGCAAAAAGGTCAAGATGCTCGTTATTGCCATTCCAACATCGTATTTAGTAGAGCGCAGTTTCAGTGTGGTTCCCCAATTTCTTTCCAAGCACCGAAACAGACAGCAAGTTACTAATCGTGGGAATCTGAGACATCTTCTGAGTGACTTCCAATCTGCTGTTGAGAAGCGGATATCACTACACCAAGCTCATCCATCTCATTGAAAATTGAGAGAACAATGAAGTAGGTGGACTACTAAGGTACGCGATTATATTGTTGATGAAAGTAGGTTTTATAAGGGGCAACTTAGCATAACAATTGTGCATTTTGTGAGGAAAGCACCAAATTTGGCACACTAGTAGCCTATCATAGTATGAACAGATTTGGATATTGGGCCATCTCAAAATTTTTGATGGCAGTGGAAAATGGCTGCCACAGCCATCAGCGGCTGAATTTGAGATGGCCCAATATCCTAATCTGTTCATAATATGTTAGGCTACTAGTGTGCCAAATTTGGTGCTTTACTCACAAAATGCACAATTGTTATGCTATATTTAGCTAAGTTGCCCCACTATTACTGAAATATGTCATTAAGTTCTTTAGGATCATTGGTGTCTCCCTTGGTAAGGCTGTCTTTGGGCCTCTCACTCGCTCACCACAGGCAGGTCAGTGGGCTTTCTGTATTCTACCGTATCCTCTCCAGTCTTACCCCACCTGCTCTGTATGCGATTTGTCCCCCCCCACTCCCCATATTTCCACAGGGTGCTCAAGGTCCGCCAGCGGCCCCTTCTGTTAAAACTGCCAAAATCACGAATCATTACTCACCTTTACTCTTTCATTCCTCTTTTTTCCCCGCCATTGGAATTAACTCCCACACTCTCTTCAATCCCATTCTTCCCTCCAGATCTTCAAACAGCTGTTCACCACCACCTCTTATCTTCCCCCATTCAAAACCACGATCGTTTCTACCCACGTTAATCCCCCTTAAAACCACCTCCTTCAAATTCCCTGTTTTCCTTCCTGAAAGTCCTTTTGGTGTCCATCTTGTTTACCCCGTTTTCCTTGCCCCATCTCCCTCTCTTCCACAGATCAGTTGTCTCTGTTCCTCACTATTTTGTGCTTCCCGCTCCCACCACTATTTATGTTATTTCTGTTGGCTCTTAAATGAGCCTTGACATGGAATTAAAATAAATAAATAAATAAATATAAAAACTAACTTTGGCACAAACCCAATACAGCACATCACCCAAAGAACACCATCCCTACTGTGAATCATGGCAGCAGCAGCATCATGTTATGGGGATGTTTCTCATCAGCAGAGACTTGGGCACTTGTAAGGATCAAGGCAAAATGTATGGAGCAGAATCCAGAAAAATTCTGGAGGAAAATCTGCCTCTGCAAGAAAGCTGAAATTGTGGTGGAAGTTCACCTTTCAGCATGATGGCCAGAAGCACACAGTGAATGCAACACTGGAGTAGCTAAAGAAAAAAAGATAAATGTCCTTGATTGACCCAGTCAGAGCCCTGACCTAAATCCAATCGAAAATTTGGAGCATGATGATGATTGTTGTCCATAAATGGTCCCCACCAACTTGACTGAGCTTGAACAGTTTTGTACAAAAGAATGGGCAAATATTGCCCAATCAAGGTGTGCAAAGTTGGTCAAGATCTATCCCAACAGACTCATGGCTGTAATTGCTGTCAAAGGTGTTTCCACCAAGTATTAACTTCAAGGATGGACACTTATCCAACCAAGATATTCGAGTTTTGTATTTTTAATCAATTTTCTGAAATTTCTATAATTTGTTTTTCATATGGAATTTGTGGGTTACGGTGTGTAAATAAAGGTGGAAAAAGTCTGATTTAATACAATGTAATTCAAGGCTATAAAGACAACAAAATGGTGGAAATTTTGAAAGACGGTGCAGACTTTCTTTCGGCACTAAATGTATAACTGAATCGAACAGATCGAGTCCCATCACAGCGCTTGCTGCATGACCTATCAGCAACAAGTGTCGTCTGCAACGCGAGCACATTTTCTCTGCCCTGCTGACCACCAGTCAGGAGGTTTGCAGCCAGGAACATTAAATTCCAACTAAAGGAGCATGCTGACTCTGACACGACGATGACGCCACATGCATAAATTATACGTACACCCACTCTCTGGCTTGGATATATCTTCACATTTACAAAGTTGTTTTATTATTGATGCACGCATTTTACTTATCAAAGGTCAATACATATAAAGATGCTTTATAAATTCATTTTTGTTTTGCTTTTCTTCATTACCTCATCAAAATGGCAATGTCGAATGAAGAAAATTGCATGACTTCATATATTTCAGATGGGTTACATAGCTACGTGCAAATGTCTAAGTGACAAAAAGGAATATCCATCTTTTCTTCGCACCGTACCAAGTGATGCTTTCCAGTCCACAGCAATGGCTCGTACTGTATTTCATTTCCAATGGGTTTTCCTGGGAGCATTGCAAGATGATGATGATTATGGAAAACAAGGGATTTCACAATTTGCAGACGAAGCGGAAAATAAAGGGCATTGTCTCGACTTTATTGAAACGCTTCCAAATGTTGATGAAGTCGACAAAATGAAGAAACTTGGTGAGGATATCCTTTTATATTCAGAATATCATAGAAATGTATGATATATATTCGAGTCATTTTGAAAGACAATTGGTGAACAAGGAGCTGCATTCTCTGTTTTTTTGTGGAAACAATGTTGAAGCTCATGGAAGAGCTTCAACTTGGAATGGATCAGGATCCAATAGAAAAAAAGGAACAGCAGAAACAGGAAAAATACCAACAGCAGGGTTGAAGGACAAAATAGATGGAGACTTGGACAAATAAGCGGTGTGAGGAGGACAGAGGGCATGGAGTGGATGCACGGATTGGTCAAGATGGATGCAGAAGCAATCTCTCAGGAAATAAAAAAATAGAAATTTGGAAGAGGTATGGTTAACGGGGGTAGAAAAGGTCATTATTTTGGAATGGAGATGATCTGACATAGTGGTAAACAGCTCTCTTGAAGACCTGCAGGGAATAATGAGATTGAAGAGAATGTGGAAGTTGATTACACAGGTCGGGGGGGGGGGGGGAAAGTAATGACTGTGAAGAGGTGATAAGTGATTTTGGATTTTGGGAGTTTCACTGGAAAGGAGTTGATGATGGCATGCACCCTTTCGAAACCAGGGCAGGGGTGTGGGGGTGCATGGGTGCATGGAAGCACGGAGAGGACAGGAGGTGCAAGAGGAGAAATGAGGTGGTTGAAGATAGAAAGACCACTGACTTGCCTGTGATGTGAAAGCGATAATCCCATAGACTCTGCTTTATCATGAGAGATTCCAGTCATATTGAAGGCCTTGGTTTCCATGGCATAAAGCTGAGTATGTTGAGAGGCACGAACGGCAGCAACACTTCTCTTTTTCAATTCCTGTGAGCAGATGATTTACATGAAAAAGACATAATATCGGCAGCTCAATTTCAAGAATGAAAATACACAAAAGGAAATTTAAATAATTTCAACAAATCATCGCACACAAGGAAGTGATTTGTGACATATGCATTTCATTGTTTATGAGAAAAGATTACTAAAGCATTTTAGTTCTGTAAAAATTATTGTCGTACTTCAAGTTTGTTACTGTTGTTAAGTTCATGGAGAGGGGGTGCAGGTGGTGGAGGAAGCAAAGATAGAAGGTTTTCGCATCATTGTC